>NC_090250.1:38257401-38281763 GCF_037325665.1 Littorina saxatilis
TTCTTTCGCTGTTGTAGCTGAGGGTTGTTTTATTTTTGTTTTATTTTTGTAATTGTTAGTGAAGCGTTAGTGCCCTTTTTGGAATATTGTTACTCTATGGCCTTTTACAAACTGTTGATCTCATGTGGTTTTTTTTTTAATCAAGTCGCACCAGTGCAGTAGCAAGTAGGTATATAATCCCTCAAAATATCGTCATCACCATCAAACACGAGTTTCGCATGAATAACGGTGCACAGTGTTTCCTCTCAGTACTACGGAAGACGAGAAGTCAAATGTCGTCACTGCAGATTATACCTAAATCAAATCACATTCAGCTCTCGTGGTTGCTTACCAAGTATTGTAACATCTCTGTTGTCATTTTAATCGAATGATTCAAGCAACACGACTCCTGTACCAAAGTTTTAACCGATTTTATGAGCGTTTCTAGACAGTAGGTCACAGACTAGATACGTAGATGATCTTGCATTCAGTTCTCATTCTTGCTAAGCAAGTATTGTATACTTCTCTGTCTTTACTTCTGTAGACAGATACAGGCGTCAATTCTACGGAGTTCCAGAAAACTTTATGAGCTTTCTAGACTTTTGGGTTCAGAGTAGATCTGACTGTTCGACTTTTTCTGTCGGCGCCCCCTCGCAACATGTGACGTCGACCAAACGGGGAACAAGGAGCCTGTGAGTACAGAGCTGTGTGTACCACGTGCAACTTCTTGTCAACAGATCAGGTGACGATGTTAGAACCTTTCCACTTTTCCGCGGACTTTCCTGCTAGCTGGTCCTGTCTGCGTTTGGTATCGGTTAATCATCTTGTCCTGGGGGCTAGACGATTACTTAATTGATCTTAATGGCCAATTGGTGTGCCTTTTTCAGGTCGGGTGGGCGGATTTGAGAGGATAGAGGGGTATTTGAGAAGGAGAATGAGGAGAGAGCGAGAGAGAGAGAGAGAGAGAGAGAGACAGAGACAGAGACAGAGAGACAGAGAGAGACAGAGAGAGAGAGAGAGAGATAGAGAGAGAAAGAGAGAGAGACAAAGCGAGAGAAAGAGAGAGAAAGAGAGAGAGAGAGAAACAGAGAGAGAGAGAGAGAGAGAGAGAGGGGGGGTAGGCGTTAGATAGATATGTTAGCTGACCTGAACTGAACTCAGCTTTATTTAACAAGGATGAAGACTTGAGAGAGAGACAGAGGCACAGAGAGAGAGAGACAGACAGACAAACATGCAGACAAGAGACAAACACACAAACAGACAAACAGGTTTCCAGCCAGCGAACAATAACCTCCATTTCCCGATGCATATCGTGACTCGTTGATCTCTTGACGAAGAGATTGTCACAGTCGTTGTGCCATTTTGGTTCCAGCAATTGTCCATAACGACCCCCCCAAAAGGGAACAACTAACGCACATCCGCAGGCAAACTGCCTTTGTAAACTTGGTGCGTCAAAAAGAAAGGCCGTTTCACACTTTCTTTGTCAACACGCATCATTGGCTATGCGTCAAAGGCTGTCCTTGATCTGCTGATAATATTACAAAATGTACCGCTCCCTGCCCACGTAATGATGGTTAGGTCTTTGATATCAGGGTTTGTCTTGTTTGTCTGTCTGGTGTGTTCCTTTTATTTAAACTTATCTAAACAAAAAAGACCGTCAAACGTGGGTTTCGTTTAGGATGGATTAGATAGCCAAGGGAAGTGCCCTGTAATGGCCGTTATTGGCAATGCATGTTTGAATCAAATTACACAGTAATGAATGAGTGTTTTCATTAGGGTTTGTCTTGTTTGTCTGTCTGGTGTGTTCCTTTTATTTAAACTTATATAAACAAAAAAGACCGTCAAACGTGGGTTACGTTCATGATAGATAAGATAGCCGAGGGAAGTGCCTGTAATGGCCGTTATTGGCAATGCATGTTTGAATCAAATGACACAGTAATTAATGAGTGTTTTAGTTAGGGAACGACCTTTCTTGCAATAATTGTTTTTGCTAAGTTTATATATACATTTCTAGCAGTCTGACGACGGATGGTATATCTTATTTCACGACACAGGTTTGCTTTTGAACAGACACGTGCAACGAGTGTAGCTGTGAACCCGAGAAATCACTTGCCTGAGTCAGCATTGGATACATCGATATTGAACATGTTAGCATCAGCAGTGGTCTCTTCCGCTGTATGTCTGGAACATTTTCTGTCTCTTACTTACTGGAAGTATGCTTTAGAGTCTGTATCTTTTTCTGACCCTATGATTCAGGCCCTGTATCTCCGCTTCTGTCTGTTTGTCCCTGGTTCCTGTTTTTTGTATGTATGTGTGTGTGCGCGCGCGCGCGCGTGTGTGTGTGTGTGTGTGTGTGTGTGTGTGTGTGTGTAGTTTGTGTGTGTGTGTGTGTGTGTGTGTGAGTGTGTGTGTGTGTGTGTGTGTTTGTGTGTGTGTGTGTTAATGTGTGCGTGAGTGTGTGTGTGTGTGTGTGTGTGTGTGTCTGTGTGTGTCTGTGTGTGTATGAGTCGGAGAGAGAGAGAGAGAGAGAGAGAGAGAGAGAGAGAGAGAGAGAGAGAGAGAGAGAGAGAGAGAGAGAGAGAGAGAGAGAGAGAGAGAGAGAGAGAGAGAGAGAGATAGACCCGGACGGATAGACGGAGAACACAGTTTAAGGCAAGTAATCCATATGAACAGTACACTACAACAAGAGAAATCAGGTTATTCCCCTTGCACCTAGGCTAGGCTGACTTGTCCACACTGTCCTCCAAATGACACACACACACACACGAACAGTTGTGTGTGTGTGTGTGCATGTGTGTGTGTGTGTGTGCGTGTGCGTGTGTGTGTGTGTGTGTGTGTGTGTGTGTGTGGTTGTGTGTGTGTGTTTGTGCGTGAGTGTGTGTGTGCGTGCGTGTGTGCGTGATATGCGTGTGTGTGTGCGTGTGCGTGTGTGTGTGATGATAATTAGTTTTTACGTCCTCTTAGAACCATTTGGCCTATCTTGGGACCTACTAGCCTGACTTGTCCACACTGTCCTCCAAATAACACACACACACACACAGTTGTGTGTGTGTGTGTGTGTGTGTGTGTGTGTGTGTGTGTGTGTTTGTGTGTGTTTGTGTGTGTGTTTGTGTGTGTGTTTGTGCGTGAGTGTATGTGTGCGTGCGTGCGTGTGTGTGTGCGTGTGTGTGTGCGTGTATGCGCGTGTGTGTGCTTATGTGTGTGTGTGTGTGTGTGTGTGTCTCTCTCTCTCTCTCTCTCTCTCTCTCTCTCTCTCTCTCTCTCTCTCTCTCTATCGATCGCTTTTTTGACAGAAAAATTTGGATTAGTTCGAAAGCCAGACAGAGCTAGCCGTGGGGAGAACGTCGTCTCTAAAGAACTATTATTATCATTATCCTATCGTCTGATGAGTGTGGCAAAAGCAGCCATCTGAATCAAATATTGCTCTATTTCTTATTCTTGTAGCGTTTACACCCACATTTCTTGATTATTGTCCTGGTTTTAAATTCCTTTCAAGATCGTGACTTGAAGTGGACGAGATGAACTTTTGAGAGAAAAAAAGACATCATAGCACGATCTGACAGCATAAAGCTTCAAAGCGGACATTTCACAGTATCCCTTGGAGAGAGACTGATCAAAAGCCTCTTCTTGTCTGATCCTTTAGGCCATCGCCAGTGCAGTGACAGCACAGATGATGGGTTATTAGCGTGTCTAGATCAGAGATGGCGCCCGCAGAGGTGTCAATTATCCATCGATTGTGTCGTCTGAAGTGCTGCTGATTCTTATTCTCAGTCGTTTCGGAGGACGTCCGCCATGGTGACTTTGAAAAAGTGTAAGTTTGAATTTAATCCAGAAGAAAACAGGGCTTGGCAACAACTTTTGCTTGTCCAAGACACATGTAGCTGTAGGTAGGACGTCAGCCGGCTTTGTCTATCTCACATAAAGATATACTGATATATCACCTCCCCCTTCCCTCCAAAGTGCTGCTGGTCCAACTTTGGTCTAATTTGTGATGAAAAATGGTATTTTGACTTAGACATTTGCTTCAAGTTCAACGCAAAATCTTTCTTATTCAAGGGACGTAATCACTCGGTGCGTTTTTTGAATGAATCGATTTTGGGGGTAAAATCCATCGAAATTCATCAATAATCTGCTAGAATTGCAAGATCTTGAGATGCTTTTCTCCATAAATGTACCTCTTGAAATTGCCGGGAAGCTTTCAGTATGGAGATTATTTTGGCAGAAGCCCGGCTGACGTCCTACCTATATGTGACCCTCCACCACGGAATGAGTCGCATGTCACCTTTCCATGATTTTCATATTTTTACATTTTCCTAAAGAGTTTTTTTATGCTCTATCCAGTGGTGAAACCCGTTTTAGAAAAGCGCAGGAACTGTTTGAGTTATAAGCCTGTGACTAAGGGGTAACACGTCACTTTAGCGCCAGCACTACAGCGCCATACCTTTCAGCGCCACCATTTCAGCGCGGCGTCTTTTCAGCACCGTATTTTTTAGCGCCGTACATTTCAGCACGGGGGGATGTCAGCGCCGTATATATACATTTTAGCGCCGGGAGACTTCAGCGCCGTACATTTCAGCGCCGTGAGTTACAGATCAAGTCTGAATGGTATGATGCACGTGGGCAACCAATCTTCGACTATTTCGACACGTATATTGGCAGACCTCGCCGTCGTGGTCCTCGTCATCCGCCGACGTTCTCCATTGACATGTGGAACGTGCACGACCGCGTTCTCACTGATACTGCCAAGTCCAACAACAGCTGTGAAGGGTGGCATCACGCCTTTCAGAACGTGGTCGGGGCGTGCTACCCCAATATTTGGAGGCTGATAGAGGCCCTCAAGAAAGAACAGGCACTTGTCCAGGCGGACGTCACACGTCTACTGGGAGGCCAGGCTCCAGCGCCCAAAAGGCGCAAGTACAAAGACTTACAGAAACGGATAAAGACGATCGTTAGACAATACAATAACGGAGGTCGGGGGCTGCTTGAAACAATGGAAGGACTCGCCTTTGCTTTCATGTTCTAGTGTTGACGTCTTCAGAGACAAGCTATTCAGTACGTCAGGAGACGCGGTGTGATCTTGAACTGGCGCCTCCAGCTATTCATTATGGGCACATTGCAGTCTAATTCATTTAATGACATTTGACTGATTTTTAGTGATTTGAATGGACATTTTAATTCATACGCTTTATTGAGAAATAAAGGTAAAGAATAGATTTTTGTGGGATAAACTCAATCAAGCCTATTAGTCACTCAGTTTTGCAGTTTCGCAGACACTTTTACACACACACACACACAAACACACACACACACACACACACACACACACACACACACACACACACACACACACACACACACACACACACACTCACACACACACACACTCTCTCTCTCTTTCTCTCTCTGAGTCTCTCTCTCTCTCTCTCTCTCTCTCTCTCTTTCTCTCTCTCTCTCTCTCTCTCTCTCTCTCTCTCTCTCTGTCTTCCTCTAGCGCTATAATGTACAGCGCTACAATGTACGGCGCTAAAATTTCGCCACGCTGAAAGGTACGGTGCTGAAAAGTCCCAACGCTGAAGTGTACGGCGCTGAAGTATCCTCGCGCTGAAGTGTATGGCGCTGAATTTCTGGTGCTGAAGTGCTGGCGCTGAAGTGACATGGAACCGACTAAGGTGACCCTCACACTGTTATCAGACACTCCCCGGACTTATATTAAGCCTAGCGCAGAACCGCGCGAGGTGACATGCGACTCATTTCGTGGTGGAGGGTCACATATCCGCATGTGTCCAAGACACAATATCGTCACGCTCATAAGTTAATTGCCCATGTTATTTTTTGATGTTTTGAGAAAAACGCAAAAAAACCTACTTTGGTTTTTAAACAATCTGCCTATCTCATTTTAGTTATAAGTTGCTAACTGCCTATCTCGAGCAGTGACAGCTGGATAAACGTGAGATAGAGAGCTAACAGCAACATTTTCAATCAGCAAAACTGCATAACAACCCAAAAAGAGCTTTTGCATACCTACCTTCACATTCTCAAAACAAGTCTTCCTGTATCATAAAGAAAAAGTGCCTAACTCAAGAAACGAGATCGGCAGTTTTGCTTACGTTACCGTGGCAATGGTTTCTGATGGTCTGAGAGTTTGTACTCTCTAACACATGATAGATACTCTTCCAGTAGCTTCCCCTGTAGTTTCACTACAGAAATGCCGAACACTAAGATAGGTATTTTTCTTATGAGCGTGACGATATTGCATAGGGAGTCTGACACTGCAACGACTGACATGGTCTTTTGCATTTTGCTACAGAATCTGCTGTTTCAAATGCGACAGATGCAACTAAGGCCCATGCAGCCCTGCCCTCTTGTTGCCGAATTGCTTAGAATAATTGTACAACCTGAATACGTTTGATTGAACAATCAATTAATCAATCAATTAATTGTGTGTGTGTGTGTGTGTGTTTGTTTGTGTGTGTGTGTGTGTATGTGTGTGTGTGTGTGTGTGTGTGTGTGTGTGTGTGTGTATGTATGTATGTGTGTGTGTGTGTGTGTGTGTGTGTGTGTGTGTGTGTGTGTGTGTGTGAGTGATGTGTTTGCGCGCGCGCGCGCGTGTGTCCAGCACGGATACTCACGCAAAAGCAGTCAAAATCAAATACACAACAACGACATCACAAAGACAAGCTGAAATATTTTATTTCCCAGATTAAATATTTATAGAAAATAGTTTGCTTTGTCTGTGCAAAAACTACGTAAGATTATTGGTTTGGAATGTTAGAATGATCCCAAAACAGTACGTTAAAACAAGTCGCGTAAGGCGAAAATACAACATTTAGTCAAGCTGTCGAACTCACAGAATGAAACTGAACGCAATGCAATTTTTCAGCAAGAACGTATACTCGTAGCATCGTCAGTCCACCGCTCGTGGCAAAGGCAGTGAAATTGACAAGAAGAGCGGGGTAGTAGTTGCGCTGAGAAGGATAGCACGCTTTTCTGTACCTCTCTTCGTTTTAACTTTCTGAGCGTGTTTTTAATCCAGACATATCATATCTATATGTTTTTGGAATCAGAAAATGATGAAGAATAAAATGAACGTAAATTTGAATCGTTTTATAATATATATATATTTTTTTTTACAATTTTTAGATTTTTAATGACCAAAGTCATTAATTAAAATTTAAGCCACCAAGCTAAAATGCAATACCGAAGTCCGGCCTTCTTCGAAGATTGCTTGGCCAAAATTTCAATCAATTTGATTGAAAAATGAGGGTGTGACAGTGCCGCCTCAACTTTTACAAAATGCCGGATATGACGTCATCAAAGGTACTTATCGAAAAAACGAAAAAAACTTCCGGGGATATCATTCCCAGGAACTCTCATGTCAAATTTCATAAAGATCGGTCCAGTAGTTTGGTCTGAATCGCTCTACACACACACACGCACAGACACACACACACACACACATACACCACGACCCTTGTCTCGATTCCCCCTCTATGTTAAAACATTAAGTCAAAACTTGACTAAATGTAATAAAAACGTGTGATTATTTTCGTTTCTGGTCACGATGAGTTAGTCAGATACTTGGGCCTTGGTCATATGAGAGAGAGAGAGAGAGAGAGAGAGAGAGAGAGAGAGAGAGAGAGAGAGAGAGAGAGAGAGAGAGAGAGAGAGAGAGAGAGAGAGAGAGAGAGAGAGAGAGAGAGAGCTAGAGAGAGAGAGAGAGAGAGAGATAGAGAGAGAGTGAGAGAGAGAGAGAGAGAGAGAGAGAGAGAGAGAGAGAGAGAGAGAGAGAGAGAGAGAGAGAGAGAGAGAGAGAGAATGAAATGAGGAACAACAACACCAGCAACGACAACAACAATATGCCGTTAGCTTACACCATTAGGACGAAGCGATAGGAGGTTAAGTGTTCTTGCTAATAATGTATTTGTATAAGCATAATTATACACGGTATACGATAATAGTAAGTACGTTCGTTGAAAGTTTCATCACATGTAACGTTCACAATATTGTGACCCTCCACCACGGAATGAGTCGCATGTCACCTCGCGCGGTTCTGCGCTAGTCCGGGGGGACTGTGGTAACAGTGTGAGGGTCACCTTAGTCACAGGCTTATAACTCGAAAAGTGTTCGCTCTTTTCTAAAACGGTTTTCACCACTTTTTAGGAAAATGTAAAACTATGAAAATCATGCAAAGGTGACATGCGACCCATTCCGTGGTGGAGGGTCACATTTATTTTAGATAACACGTCTTGCACAACATACGCGGAATTGAACTTTCCACCTCAAAGCTATGCACTCGACTTTCCCACTAAATATAACTATAGGGGCGCGTACCATACTATACTATACTATACTATACTATACTATACTATAATTATCAAAATCTCTGGTACAACTAACAACGGTAATCGAATAAACTGCATCACGACAGAATCATCTGAGGACAACTGTTGTGTGATAATGGTTCTACAGAAAGTAACATTTTAGTTGCAGCAAAGATTGTTATTGAGGTTTGTTTTGTCTTTATAAAACACGACAAAACATTTATTGCACCCATTTTCGCACCCATACTAAAACATTTTTCCCCGTGTCATTTCATTCAAACTTTCTATGTCATTAAAGGCACTTCACGTTGCTGTCTTGCTCACTTTTGGGATCAAAGATTTATTTTGCAGGGGTCACGTAACCGCCTTCCAAATAAGGGTACCCCCGAAATCGACCTGACCAAAAAGTAAGGTACGAATTAACAAATCGACACAAAATTAGAATAGGCATAACTTGGCAACTTTGACATATGAGAAGAAAGTCAAACCAAATATCTATTCAGAACTGGTTGTTTTGTTTCCCTATCTTGAATATTTTGTTTTTATGTTTTAGGCCATTACTACCGATGCAGGTGTCGATCACAAGAGTGGTTGAAAGCGGAAAGTTATTTTTGTCATATAATTGAGGGGTATCGTGATAAAAAAAAGCGCGTTGTATTTCAGCAATGACTTGGTAGATTAATTGCTCCGAAACTTTCAGAATCATATAGTTTGAATGAAAGGACACGGGAATAAATGTATTAGTTTGGTACAAAAATGGGCGCAATACTTGTTTTGCAGAGTTTATGTTGGCCAATTTCTTTGACTTTGCTAAGTTGCTGCAAGATTGTTTGCTTCAGTGTGTTATTTTGCTCATTGTTCTTAATTGAAGCAAACGTCTGAGAAATACGAACGAATACTACGATCTATGATTACTATTTTTGGTATTTTTGTAAAAAAACAAAAACAACAAAACACCCAACAACAAACAAACAATAAGAAAGACCCACCACTGAACGCCGTCCAAGTGACTCAGCAGAAGTGCAGTGTCATCTTCCGAGGGTAGCCTACCGCAGCGACCCGACATCCCCCCCCCCCCCCCCCCCTGGAGCGTCTGTAAAATCGACAAGTCTGGCAGCGGAACAAAATTCAGAGGTGGTTGGAGAGCACAACGGGACAAATGAACAGGTGTAAGGACGAAAAAAAAAAAAAAAAAAAAAAAAAAAGAAAGAAACGAGAACACGCATAATCTGCAATAAACAAATCAACCAGCAAGCAAGTAACTTGACAAAAATAATTAATAAACCAACTAATCAAGCAACCTATGCATACATCTACTGCGACGACATCCAGACATTATGAGGGAAAATCTTTCTGAAAAATCATCAATCTAACTTGCTTTCAATTGAGAAAAAAAAGCAAACAATACACATTACATCAACAACACAGTCATTGAAACTAGGTGACTGTGAAATCATACATCAATTGAATATTAAGCTTGAACTCATCGCCTACAGGTAAACTCTTGGAAGTAAAATGTATCTTCTACACACACAGGACAGTCTGCACTAAAGCAGCAAAACACGACTGTTTTAATCAAGCCAAACTTCAGAAGCTTCGATCTATTTTTAAGCACCACCTGAACAATTTGATTTTGAGCAAAGCTTCAGTTTACTTACAACACAGCCCTGGTGTTCAACTCTAACAATCTCATTGACCTTAAAGGCAGACTTTCCGCATGAGTCTGTATCCAGGGAACACGAAATGTACAAACAGTGTGAATGATACGCTTCATGCCGACAGCCTCGCGACTGATAAACTTCAAGCTCCCTCGGTACACGGAACTGAAGTAGGTCCGCCTTGCACCCATAGGTATTGAGCAGAGGTATTTGGCACATAGCTTTAACATCATTCTGTTTTGAGCAAAACGTTTTGAAACGTGATCTTTTTTTTTCGACATCTGGGTCAAGTAAATATGTTTTCTGTTCTCTGGTAAAACCAAAATGAACATTATAACAACCAAAATTAGCACTGACCAAATTGCTGTACTTTTGTTTTTTAGTCCTGAGCAATTAAAAAATCAGATGATACTGTCCGTGTCCTAAATCTTCTGAACAATAGTTTCAAACGTCTAACTATCTAACCTGTAAGTAATTTGTAATTGTCAGTTTTAAGAACACACAACCGCAAATAATGTCACACCAGTAAAACATATCCATAGATTTCACAACCAGTATGACTGACTTTTGGCTTTGAAACTCAAGTTTCAACATTGAAGAATGCATTTGTCTGAGCAGCGCATGAAAGGACATAGCACAACCAGGAAATCGTCAGACAGAATTTGTGCAAGGTTCAAGGTTCAAGGTTCAAGGTTCAAGGTACGTTCCTTCTCGTCAAGTTTACCGCCATACAAACCATCAACAATCTGTCCGGTCTTTTACATAGGATCTATTTGGACACATACAAAAACCACGATTGTCTCGCCGCTTTGTGTTGCGGCAGAATGGGACTTTTATTTTGCTGAAATGATTTCATAACTGAAACCTGTGTCCGATTGCAAAATCAATTCTGCAAGAAATTTCACACTCTGCGTACGAGCAACCATGCAGGCTTTTGGTTTTTGATATTAATCCATATGTTATTATCCCCTGTAAAAGAAAGGGCGGAAGTTTGGAGGTTTACATGATGGCTTACACGGGAAGAAATGTATCTTAACGTTTGAAAGGGCTGAGGAGTTTATGAACGTTAAAGAAAAAACAACCCATAAAAACAAACACAAACAGACAGAAAAAAAACCCAGGCAAAACGTGACGTACATCTATTGCAATAATGGTAGATGATGTATGAATTGGTGCTGTCGAATTCAGATACAAATATATTCTAGATTCTGTGGGAAAAATAAATCACGCGACATGACGTCACTGGATGGCGTTGACGATGTAACTGGCGGAGTTTTTTTTTCTGTCCATTTAAAAAAAAACCTGATCTGATAAATACAACAAAAAATAAAGGTGACCTGACATCAACAAACACATTTCGTGCTGTACATTAAAAACCAACAACATCAACAAAACATCATCAGATGAGCACGCCTCTTAATAATGTTATTTGGCATCTGTAAACAATTAAGAATATCTGTCACACGGAATACGACGTCAACAAATTATATGCTGGGCAGTCTTTTTTTCTTTAACGAAACAACACTCTAAGGTATTCCATTCTGCGCCATTCCACGTTAGTGAGTTAGTATGCTAGGCAGTCTTTAGTCAGAGAGGTATGGAATACATCCAACTCAGAAACTTGATGTCAACGAATGAATTGTCGAGCATTGCTTGATGAAACAGACGTCACAGATGCTTGACACCAAAAGCTGACTTCAGGGGTAGTCTTGGATGCAGTAGAAATAACAAAAAACCGTGAGCGGATGATCTTAGAAGCGAGCTTTCAAGAAACACATACGCGTCATTCTGAGACTTGACGCAAGTTCATGATGTCAGAATTGGTCTGATGCAGCAGAGAAATGGCGTCAGCGAAGGAACCGCGTAAGGTCGGCGATATTCTCCTGAACAAGTCATTCGGGCACATGACGCCAGCAGGTGTTGTCAGAGACGATTTGTGACGACAAATGCGTTATATATATGACGCCAGAAGATGACATGACATCAGAGGCAATCTTTCGCGAAATACGCGTCACTGAGACACATGAGGCCTGCCGGTGATATCAGCACGGTCTGTGATTAAACGCACGTCACTGAGACATAATTACGATGTTAGCAGATGTCAGAAGCAGTCGTTAATGAATTGCACACACACACACACACACACACACACACACACACACACACACACACACACACACACACACACACACACACACACACACACACACACACACACACACAAATACACCACTCGATAACGTCAGCGTACGATGTCAAAAGCGGTCTGTGACAAAACGCATGTCACTGAGACATACGATGTCACAAGCAATCTTTGATGCAGTACAATGCCGTCAGTGGATGATGTCAGCATCCGGCGGCCTGTAGACGAGAGCCAGGCAGCAGACGGCGGCAAGGTAAAGGCACGACAGACAGTAGAGCCCCAGGTTCTGACCCACACTGAACAGGTACACACTCCTCTCACACCACTCGCTGGGGTCGTGAAGCAAGGGTTTGAACCGCGGCTTCCAGATGGAGAACAACCAGTAAGAACCCGCCACATGCCAGCCCACCAAGAACATCGTCAGCACAACGTTCATGAAGCGGTAGGTCCGTGACGAAAACCCGGCCTCTGCGTCACCCTCGTCGTAACTGACGTCAACGCTGTCGTGACGTCTTCGCTGCATGGCGCGCCAGAGACAGAGGATCAGTTTCAGCAGCAGCACGCAGCCCCCCACCAGGAGGTAGACAGGGACCCGAGGTTCCAGCGGGCAGTCTTCTAGAAACTTTACACCTGCAACAAAACACAAAACACTGAGGTACTTTTCAAATGTAGTTTCTATTATTTTTTTAAAACGTGTTTTCTTCGTTGTAATTTGAACTACGTGTCGGCAACATACGCCACTTTGTAATATACATCAAATCTTGTGCAGATGACAACAGTTATATGATATTGACAGTTATTTGCAATGCTTTACATTATTCAGTATTTCTAAGGCTATTTTAATTGCATCAGTGCCGCCTATATCATCATCATCGGCAACAGTAGCAGCAGCATCAGCTTCGGCACCAGCACCAGCGGCTGCACCAACAGCACCATTACCAGCAGCTCAAACACAAAGTCATCTTCACCATTGTGACGAAAATAGTTTGGGCATACCTATCACTCAATGTTAAATAAGACGCGACCAGTAGGTTTTGAAAAGTAACACATACAAAAAGTTGTGACGTTTTTGGTTCAGTATTTGTGTTTTTGTAAAGCATTATTATTCACCAACACGGAATAGTGGGTGCATGCCCATCGTAATTAAGAAAAAGCCGTATCCTATAACTGTGTAATAAAGCTACATTAGGGTAAAGTATAATAATGGTAACGCATAGCTGACGAGCACTTGCAATTCACATTACGACGGAGCGAGATGTCACCCGACTGCCCTTCTTGTCTCGTAGTTTGCTCCTATGGGCGACACACATGTCAAATGCACTAGCGTTGGTTATTTCCATTTCACGAGGAGTGACCGGTTTGTATATATATATGTGTTATAGAACCCTTACATTTACATTTTACCTAATTTTCTTTGAGCTAGAAGCAGACTCACTTTAACAGTAAAAACAACCCTGGGCATACATTCATAACGTATTTAGATTGTTTTTGGGATATTTGTGTATATGATATACTACTTCTTCTTCTTCAGCGTTCCAGAATGTTTCTGGTTACGTGTGAGCTCGTTTGCCCATTTGGGTTCCTCACACTATACTCTGAGAGCATAGTCAGCTTCACTCCGCAGTCGTTGAGTAGGCTTGCTGGGTATGTTCGTGTTTCCATATCCCACCGAACTCTGACATGGATTACAGGATCTTTTCCGTGCGCACTTGGTCTTGTGCTTGCGTGTACACACGAAGGGGGGGGGGGGGGGGGGGGGGGGGTAAGTCACTAGCAGGTCTGCACAACATAAGTTGACCTGGGAGATCGGAAAAATCTCCACTCTTAAGCCACCAGGCGGCAGCGACCGGGATTCGAACTCACGACCTCCCGATTAGGAGGCCAACGTCTTACCAAGGTACCCCCGAAGGATGGTACTGCTTCACACCTGTTTTCCCGGATATTTTGCTTTCAGCCATAGTGTTGACGCACAGAGGCGTCCGCCTGCACATAACTGACTGCAACAACAGCACGGTTGGTCGTGTCATTTAAAATTATCCAACATACGTGAGATACAAGTCATGTCATGACTTTTCTTCTTCTTCTTCTGCGTTCGTGGGCTGAAACTCCCTCGTACACTCGTGTTTTTGCACGAGTGGAATTTTACGTGTATGACCGTTTTTACCCCGCCATTAAGGCAGCCATACGCCGCTTTCGGAGGAAGCATGCTGGGTATTTTCGTGTTTCTCTAACCCACCGAACTCTGGAATGGATTACAGGATCTTTTCCGTGCGCACTTGGTCTTGTGCTTGCGTGTACACACGGAGGGGGTTAAGTCACTAGCAGGTTTGCACATAAGTTGACCTGGGAGATCGGAAAAATCTCCACTCTTAACCCACGGCGGCAGTGACCGGGATTCGAACTCACGACCTCCCGATTTGGAGGCCGACGTCTTACCACTCCGCCATAGCGCCCGTCATGACTAAATCATACATTCACAGGTTGTTATATCATGTTAATGAGATCGTGTCAAACTAGTCTGACAGGAACCGAATATTCCACTGCTCATAATGATAAAATCACCGAGACAAACGTCATTCCCGGAACAGTTATGGGCTTGTTGTTTCCCCTAGAAGAATTGTTGATAACTTACACGCCACGCTGCACTTTCTAGGTTGACGTCGTTTTGTTTTGACGTCAAATAAATTAGCACACAGGGAGAATTGAACTGTCTGGAAAATGTCGCCCGTTGTACATAATTTATATAAATGTTACGATTGTATACCCAAGAGGGCAGTAAACCCAGTTTATTGGTGTTCATCGGTTGTCTACCTTGTTGTCGATGCCTCGCGTAAAAGCCGAGACGTCTGTGTTTATCCAATAAAACAGTATCGTTCCAGAGTGTGCATGGCGTGTCTGTTAGCACCAGTCTGTGACAACATTATGACATCCTTATGGGAACGGGGAGAGGTTTGGGTAGAGGGTGGAGGGTGTGTCTGTTAGCACCAGTCTGTGACAACATTATGACATCCTTATGGGAACGGGGAGAGGTTTGGGTAGAGGGTGGAGGGTGTGTCTGTTAGCACCAGTCTGTGACAACATTATGACATCCTTATGGGAACGGGGAGAGGTTTGGGTAGAGGGTGGAGGGTGTGTCTGTTAGCACCAGTCTGTGACAACATTATGACATCCTTATGGGAACGGGGAGAGGTTTGGGTAGAGGGTGGAGGGTGTGTCTGTTAGCACCAGTCTGTGACAACATTATGACATCCTTATGGGAACGGGGAGAGGTTTGGGTAGAGGGTGGAGGGTGTGTCTGTTAGCACCAGTCTGTGACAACATTATGACATCCTTATGGGAACGGGGAGAGGTTTGGGTAGAGGGTGGAGGGTGTGTCTGTTAGCACCAGTCTGTGACAACATTATGACATCCTTATGGGAACGGGGAGAGGTTTGGGTAGAGGGTGGAGGGTGTGTCTGTTAGCACCAGTCTGTGACAACATTATGACATCCTTATGGGAACGGGGAGAGGTTTGGGTAGAGGGTGGAGGGTGTGTCTGTTAGCACCAGTCTGTGACAACATTATAAACTATACGGCAGTCGACAGGAGTTGGAGAAAACGACAACATTTATCACCAGTGCTGGACTGATTGTGTAACCTCTGCGAACGCCAAGAAGAAGTGACAACATTATGACATCCTTATGGGAACGGGGAGAGGTTTGGGTAGAGGGTGGAGGGTGTGTCTGTTAGCACCAGTCTGTGACAACATTATGACATCCTTATGGGAACGGGGAGAGGTTTGGGTAGAGGGTGGAGGGTGTGTCTGTTAGCACCAGTCTGTGACAACATTATGACATCCTTATGGGAACGGGGAGAGGTTTGGGTAGAGGGTGGAGTGTGTGTCTGTTAGCACCAGTCTGTGACAACATTATGACATCCTTATGGGAACGGGGAGAGGTTTGGGTAGAGGGTGGAGGGTGTGTCTGTTAGCACCAGTCTGTGACAACATTATGACATCCTTATGGGAACGGGGAGAGGTTTGGGTAGAGGGTGGAGGGTGTGTTTGTGTGGGGGGTGGGGGTGGGTGTGTATGAGAGGAAACTAGTGGCGTTACAAGGGTATTTGCTCAAGTTGGTTCCAATGACAAGTACACCAGTGAAAATAACAAGATCAGCTTTATAAGCGATAATATACCTGCCAGCTCTTGAGATACTATTGTGCTCAAGTTGTTAACTTTAAATCAAATGAAGGCTGCAAACAACACGCAGAAGTTTTACTACAAATGATTTTGCTTATTAAATAAAGAATGTTCACCTTTCAAGTTTCATTGTCAAATGAGAGATGTATTCCCTTAAAGTTTACCGGTGAACTATGATATCAAGATTGTGCTTTAATAATTATGCGGTATCAGATGACAAATTAATTCAGTAAGTAATACTGAATGAATTAACATAAGTACCACACCTGATCTTTGCTAATCCAAAAAGGGACTAATTGTGTAAGGTGGAGGTTAAGTCAACTAATACCTACGAAAGTCAAAAATTTCAATTGCTTCGTGCGCCTTTGTTTCTTGACCAATACTCTTGATTTTGGTACCGTTGTGTTCCTAAGACTCTGCACTTCCCTTTGATATAGACTGACTGTGTATAACTGGATCAAACACGGTAGTCGCTAATAAATGAGGTAATTAGAGTTTTTCCGATTAAGGTACGTGGCCTAGTGGTAAGGCGTCCGCCCAGTGAGCGGGAGGTCGTGGGTTCGAACCTAAGACTTTAAAATTGGCAATCTAGTGGCTGCTCCGCCTGGCGTCTGGCATTATGGGGTTAGTGCTAGGACTGGTTGGTTCGGTGTCAGAATAATGTGACTGGGTGAGACATGAAGCCTGTGCTGCGACTTCTGTCGTGTGTGGCGCACGTTAAATGTCAAAGCAGCACCGCCCTGATATCGATATCACCCTTCGTGGTGGACTGGGCGTTAAGCAAACAAACAAACAAAAAACAAACAAACATCAGCTCGGTCTGATTTTGGTGACCGACATTTCTTCAGCACTATGCATGCTAGCCTCGCTTTCTGTCAACCATTTCACCGGATGCATGCTCAGCTAAACGCCCCTTCCACACGCCATCGAAGACAATAACATTACTGCAACGCATAGAAAGCACTCTTCGCTCGTCGCAAAATTGAAGAGAAATCCGACACTGATTCTGAGGAATCTTATTGCACGAAAAAAAAGCCGGATGTTTCTCGGCCACACGAGAATGAGATTTGGTCACAGCAGCGGTGTCAAATGGCGGCTCACTTTCTACCTCTCTCCCCGGTGTTAGTTTAGCTCATGTTGGCCTGTACAACTTGCACGTGCACACTCACCAATCGATATCATGGCAACTGGGATGATCATCAACACAGCTAGTAGCACCGTCACAAGATCTGGAACAAACACACAGAAAGTTTGAATGTGTTATTTTGAATAAATGATAAAAACAAAACAAGCTGAGTTTTGAGTATGGCTACTCTTGCTCACTGTTTGTTTTGTGTTTTGAAACTTGTCTTCTTCGGTTCGTTGGACAAGTACCAGGCCATCAAACTACGAAAAGCGATTTACGAGGATGAGAAATACACCAACAAAATATTAAAACAAAACAGGAAAAAACAGACACACAGACTCACAGACAAAGGCACATACACAGACACGGACACAGGCACTCAAACACACACACGTACACAAACACACACATACACACACACACACACACACACACACACACACACACACACACACACACACACACACACACACGCAAGCACACGCACCATTCGCTCACTTTGCATATTACACGCACAAACTGACAGGAGTAAGATTTATAGGGCGAATTTGTCGACAAGGTGGTTTCTTTTTTTCACACACACACACACACACACACACACACACACACACACACACACATACACACATGCACACACAACGCGAACGTACAGAAAAGAGAGAGAGAGAGAGAGAGAGAGAGAGAGAGAGAGAGAGAGAGAGAGAGAGAGAGAGAGAGAGAGAGAGAGAGAGAGAGAGAGAGAGAAAGAGAGAGAGAGAGAGAGATCACAGAGCAATCGCAGCTAGTGATTACATTGATGCTGTCTTTTTGGGCAGGGCATCATTTTGCTTTCAGTGTTTCAAAGACATCTCCTTGGTCTTTTTACGTTCAACCAAGTTTTAACTGAATGTATTCCAGAAGACTGGGGACGAGAGGGGCACGAGGGTTTGTGTATGTCTATCTGTCTGTATGTGTGTAAGCGAAGAGCGAGTAAAAAAACCACCCACACACACAAAAAGAAGCGGAATACGAGGATACGATATACCCACACACAATGTAAAACACCACCACACACACACACACACACACACACACACACACACACACACACACACACACATAGGTGGTTTTACAGTCATTTGGGGTCGGCTGTGTATCAAAATGCCATCTTGCTCAAAACACAGGCATTTGGGGTCTCTTTTGTTTTAAGTGTTAGAAAGTTTCTTAAAACTTCAATGAGCGTTAAATGCCATTTTAAAGTGTGAAAACTCATTTCAGGAGGTTATTACATAAAATGCAACCTCCAGCGTGATTTTTAGAAAAACAGACATTTGGGGACGATGTTTGCTGTACAGCAGTGAAATGGGGACGTATGTGTACACAAAGTGCAGAGCTAGAATTACGTTATCGGTGCTATGAATGTTTTAGGTGTTAGAAAGTTTGTTAAAACTTCAATGAGCGTTAAATGCCATTCTAAAGTGTCAAAACTCATTTCAGGAGGTTATTACATAAAATGCAACCTCCAGCGTGATTTTTGAGAAACAAACAGGTATTTGGGGACGATGTTTGCTGTACAGCAGTGAAATGGGGACGTCCAAAAGTGCAGAGCTCCCGCAGAGCTATATGAATGGTTTCATCACATACATGGCGCTAGGCGACATATGTTGTGAAAAATTTTACAAATCACGTTTTTGCGCCCGATATTTTCTTGTCATCTCCAAAGTCAAGGGACAAACACGAAATTCCTTGACTTTTGGGGTAGCGCGACTCTGTTAATTTTAAGAATTAAAAAAAAAAAAAATTCATTACTAGGATGTCCCATCGTTGGGAAATTCCGGTCGCTTCCTCCGAGTGGAAAGCTAGCAGTGACAGAGTCGCACTACCCCAAGTCAAGGGATCTATTAGTCCTGTTTCGCCGTTATCCCAATTCGCCCCCATCCCATTTTGGCGACATTTCTCAGGCCAAGTGTCATTTTACCCCCATATCATGTACCATTAGCTCCACATCCCATTTTGGCGCAATCCCGTTTCGCCGTTAGCCCATTTCGCCCCCATCCCATTTTTGCGACATTTTACAGGCCAAGTGTCATTTTACCACCATGTCATGTACCATTAGCTCCACGTCCCATTTTGACGCAATCCCGTTTGGCCGTTATCCCATTTTGCCCCCATCCCATTTTTGCGACATTTCAAAGGTTATGTGTCATTTTACATGCCATTCTAAAGTGTCAAAACTCATTTCAGGAGGTTATTACATAAAATGCAACCTCCAGCGTGATTTTTTAGAAACAAACAGGTATTTGGGGACGATGTTTGCTGTACAGCAGTGAAATGGGGACGTCCAAAAGTGCAGAGCTCCCGCAGAGCTATATGAATGGTTTCATCACATACATGGCGCTAGGCGACATATGTTGTGAAAAATTTTACAAATCACGTTTTTGCGCCCGATATTTTCTTGTCATCTCCAAAGTCAAGGGACAAACACGAAATTCCTTGACTTTCGGGGTAGCGCGACTCTGTTAATTTTAAGAATTAAAAAAAAAAAAAAATCATTACTAGGATGCCCCATCGTTGGGAAATTCCGGTCGCTTCCTCCGAGTGGAAAGCTAGCAGTGACAGAGTCGCACTACCCCAAGTCAAGGGATCTATTAGTCCTGTTTCGCCGTTATCCCAATTCGCCCCCATACCATTTTGGCGACATTTCTCAGGCCAAGTGTCATTTTACCACCATATCATGTACCATTAGCTCCACATCCCATTTTGGCGCAATCCCGTTTCGCCGTTAACCCATTTCGCCCCCATCCCATTTTTGCGACATTTTACAGGCCAAGTGTCATTTTACCACCATGTCATGTACCATTAGCTCCACGTCCCATTTTGGCGCAATCCCGTTTGGCCGTTATCCCATTTTGCCCCCATCCCATTTTTGCGACATTTCATAGGCCAAGTGTCATTTTACCACCATGTCATGTACCATTAGCTCCACGTCCCATTTTGGCGCAATCCCGTTTGGCCGTTATCCCATTTTGCCCCCATCCCATTTTTGCGACATTTCATAGGCCATGTGTCATTTTACATGCCATTCTAAAGTGTCAAAACTCATTTCAGGAGGTTATTACATAAAATGCAACCTCCAGCGTGATTTTTTAGAAACAAACAGGTATTTGGGGACGATGTTTGCTGTACAGCAGTGAAATGGGGACGTCCAAAAGTGCAGAGCTCCCGCAGAGCTATATGAATGGTTTCATCACATACATGGCGCTAGGCGACATATGTTGTGAAAAATTTTACAAATCACGTTTGTGCGCCCGATATTTTCTTGTCATCTCCAAAGTCAAGGGACAAACACGAAATTCCTTGACTTTTGGGGTAGCGCGACTCTGTTAATTTTAGGAATTAAAAAAAAAAAATTCATTACTAGGATGTCCCATCGTTGGGAAATTCCGGTCGCTTCCTCCGAGTGGAAAGCTAGCAGTGACAGAGTCGCACTACCCCAAGTCAAGGGATCTATTAGTCCTGTTTCGCCGTTATCCCAATTCGCCCCCATCCCATTTTGGCGACATTTCTCAGGCCTAGTGTCATTTTACCACCATATCATTTACCAATAGCCCCACATCCCATTTTGGCGCAATCCCGTTTGGCCGTTAGCCCATTTCGCCCCCATCCCATTTTTGCGACATTTTACAGGCCAAGTGTCATTTTACCACCATGTCATGTACCATTAGCTCCACTTCCCATTTTGGCGCAATCCCGTTTCGCCGTTATCCCATTTTGCCCCCATCCCATTTTTGCGACATTTCATAGGCCATGTGTCATTTTACCACCGTGTCAAACCACTAGCGCCACATTCCATTTTGTCGCCATGCCGTTTTGCCGTCATCCCATTTTGCCGCCATCTCTATTTCGCGACATTTTGGATTGTGGCAAAAATGGAATTTGGCGTAAACGGAATGTCTTCCTAGTTGAATAACGCAGTATAGTAGTATAGTGAGGCTTGGCAAGAAGAATAAATAACAAGAAGAGCAAACGCTCGATCGAGTCACTTTCGCAGTTCTGAATATTATATGAGGCATCAGATGGACAGGAAGAAATTGCTATTCACAACACAATGAGTCACGTTCACATAAAATTTGAGCCCGGTCACTTTTATAGTTTCCGAGAAAAGCCCAACGTTAAGTTGTGTGTTGCCGAACAGAAAAGGCTAGTTATCTCCCTTGTTTTTCTGATAACGTTCGTAAAAGGCTACAGATGTAAATACTTTGATGTAAAGAATAATCCTACAAAGTTTCAATCACATCCGATGAACTTTGTCAAAGATATAAAATGTCTAATTTTTCCTTTGACGCTGACCTGTGACCTTGAAAAAGGTCAAAGGTCAACGAAACCATCGTTAAAGTGTAGAGGTCATTGGAGGTCACGACTAAACAAAATATGAGCCCGATCGCTTTGATAGTTTCCGAGAAAAGTCCAACGTTAAGGTGGTGTCTACGGACGGCCGGACGGCCGGCCGGACGGCCGGCCGGACAGACTAACACTGACCGATTACATAGAGTCACTTTTTCTCAAGTGACTCAAAAAATGTGATGGCGTCCAAATGGGATGGTGTCAAAATGGGATGACGTGCTATTGTTATGACACGGTAGTAAAATGACGCTTGGCTTGTGAAATGTCGCGACAATGGGATGGGGGATAAATGGAATACGGTGAAACGGCATGGCGGCCAAATGGGATATGGTGTCAAAATGGGATGTCGCGCTATTGTTATGACATGTTAGTAAAATGCCCTGTCACGTAGTCTCAATCCAAATTGGAAATCCATAGCATCATCATTATAATCATCCTCATCTCATTAATCATCCAAAATTATAAATTTTATAAAATGACGCTTGGCTTGTGAAATGTCGCGAAAATGGGATGGGGAAAAAAATGGGACGGCGGCAAAATGGGATTGCACCAAAATGGGATGTGGATCAGCCACTAGATTTCCAATTTTAAAGTCTTATGTATGACCCGGTGTGACGTTTTCATCTTTCGCCGTGTTGATATTTCGATTTTCGGCCTCGTTGATCTAGTATAAACTCTACACTGAACAAAAAAAACACCCTTCGATAGTACTGATGAGCGACCTTGTGTACCTTACATTCATGGGGCCAAATTTGTCCAACCAATTATTTTATTTAACTTAGAAATTTGATTCATCCTAAAATGTTTCCCTTCTTACTCAAGGGACGTAACCACTCGGTACACGTTTTCGAAGAATTCGATTTTGGGAGTGAAATCTATTTAATTTCACAACCAATTTTTTTCACATGCAAGAAACTGACATGCTTTTCGTCCATAAATAATTTATCTTCTTAATTTTACCAGGAAACAACATTTCGGTCTCGAGTAAATATCGAGGGGGAAATATGTACACAGGCGAAAGATGAAATCGTGACACCGGCCGAGGTTCAAACCCACGACCTCCCGATCACGGGGCGGACGCCTTACCACTAAGCTAATCGTGCCGGTTTACCCTTGAGTGACAGACGGACAGACAAAAGAATATACAGACAGACCGTAATTAACACAAACACACACACTCAGCAGAGCAAAGCGGTATAACACACAAACTCAGCAGAGCAAGGCAGTATTACACACACAGACTCTGCAGAGCAACTAAGTCGGTGACACACAGACACAGTTATTTGGGGACGATGTTTGCTGTACAGCAGTGAAATGGGGACGTCCAAAAACCGATAGCTCTGCGCTGTGCTATGAATGGTTTCATCAGTTACATATGGCGCTAGGCGACATAAGAGTATTTCCAATCCAGTCAGTAGCTAGCATTCACGACCCTGACAACGGATGGTTTGAGTCTGATTTATGAGAATGAGAATGAGGGAGAGAGAGTTGTATTAAATTGAATTGAATTAAATTGAATTGAATTTATCTTTCTCTTAACACTGTAACAGAACAAGAAATGCTAAAATGTTTTTTTTTCATCCCGCCCTCGCCCATTGAGTTGAAATAGAAGTTAACCACATTATGTTTGAAAATGTTCCAGTGCTTTATGTACAATAATGTTTCAATACAATCATAGTGTATTAACATTTTACCAGTATCAGCTGCAAAATAGAAGTAGTGCTTTACAAGTTTCGAAAGAGAAACAGCATGTAATGATACGTAAATGGTGTACAGCAGTGAATTGGGGACTGTTTCCCAAACAGCAGTCAGATGGGGTCTGGTTGTTGTACAGCAGTCATTTGGAGGCACAAGCTAAAACTGCTTCAGAGATGTGTGTTTTTCATTGGCTTTGATCTCCGCTGAGAGGGAGAGAGTCAGAAAGAGCGACATAGACAGATAGACAGAGACAGAGAGACAGACCGAGACAACAAAGGAGAGGTTAAGGACACCCCCTTACCCTTGAGTGACAGACGGACAGAAAAAAGATTATACAGACAGACAGACCGTAATTAACACAAACACACTCAGCAGAGCAAAGCGGTATAACACAAACTCTGCAGCAAGGCAGTATTACACACACACACACACACTCTGCAGAGCAACTAAGTCGGTGACACACAGACACAGGTATTTGGGGACGATGTTTGCTGTACAGCAGTGAAATGGGGACGTCCAAAAACCGCAGAGCTATCGCTCTGCGCTGTGCTTGTTTGTTTGTTTGTTTGCTTCACGCCCAGCCGACCACGAAGGGCCATATCAGGGCGGTGCTGCTTTGACATATAACGTGCGCCACACACAAGACAGAAGTCGCAGCACAGGCTTCATGTCTTACCCAGTCACATTATTCTGACACCGGACCAACCAGTCCTAGCACTAACCCCATAATGCCAGACGCCAGGCGGAGCAGCCACTAGATTGCCAATTTTAAAGTCTTAGGTATGACCCGGCCGGGTTTCGAACCCACGACCTCCCGATCACGGGGCGGACGCCTTACCACTAGGCCACCGTGCCGGTATGGTTTGAGTCCTATTTA
>NC_090250.1:38281963-38294463 GCF_037325665.1 Littorina saxatilis
AAACAAGGAACTTAGTCGATAAATATCGACAGGGGGCGGACAAATGGTTTACATGTGAAATGTGTGTATATGGGTGTGGTTCTGAAACAAACAAACCATGTGAACCCCCCCACCCCCCCCCCCCCAATCCCACCGCTCGCGGGCTGAACGACTGACGTCACATGTCGTTTCGGTCTTTTCCAGAAGAACACCGCGTGCTGACGGACGATTCGATTTGATCGCTTCACCACGCCTTTCCAACTATGTCCTCCCATACAGTTTTGGTAGATACATGCTTGTGCAAGTATGTTATTAGTATTACCAATATGAATCTTATTTTCCTTTCGATGGTCAGTTTTACTCACCTCTGTAACGGCAGTCACATCTGCGAATGCTGTCGAAGAATCTAACCGAAAGTAAACATTCTGGGAATCTACGCGCATCGGCCTTGACGCAAGTTCAATGCTGAGCCAATGAGCGCGCCGCGGCGAAGTTGGCCGCTGTAAGTCTCGCAGCGCTGGCTGGCTGAGCGAGTTGCGTGTCCATCCATATTTTGGTCCAAGCCGCACCGTGGACCAGATTAGTAGGTGCTTGATTTTGGTATTTTGATTTTACATGACATTAAACCTTTCTTGGGGTTCATGGTCATGGCAACAGCCATAATAATATTATATCATGTATAATATTACATTTCAGCATATTTGAATTACATGTCATCATACCAAACTGTCATACATTTTTATATTTAGTCAAGTTTTGACTAAATATTTTAACATCGAGGGGGAATCGAAACGAGGGTCGTGGTGTATGTGCGTCTGTCTGTCTGTCTGTGTGTGTGTGTAGAGCGATTCAGACTAAACTACTGGACCGATCTTTATGAAATTTGACATGAGAGTTCCTGGGTATGAAATCCCCGAACGTTTTTTTCATTTTTTGGATAAATGTCTTTGATGACGTCATATCCGGCTTTTCGTGAAAGTTGAGGCGGCACTGTCACGCCCTCATTTTTCAACCAAATTGGTTGAAATTTTGGTCAAG
This sequence comes from Littorina saxatilis, assembly GCF_037325665.1. Lineage (NCBI taxonomy): Eukaryota > Metazoa > Mollusca > Gastropoda > Littorinimorpha > Littorinidae > Littorina > Littorina saxatilis. The sequence goes on from NC_090250.1 coordinate 38,282,981, forward strand.
TAATCTTCGACGAAGCCCGGGGTTCGGTATTGCATTTCAGCTTGGTGGCTTAAAAATTAATTAATGACTTTGGTCATTAAAAATCTGAAAATTGTAAAAAAAAATAAAAATTTATAAAACGATCCAAATTTACGTTTATCTTATTCTCCATCATTTGCTGATTCCAAAAACATATAAATATGTTATATTTGGATTAAAAACAAGCTCTGAAAATTAAATATATAAAAATTATTATCAAAATTTTTTTTTCGAAATCAATTCAAAAACACTTTCATCTTATTCCTTGTCGGTTCCTGATTCCAAAAATATATAGATATGATATGTTTGGATTAAAAACACGCTCAGAAAGTTAAAACGAAGAGAGGTACAGAAAAGCGTGCTATCCTTCTTAGCGCAACGAATACCCCGCTCTTCTTGTCAATTCCACGGGCACTGCCTTTGCCACGGGCGGTGGAGTGACGATGCTACGAGTATACGGTCTTGCTGCGTTGCGTTGCGTTCAGTTTCATTCTGTGAGTTCGACAGCTACTTGACTAAATATTGTATTTTCGCCTTACGCGACTTGTTATTCCTACATCATTCTGATTGATCACAACCAAACCTACTATCAGTGGACACATCCAAATGTAAGCGCCTGTTCTTGACAACTTTTAATCGATCTAAAAATAGCAACTTGCTGGGCCCTTTGCCGCCAACAGACACTGTTTGGCCTGTAGGTAAAATGTACAATGTATTTTCTGATTTGTGCACAAAAGCTTTTTTTCTTTTTTCTTTTTTTTAACATAACAATGTTTAATGTCACTGTATGTTTAAAAGACCATGGTCATATTTGTAAAAAAAATGTTAAATTAGAAAATAAATAACATTTTGGTTCATGATTTTTCCTACACCTGTGCTAAAAATAAGAAATAAAAATGTCGGGTATATAAGTCACTCAAATACAGCTAGGTATGAATGGCTCGGTTTGAGTTTGTTGCAGTTGACCCTGCACAATGCGACTTATCATGTTTTTGTTGAACAATTTTGACGTCACCCCTCCCATAGGGTGACGTATTTCACAACTTCCTGTGTTACACAAACTCTGTGATGACCAATTTTGACGTCACCCCTCCCATAGGGTGACGGATTTCACAACTTTCTACAGATGAACAATTTTGACGTCACCCCTCCCATAGGGTGACGGATGTCACAACTTCTTGTGTAGACAAACTGATGACGTATTTCACAACAAAATGGCGCTGCCCATGGTCAACCTCTAAACTATCCGTATAGAATGGGGGCGTCCATGACCATGAACCCCAAGAACCCCAAGAAATAATAACAAGGAACTTAGTCGATAAATATCGACAGGGGGCGGACAAATGGTTTACATGTGAAATGTGTGTATATGGGTGTGGTTCTGAAACAAACAAACCATGTGAACCCCCCCCCATCCCACCGCTCGCGGGCTGAACGACTGACGTCTTTTCCAGAAGAACACCGCGTGTACATAATACACAATTCGATCGCGTAGCACTGCCAATGCACATTTTCGCAACGAAAACCGTGCTACTGTTTCTTGTGTGTTAAATCTGAAAGCAATATAAGTGAACGAACAATTGAAAACTGATATCACGTTACTAAACTCCCAAAAGTAATAAATTACTTCTGACTGCGGTACACAATACGGCAGTCACCTCTGCGAATGCTGTCGAAGAATCTAACCGAAAGTAAACATTCTGGGAATCTACGCGCATCGGCCTTGACGCAAGTTCAATACTAAGCCAATGAGCGCGCCGCGGCGAAGTTGGCAGCTGTAAGTCTCGCAGCGCTGGCTGGCTGAGCGAGTTGCGTGTCCATCCATATTTATTAGGTCCAAGCCGCACTGTAGACCAGATTAGTAGGTGCTTGAGTTTGGTATTTTGATTTTACATAACATTAAACCTTTCTTGGGGTTCATGGTCATGGCAACAGCCATAATAATATTATATCATGTATAATATTACATTTCAGCATATTTGAATTACATGTCATCATACCAAACTGTCATACATTTTTATTCCTACATCATTCTGATTGATCACAACCAAACCTACTATCAGTGGACACATCCAAATGTAAGCGCCTGTTCTTGACAACTTTTAATCGATCTAAAAATAGCAACTTGCTGGGCCCTTTGCCGCCAACAGACACTGTTTGGCCTGTAGGTAAAATGTACAATGTATTTTCTGATTTGTGCACAAAAGCTTTTTTTCTTTTTTCTTTTTTTTAACATAACAATGTTTAATGTCACTGTATGTTTAAAAGACCATGGTCATATTTGTAAAAAAAATGTTAAATTAGAAAATAAATAACATTTTGGTTCATGATTTTTCCTACACCTGTGCTAAAAATAAGAAATAAAAATGTCGGGTATATAAGTCACTCAAATACAGCTAGGTATGAATGGCTCGGTTTGAGTTTGTTGCAGTTGACCCTGCACAATGCGACATATCATGTTTTTGTTGAACAATTTTGACGTCACCCCTCCCATAGGGTGACGTATTTCACAACTTCCTGTGTTACACAAACTCTGTGATGACCAATTTTGACGTCACCCCTCCCATAGGGTGACGGATTTCACAACTTTCTACAGATGAACAATGTTGCCTTCACCCCTCCCATAGGGTGACGGATGTCACAACTTCCTGTGTACACAAACTGATGACGTATTTCACAACAAAATGGCGCTGCCCATGGTCAACCTCTAAACTATCCGTATAGAATGGGGGCGTCCTCGCCCCCATAATGATGAGTTAATATAAAATTCCCACCCGCTAGCAGAAAACACAAGTGTTATTCCGATAACGTACCAGCTAGACCAGTTTGGAAGACTGACTCGATCGACTCTGTCATACGTAGCCGCACTGACTACACTGAAATACGACTGCATCAGTTCAGTAAATGAATGGTTTCCGAATTATTATTTCAAGGCAAGAACAATCGTAATCGAAAACGTGTAGGGTACGTTCAGAACGTTCTTACCATTATAAGACTTATTACCAGCGTGCCTCGTGCGTGCAGACTCAGTCAGTGCAGACTGCATGCAGTGGTTTGATTGCCCTAGCAGACGACATAAACCCCGCTCAGCAAATTAACATGTTGGGCAAATGTGAACGAAAAAAACGATGGGGATATAATACGTGTAGGGTTCAGAGCATTCTTACCGTTCATATTTAGTGTGAGACTCCCCGATGAATGAAGATACAACACGAAAATATGCCACATTTGTTTTGAAAATGTGCGAACCGTCGAGTCCCGCGGCTTCGAGTCAATTCAAGGGGAGTCACTCCGCACAGTCAATCCGTCGAAGCTCGACTGGAGGTTTCGAATCGCAAATAATGAAGAGCACAGCCCTTTCTCCGAGTTCAAATGAGGTCTCTCTGAAAGATCATCACTGTTCAGATTAACGCTACACTGGAATTTACCAACAGAAATTAAAATGCGTGTGACGAAAGCACGACACACTTGAGACACCCCACACAAAAGTAGATCTTTACTGTACACGACCTGACCACACAGTTATGCCTATTCAAATGCGCGTTGCAAAATGTGCGCTTGGAATCTTCTTTTTTCTATGGCGGTACTGACAATATCGTTATTGAAACAATCCCAGTGCACTAAGGGATTTATAGAGCAAATCTCGAAAATAATTATTGAACTCAGCGCTATGCGCTTCGTTCAATAATGAATTTTCTCGATTTGCTCTATAAATCCCTTAGTGCACTGGGATGTCTCAATAACTTAAATAATAATAATAATAATAATAATAATAATAATAATAATAATAATAATAAGAACATTTATATAGCGCTAAATCAAAAACTTTCGTTAAAAAGGCTTGCTCTAAGCGCTTGACATCTAAACTAAAAACGTCATTCACACTCTTTACAATGATGTACAAGAACTTCATGTCACACTCTTTCATTCAGTATAGCACCATTCACACAGTTGTTATTCTGTACAAGACAATAAGTTAGTCTAACATTTAGAATGTTCATAAGATGAAAACAAGAGAAAACCAGACTGATTAAAACAACTGCTTAGTGCTAACACAGCATGAATCTTAATGATAACGTAATACATGTTTAACTGTTAAGACCATAAAAAACCTATATGCTAAAAATAACTTCGAACTTTTAAGAACTTCTTATAAGATACAAAGCACATCTAGATAAACACCAGAATGATAAAACAAAAGGCAACTCGTTAAAACTATTAAATGCATCAATGTCTAAAACACGAAAGACTCAAATATAAGATACACAATTCTCTAGAATTGTTTATTAAAACTGAAACCGACCTGCTCAAAGTAAACCATACCCACCCCCTCCCTACCCACCCATTCGATCAGATATATTAAAATGACCGAAAGAAAAAAAATAGAATCACGAAAAAAAAGAAGAAAAAAAGAAAGAAAGAAACAAGCCAATAAACACTAGGGAGAGAACATATAGAATGTGTTTGTTTTGATGTATAATGTGTCTTTACATGCGTGTTGTACCATTGAACATAATACAATCACCAAAACAGCAGCAGATTGTCTTGAAATCTGCTCATCCAATTCAAACTTGATGAGGAAGAAATATATAAAACAAACAAAAACAATCACTTTGACACTTCCAATCGTGGAATTGATTTCCAGCCGTGTCAGAGACACGTCCTACAGAAAGGAATGCTAGACGACTTTTACATTTTCCGTGAGAAACAAACAATCGTCGACCTTCACGTGCCAGTACAGGAATAAGAGGTTCATTACACCACACTTTGCTCTTTCGTGTGCACAGAATACTGCCTGCTGGTACTCAGCCATCGAGCTCAACCACTGGTTGTCGGAGACCCGTCAGAAGCTTTTCCTTTGCTGCCGACAAGCACCGGAAACGGCCGCCACACAACCGAAGACTCCGGCCCCACCTCCATTCTCATAAAACACAGTTCAGTATCAAATCTAAGGCGGTAGACAATTAGGCTTGCCAGTACTGAGAAACCGCAGAGGCCGTGGCAGAGACGTTAGCCGCCAGCTATCCCTTTTCACGTTCAGATACGAAGCAATCCCAAAGAAAGACTGAGAGAGATTGAGAGGTATGGAGGGAGGAGAGTGAGAGAGATACTGAGAGAGAGAGAGAGAGAGCGAGAGACAGAGACAGAGCGAGACCAATCAGACTAAAAGGCTTTCACTACATTCATTGTGTAAAATGGGGGGGGGGGGAGGGGGAGCTAGTACACAGAGAGAGAGAGAGAGAGAGAGAGAGAGAGAGAGAGAGAGAGAGAGAGAGAGAGAGAGAGAGAGAGAGAGAGAGAGAGAACTCAGAACTCAGAACTCAGACAATTTAATCGCTAAAACTTGAAAGTTCATTGCGATGGGGAGGTTTGGGGCGAGGGAGACAATTTCAAAATCAACAGACGTTTTACATTGTACAGATGTTTACCCGACATGGTATTTTCCGCGTCAGTTTTGATATTGTATTGTTCTCCTTGTGTAATACAAATTACATCGTTCTCTCAAATGTCTGGATGAGAACAAGAGTCCCGAATCACATGCGAGTGAGAGAGATACTGAGAGAGAGAGAGAGAGAGAGAGAGAGAGAGAGAGAGAGAGAGAGAGAGAGAGAGAGAGAGAGAGAGAGAGAGAGAGAGAGAGAGAGAGAGAGAGACAGAAAGAGACAGAGAGACAGAGACACAGAGAGAGAGACAGAGAGAGAGAGACACACACACACCGTTACACACACGGAGCCACAAAGACACAGACGGATAGACAGAGAGATAGACAGACAGACAGACACTAGACAGAGACAGAGAGGCAAAGACCGACTGACAGACCGACCGACAGACAGCAGGCAGACAGAGGCAGAGACAGAGTACTCGGAAAAAAACACCATTGTGGTCGTCCAGCACTCGGGAATCGAGCTCAACCCTCAGAGACCAAGGACAGTCTCAGCCTGTCTGTGGGGCCCTTTATTTTTTCCTCATCTTCACAATCTTCTTCCTGCTGTCTGCGAGCTGATTACCGTGTTGTATGGTCTGTCGGTGACGGGGAGGGAGCGAAAGAGCAAAAGGAGGTGCTTTATGACCGCACGAAAAACGTGATATTCCTGTTGCTTGGCATGACCCCTTTCAGCCACAGGCGTATGAATCGATTTACTTGAATAAAAAAACAAACACATATCTAACGTGTGGCTGCTATTGGTGGCCTTTTCCATGGTGCTCGAAGATTCAAATCGTTTGGCATATACTCACATTATAATCTATTTTATTTCCAAAGTACAGCCGTTGTACAAAAGATAAACATCAATTTCGGAAAGCTAAAGAAGCCTCTGATTATTTCTGACAGCGCGCAAAATCCACACAAAAATTATTAAAAAACACACACACGGTATAATAGCTTCCGACAAAAAAACATCTCTATATGAAATGTTGTTGATGTTCAGAATGTTGTGATTTTTAATTGTACTCTGAATGGTCTAGTCCACCTTGATGCGGACAGAAGCGGGACGACATTTCCAAACCAAGAAAGATACAATGAATCGAATAGTACATTTTGTCCCACTCGAGCTTTTGTCACCCGCGACCTTTTTGACTCTCGACCGAAATATCCTCGAGCTTTTGTGCCTCGACATTTTGAACCTCGACCTTTTGTCGCACACCCGTTATTCATATTTTTCTGGTCAGCTTTTTTGTTTTCAAACAATCTTATTTCGTAAAAAAAAAAAGAGAGAAAAATGTCCATGATACATGGTTGTCTTGTGCATTGTCACATTTATGAATCATGTCTTCTTTTTAGGCGTACCCAGCCTGAAAATGTTTACCAATGAAATCGACCAGAGTAGTTCTTGTGGGTATCCGGTTGTTATGTCATTGACAGAAATCATATGATATGATAAAAAAAAAAAACCATTGATTGGTATACAACTGAAGGTAGCTTGGGCGCAGTGGCGAGGTGGTAAGACGTCGGCCTCCTAATCGGGAGGTCGTGAGTTCGAATCCCGGTCGCTGCCGCCTGGTGGGTTAATAGTGGAGATTTTTCCGATCTCCCAAGTCAACTTATGTACAGACCTGCTAGTGACTTATCCCCCTTCGTGTGTACACGCATGCACAAGACCAAGTGCGCACGGAAAAGATCCTGTAATCCATGTCAGAGTTCGGTGGGTTATGGAAACACGAAAATACCCAGCATGCCTCCCCCGAAATCGGCGTATGCTGCCTGAATGGCGGGTTAAAAACGGTCATACACGTAAAAATCCACTCGTGCTAAAAACATGAGTGAACGTGGTAGTCTAAGCCAATGAACGAGGAAGAAGAAGAAGAAGGTAGTTTGGTTTGAGTAACGATGTATTAAAATATAAATCAGTCCTGGTGTGATGGAAATGTTAACCTTCTTTGGTCGAAAGGATCCTACTACGTAGTTTGAACAGTCTTTTCCCAAGGCCCAGCAAGTTATACAAAAAACATTAACACAACTGTGTTTAATTCAACATTACCAAATCATACCACTTCCTAAGCCCTTAGTGAAGTCCGTTTCTCCAACTATGTCTTTTCTTTTTATCACTGTCTTTGGTTTCTTGCGAGCTTACAAGTGTAACCATCTAATGCCCAGATAGGCTACTATGCGCATGCACATACCCGTATTTCTGGCAGATAATTCAACATTTAGCCTTAATTATGTCCTTTTTGTAATATGTTGACAACAATTACTCGTTTTAATATATTGTTGCTTAAACCAAACAACATGTACCTTCAGATGTATACCAATCAGTGTTTTATTTTATCATACCATATATGACTCATTGGTAAACAATATGGTTTTTTGTTTGTTTTTAAAATTGTAGCCCCTTTAGTTGTTTTTATCATTTTCAGATGCAGAGCCATCGTGATCAAGTAGAAATACTTTACACTTTACTCCAATCCGTGCCTCAATTTTCAGTCTCCATTACCTAAGCCTTGCCTCTTGAGAGAGTTCCGTGCGAATGAGGGTCTGGTCAGCTCTGGGTAGCCTCTTAAAAGAAAACGGTAAGAATTACCCTAACGCGTCCAAATTAGTTAGTTAGTTAGTTGTTGCTTTTTGGGTCCAGCGGACCATACAGGCCAAATCAGGACCCCTAACGCGTTCAACTGTCTATCGTTAGGATCCCTTTTTTCGTAACAAAACGAAGCATTTTGACGGAATTAAAATTGAAAAATCCGACCATTCCAGCTCTGAGTCGGAAAAATGTCCTTCGATTGTTAGCATTCCAGCCAGTCGGAAATCTGTCTCTGTCTCCCTGTCTCTGTCTCTGTCTCTCAGTCTGTCTCTATCTCTCTCTCTCAATCTGTAATCCATCTCTGTCTCCCCGTCTCTGTCTCGCTGTCTCTGTCTCGCTGTCTCTGTCTCTCAGCCTCTCCGTCTCTCTCTCTCTCCCTCTCTCTGTCTGTCTGTCTGTCTGTCTGTCTCTCTCTCTCTCTCTCTCTCTCTCTCTCTCTCTCTCTCTCTCTCTCTCTCTCTCTCTCTCTCACTTTGCGTGCGTGCGTGCGTGCGTGCTTGCCTGCGATTGTGTATGGACGCTCACATGTCTTATGCGCGATGCAGGTATATATTGACTATTAATTTTACCCTCGAGAACGTAAACAGCACCATCAACACACAATGGGTAAACCAACTAACAAAAACAGCGTTCGTCTACTCCTGTCAACCACGAGTTCGTCGACCGCTTAAGGCCAAAAAAAAAAATAGGTCTGTTTACGGTAACCCGACCGACCCTAGTTTTTTCGCGCGACCCTAGACTTTTTTTTGGCATTTGGGGAAAAAAAATAAATCTTGTTTTTTTGGCAAAATAACGTAAAAATATGGTTTTTGGGGGAAAAAAAAACAAAAAAAACAAAAACAATCCCGACCTACCGACCCTATTTTTTTGGCCTATGTTACCGTAAACAGACCTATTTTTTTTTGGCCTAATATTAAACAATAACATAGCAACTGTGCCAGACCCTTCTCCTTTTCTGCGCACTTCTCTCACTCAGCCGATCAGCGTCACGGCTCCAGTCCAGTCAAGTGGCTCGGGACTGACGAGTTGACCGTAAAGCATTGTTATTAGATTGCTGCTAATGAGCTGTCGGATGTTGATTTTAGCACCTACTTTGTGTGAGGCCCGTCATTGTACTTTGTCTCCTCTGTACAGTGCACCGTCACGCAGCGTAGCCACTGAGATCAAGACTAGTCTGCATCTCTGTGGGCGTATAGCGCCTGATTTATGTGGTTGACCACCCGTTAAAGGCACAGTCGTTCTTGTGTAAACAGTTCGACTGGACGTCTCAGATGCCAGAAACTCTCCGAAGCAGCTGGATGAAATTCAGTGTAGATGGATCAACATTGATATATCTGACGCAATATGTACAGGAATAATCCTTCGATCTTGTGTGCAAAGTTCGGCTTACCACCTCAGACATCTGGACAGACTTTTACATGGGATAAAATCGTCCCTTCCTCTTGCTCACATACCAAAAAGCAACTGCCTTGGAACTTTCTGTGCAGAAAATGATGTTTAATGAATTAATTTCTAAATAAAACACTAGTTGCGATCATTGCAATACATGTATTCAAACAGTCCAACTCATTACTGGATGCAGGCAGGATGTAGACTTTTTGGTTATGAGTCCAAGTGTAGAGATATTTTTATTCTACGTGAAATCCCAGTCAGCCTGAGATGGTTAGAAAGAGAGAGAGAGAGAGAGAGAGAGAGAGAGAGAGAGAGAGAGAGAGAGAGAGAGAGAGAGAGAGAGACAGACAGAGACAGAGAGAGAGAGACAGAGAGAGACAGAGAGAGAGAGGGAGACAGAGAAAGAGAGACAGAGAGAGAGACGGAGAGACAGAGAGACAGAGACAGAGAGACAGAGAGAGAGACAGAGACAGAGAGAGACAGAGACAGAGAGAGACAGAGAGAGAGAGGGAGACAGAGAAAGAGAGACAGAGAGAGAGAGAGAGACAGAGAGAGAGACAGAGAAAGAGAGAGAAAGAGGAGAGACAGACAGACAGACAGACAGAGAAACAGACAGACAGACGGACAGAGAAACAGACAGACAGACGGACAGAGAAACAGACAGACAGACAGACAGACAAAGACAGGGAGACAAAGACAGAGACAGAACTACAGATTGAGAGAGAGAGAGAGAGAGAGGAGAGAGTGAGAGAGAGAGAGAGAGAGAGAGAGAGAGAGAGAGAGAGAGAGAGAGAGAGAGATACGCGCACGCAGTGATCTGATGTAGTAGTTCTCCATCGCGAAGTAAATGACAGCTTTATGTATGGCTGGATTTGGAGAAGCAGATAGTGTTGCTGGCAGAAGAGAGGACGATAGTACTCATTTGAAAGAAATCTGAATTAATTGCATCGAGCTGACAACACCAACACAGTAACGTGATATACAGGGCTGGTTAATGTGGTTGGCTGATGTGGTGTTGAGCGGCTAAGGTTTTGGAAAAGCGGATAGCATTTCTTAGACTAGCAGGAGAACATGCGATAAGCCTACCATTGATGCGAATTAAATCTGGGCTGCTTATGAGCGTCGACATGCACGTGGATAGTCAGTCAGTCAGACAGACAGCCAGCCAGCCAGCCAGCCAACCAGCCAGGTAGACAGACAGACAGACAGACAGACAGGTGGACAGCCAGACAGGTAGACAGCCAGCCAGTCAGACAGACGGACAGCCAGCCAGCCAGCCAGCCAGACAGACAGGTAGACATACATACAGACAGACAGGTAGACAGCCAGACCGGTAGACAGCCAGCCAGACAGACAGACGGACAGCCAGCCAGCCAGCCAGCCAGCCAGACAGGTAGACATACATACAGACAGACAGGTAGACAAACAGCCAGCCAGCTAGCCAGAAATACAGACAGGTAGACAGACAGACAGGTAGACAGCCAGCCAGACAGACAGACGGACAGCCAGCCAGCCAGCCAGCCAGGTAGACATACATACAGACAGACAGGTAGACAGACAGACAACAGGTAAACAGACAGACATGCACACAGACAGAGAGACAGCCAGGCAGAGAGACAGCCAGTCAGCCAGCCAGCCAGCCAGCCAGCCAGAAGAGACAAACAGACAGACATGCAGACGGACAGACAGGTGGACAAAAGGGGCTGGTTTATGTGGCTTGATGACCAGCTGAGCCTTAGATAATTGTTCCTACACTATATAGGATTTACAATATGTGCTGCTTTTGCAAGAATTAAACTTGGCCAAAAAATTATTGCAACAAATTTCAAACCCAAATTAAAGCATTAATCCCCGTGTCATTTCATTAAAACTGTATATGCCAGTTAAGACCGTTCACTTAACCTCCAGGATCACCTTTTGGATTAAATATTTCTTTCACAGGGATCACGTGACCTCCGCTCAAGTAAGGGTACCCTCAAAATCGACCAGACAAAAACGGAAGAGCCGAATGAAAAATTGACAAGAAATCACAATAGGCAAAACTTTGCAACTTTG
>NC_090250.1:38299463-38309463 GCF_037325665.1 Littorina saxatilis
TTCCTTTTTTCGATAAATGTCTTTGATGACGTCATATCCGGCTTTTCGTGAAAGTTGAGGCGGCACTGTCACGCTCTCATTTTTCAACCAAATTGGTTGAAATTTTGGTCAAGTCGTCTTCGACAAAGCCCGGACTTCGGTATTGCATTTCAGCGTGATGGCTTAAAAATTAATATGTTATATTTGAATTAAAAACAAGCTCTGAAAATTAAAAATATAAACATTATTATCAAAATTAAATTTTCCAAATCAATTTTAAAAACACTTTCATCTTATTCCTTGTCGGTTCCTGATTCCAAAAACATATAGATATGATATGTTTGGATTACAAACACGCTCAGAAAGTTAAAACGAAGAGAGGTACAGAAAAGCGTGGTATCCTTCTCAGCGCAACTACTAAACCGCTCTTCTTGTCAATTCCACTGCCTGAGCGGTGAACTGACGATGCTACGAGTATACGGTCTTGCTGAAAAATTGCATTGCGTTCAGTTTCATTCTGTGAGTTCGACAGCTACTTGACTAAATGTTGTACTTTCGCCTTACGCGACTTGTTTTGTTTTGTCTTCCTTAATTACATCAAAGCGGCGAACGCAAGAAGAAGAAGAATTACATCACAGCACATTTCCCTCGAATTGTTTTAGCTTAAATTTGCAGTTTTAGCTTAAATTTGCAAGAAGCTTTCTCCATAACGGCATCTTACGTACAATATATGTGACCCTCCACCACGAAATGAGTCGCATGTCACCTCGCGCGGTTCTGCGCTAGGCTTAATATAAGTCCGGGGAGTGTCTGGTAACAGTGTGAGGGTCACCTTAGTCACAGGCTTATAACTCAAACAGTTCCTGCGCTTTTCTAAAACGGGTTTCACCACTGGATAGAGCATAAAAAAACTCTTTAGGAAAATGTAAAAATATGAAAATCATGCAAAGGTGACATGCGACTCATTCCGTGGTGGAGGGCCACGTATGGTTACACTCTCTATGGGTCAAAGGGTGAAATAGCCTAATGGGAACATTTTGTTTTTGACATTAACAACATACAAAAAGTCCGATGTTTTATATTGTTTTCATCACTTAAACTGCTCTTTGTTCTTGCAAATTCATAAAATACGTCGACTTGGTTTGCTGATGGCTTCAAGACCGAAGTTGTGTTCCCGGAGTTCTTCTGCGTGCCAGAGTTACGAAATTAGACTTGCTCTACGTTTCTCTCCTATTTTGTCATCGTTGTATAAGGACGGGTCATTTACAGTTCAGTGTGTCAGCGTCTCTAGACTAGAGATATGGTGCAAGCGCACCAGAATTCCCGGTGAAGAGTTCAGAAATAATTGCGCATTCCTTAATTACAATGTCAGGTGAGCTCAAAAAACCTAAACGCCGCAAATATTGCGGTTTCTGGTCCCCCCCCCCCCCCCCCCCCTTCACTCACCCCAGCCCGTTTACGATCCCCCAATTTTTAGACTTCCCTACTGTTAAAACTGTGCTAGAAATGTACCTCCACTTAAAAGTTAGTCCCTCCATTTTAAGACCTAGTTTTTAAAGTTTTGAAATCGGGGTTCTACAGTACCATACTAACGGGTTTATTTATGCATTTTGGTTGGTAGGTTGGCTGGCAGATTGGCTCGCAGACTGCTTGTTGCTAGGCTAGTGGCTTCTTGTTATGCTTATCTGCTTGACTGGTAACTAAAACACATTTACTGTTAACAGCTCTCTTCAGATATGTTAATGTTCGAGGAGAATATTGACGTCCTAAACGTGTTTGTCCTCAGGGCAGTTCTGGTTTGCCTCACAAAGGGAAAAACAGAGAACAATAACGCTTGAGAATATTGCCTTGTCTTTTAACTGAAGGAATACAGGGTTGAAGCCCTTAGGCTTGGGCACTGTCATCCTATTGCGTATCCTAGATGAAAGCTAGTCTTGGTTTCGGATGAAATTGCTGGATATTGGAACTTCTTTCAATCTCCACACCAGGAAGGTATTGGGTTAATGTTTGCATCGCAAGAAGCAGGATAAAGATGTGGGTCGAAATAAAGGTATCGTGACCCAAACGCATCTCCTAAGGCGAGCCAGGGATCTGAAACGCAAGTTAAAAGGTGGATTTCTGAAGTATAAAACAACAACAACAACAACAACAACAACAACAACAACAACAACACGTCGCGTGAAGCGATATAAAAACATTTAGTCAGTCGTTATCAAACTATAAAGATCAATAACCAAAAAACAGTCATCGCCGAGACTACCTCCAGATCGTCTCGGCTAACCCAAAGACTCATATCAGGCGGGTCACGCTCGTCTCCGCGAAGCATGCGACCGTAATACTTATTTAACCTTTTTTCTCCATTCTGAGCACAATTTTAGAGTAAACATAACATATCTATAATATATGTTTGAATTCAAGAGAAGGTAGAGAATACAATGCGATCATTTTTTAATCTGTAATGAAAAAAATCGATTTTAATGACAAATTTAATGAGCAAACTCATTATTAACTAATTATTAAGCTTCCAAGCTGAAATGCAATCCCATAGTTCGGACTTCGTCCATGATTGCTTTACCAACATTTTAATCAATTTTGTTGAAAAATGAAGGCGTGACAGTGCGGCCTCAACTTTCACTAAAAGCCGGAAATGACGTCATCAAAGATATTTTTCGAAAAAATAAAAAACGTCTCAGGATATCATACCCAGGAACTCTCATGTGAAGTTTCATGAAGATCGGTCCAGTAGTTTTCTCTGAATCGTTTTACACAGACAGACAGACAGACACACAGACACACACACACACACACACACACACACACACACACACACACACACACACACACACACACACACGCACACATACACACACACACACACACACACACATACACCAGACCCTCATCTCGATTCCCAGTCAACGTTAAAATATTTAGTCAAAACTTGACTAAATGTAAAAAGCACTGATGGCCGACATTTTTGTCCTCCACGCCTTTTCGTCAATGAGATAACTCAGCCCTGTTGAGTGCCTTCATCATTGAAAACCTCTGGGGACCAGTGTACATACTTTAACTGCATGATGAAACTCCCTTTTCGGTGGTCTGAAAGGGTCGAGTGAGTTATGATGTCCTAACAACGGCCATTGCAGCGCGTGGCAACGGTCGTTGACTTTGACATGTGTAGTGTCATTTGAAAAGCAAACAGCACGTTGAGCATCCAGTTGGTAGCATGAATTTATTTATTTATTAAGGAGATTTCTATAGCGCATAACTAAAAGCACTATGCGAGGAAACCCAACATCAAAGAACCCGATTTTGTCTTGATACGTTACCTTAATATATAATGTGACGATGTGATTCGGACATGGACTTTTTCTTTGAGATAATAAAATGATGCTGCAACGAGTTGTATTGTATTGTATTGTATTGTATTGCATTGCAATGCATTGTATTGTATTGTATTGTGTTGGATTGTATTGTATTGCATTGTATTAATCAATGTATTGCTTTACATTGCATTACATTACATTACATTACATTACATTGCATTGCATTACATTGTATTGCCTTGCATTGTATTGCATTTATTGCATTGTATTGCATTGCATTGTATTGTATTGCTTTGTTTTTGGCCAGTTTAGATTACAAGAAGAAAAACCGTTGATTTGAGAAATGACACGTTTGCAGTTTATCTGTGTTACTAAAACCTCCTCCACAACGCAAGTCATTAAGTAATGTTGTGCCGCTGTAGGCGGAGCTTGCTTCACCTGCACAAAACGTTTGAATCCTCTCCCGTATCTTGTCGTGGTCTGTTACATTGTCCGTAATAACCCTGAATGCAGTTCTTACTGTTCTACACCAGGAGCACGCAAGACCTCTTTAAAGCATTTCCCTTGTACGAGTATACCTTTGATACCTAGAGCTATGTTGTGTCATTTTATATGTCTATCAAAGATGGGGGAGATTGCCTTGGTGTCAGGTGAAATTAATGGACAGGGGTATCCAATTCAGTTTTCACACAGAAAAGGTATAGGTAGAGTTGGATGACCGCATTAACGTAACGTCAGAAGTGAAGATGCGCAGGCGAAATCAAATGCAAAACTGCCATCAAATCCTCCCCCACACACACCTACACCTACACACGTCTGCACCACAGACTGCCCTCTCTCTCTCTCTCTCCCTCTCACTCTCGCGCTCTCTCTCTCCTTAAATCTTTATCCTTGTAAAATAAAGTTCAGTCTCAGTCTCCAATTATCTCTCTCTCTCTCTCTCTCTCTCTCTCTCTCTCTCTCTCTCTCTCTCTCTCTCTCTCTCTCTCTCTCTCTCAGTCATCGCATCACCTTGGTTGACGGAGGAACTCCAGACTTTATCCGAAGAACTAAAGTTTCCCAATTTATTGGAATTCACTGTTTCACAACAGCATCAAGAGGTGATTCAGACAACAACGAAACCTGGCCACGTTTTCACTCAATGGCATTGCATGACAATAATTGTTCTAAAGGCGCAACAGTTTATGCAGACAAGCAGTCAGTCAGTGTCGGTCATCTGTAATATGTGACCCTCCATCACGAAATGAGTCGCATGTCACCTCGCGCGGTTCTGCGCTAGGCTTAAAGCCATATGTACTCGATGACTATACACGCTAATTGCTTTACCAACAGCTGGAGACAGACTAAATTAAGTTCCCTGCAAAATATTGTGGTCTAGGACCCCTTAAATGTTGAGATATTTGAATTTTCATTTTGATCTGGATCGTCCTATTTATAGATTTGGCAACACATGTAACGTTGATGCAAGGGAGAGAACACCGCGGCTTTGTTGATATCCTCACTTTTTCAGAGGCTAGAACAAGCTGTAATGCATGTATTGTGGTCCGCGCATGGTGACGTATCGTCATTATATGGTCTTATGGTGCGTTTGACATCGATTGTGGGCAAACTACACTTTGTAAACACGGGAGTGCGTTCGTATGCCTTTAATATAAGTCCGGGGAGTGTCTGGTAACACTGTGTGAGGGTCACCTTAGTCACAGGCTTATAACTCAAACAGTGTTTGCTCTTTTCTAAAACGGTTTTCACCACTGGATAGAGCATAAAAAAACTCTTTAGGAAAATGTAAACATATGAAAATCATGCAAAGGTGACATGCGACTCATTCCGTGGTGGAGGGTCACATATAAGGATAGAGCATCAAACCAGATTCCGAAATATGTGCTGCCAGAAGTGGTAAATCCCAGCCACCGCGAACAGCTTTGTCCATTACTGCGAACAGCTGAGGGAACTGGGCGAGGGTGGGGAAAATTGACCATCAAGCCGCTGGCTCACGGCTGGCTGTTAATCGTCGCTAAAGCCGTTGATAGCTCCCTCTCTTGCCATCAGCACCGTGTCAGCTACTCGATCTAGCCTTTGTGCACTTGCTGTTTGACGTCCTCTACCCCATCCCCTACCAAGAATGGTACGTAAATATAACAGAGAAAGTCTAATCCAAGGCCAACAAAGACGTTCCCCCCCTCCCCCGTTTTCTCCAAGAATACTACATAAAACGAGAAAAGAGAAAGCTGAATTCAATTTACCATGCCCCTAATGGCCTTGACGTGAGGGCGTAAAACTTCAGCTGAATTTAAACCTGACAAAGACTGTTTTGTTAGAAGAAAATCAAATCACCCATTCGGGTTTGCCTTGATAATATGTGAAGTAGTCGCAAACAATTCTTGCAACTGTTAGTTCTAAGCAGAATGCTACGCGTAATATGCAAGGTCTCTGCCGTACTTTCACTAGTCCGTGTGGTAGACTGACTTTTACATTTGAATGAATAATGAATGCTTGTTCATATCTACTCCAAGATGAAACATTGGCCATTTTTTATTATCAAAATCAGAAAACACGAAAAATAAATCAAGTTCAAACTGCTGGATCAATCTAGATTTTGTGTTCACTGAAGGCATGAGACAAGTTGACAATTGACTAACGACGCCGAGCCACAAAAGTTTTAACAATTTATTTGCATACACTAGTAGTGCAGATGATTCAAACGGAGACGACACAACCATTTAATTCGTGTCAGTTCCCTGCGCAGAGCGAGGAAAATATATTGTTTTCGGGCCTGTTCTGTGAAAGATAATTTTCAATAGCCAAGCAAGCCACGCGCACATTCATAAAAAAACAATTTATTAAACCCAGTATGATTAATCACTGTCCCATTTTTACCTTCACAATGTATTTTTTCTGCCCTAGCTTGTGCAGCATTTTGGTTTGGGAAACAACACAGAAAAGTCATCATTACCCTTTTTGTTTTTCGCTCAAAAATCCTCAGACATTCCATCTGCAACATCGCCACCTGTACTTGTATACTTATGCATGAACGCCATTTAATATGTTCTGTTCTCTATACTCATTTTCATGACTCTGTAGTTTGTTTTGATGTCCATCTACGTTGAACTTTTTGCTTAGAAACACGTATCGGTTGTTTCTGTGTGACTCGTCAGTTTGCGTGTGTGCGGTTATGTAAAAATTCAATTAGCTTCAAATTCTTCAAAACGAAAAACAAATCTTGCAAAACCTAGCGAAACCTGCGCACACAACAAGGAACTTATTAACACTTTCTATCCCACCAATGTTGACCAAGTTTTTTTTTAGCCGAGACTTGTAGTAACTGTGTAGTAACTGTGTATCAACACACTGGAATACAGGCGTTAAATGGACGTTACAGGAAGCGACTGACGCTAACAGTCCGAGCAGATATATCCGTACTTGGTCAGATAGAGCCATATGAGTGGGTACGGATATATCCGTACCTGGGAGACAATGAGTTAAAACGTATGTGTCCATTCTTCCTGCGTCGTTCCTTCCACCTTTGACTCTCGCAACATGGAGATCGAAGATACAACGCTTAATTATCTGAGCGAAGCTCTTTTTTTTATTGATTGTCTCATAATTATTTTCCTTGCCTTCCATCCACCATAAAGACCTCTTGTTTCGTGTTTTCTTTAATGATTTGTATTTAAAATAACCAACTTTTCTGTGTTTTAATTATCTGTCCATCCTTTCAGTTCTGGCTTCGCTCTGTCCCTCCGCGGAGATCGAGGGTTAAAATGGCCCCCTGTCGCCATCGCAATCACACACGACAGATGTGAAACACGAACGCGTCAACCGTGCATGACCTCATTGTCGTGACGGCCTTGCGTGACAGTCAGAACATCCCGGGAATCATCCGAAGAAGCTGTTTCTCGCGAGGCTGTGTATCAGTGTTTGAAATTCTTCTATTTCGTGGTGCAATGCCTCTAGTGTCTAAAACAGTTGAAAAAGTAACCTACACACACACACAAACACACACACACACACACACACACACACACAAACACACACACACACACACACACACACACACACAAACACACACACACACACACAAGTATGCACGCATCATTTATTTAATTTAGATCACCGCCCTAGCAGGTATCACTGCTGATCCTCGGAGATTTGTTTTTCGGTTCCAAATAGAGAAATAAGCTATGCCTACGAATGAAAATGGCAAACGTGACTATTAGCTAATATCTTTCAAACAATGCTAAGTTGAATGCAAATATTCATACGCGGTTGTCTAATTAGACCGACATTTTCATCGCAATCTGAAACAGACAGATCAATAATTAGAACTGAACTAAAACAAAGAGGCCTTGCCTATTTCGCAACGAATACTGCTACATCTGAACTGTTAAGTTAAATGCACCTTCCCTGAACAATAAAACCCACTAAAACAAAACAAGCAGAAAACAAAATAATAAACAAAAAGTGTCTCAAATCGACCAAGTAGGCGCACAGTTGGGTTTGGGGTTTGGAATCGACATGACAAATCAAAAATAATTGTAAATCAGTGTTTGAAAGTGCAATTATGTTTAGTTATTTCACTGTGTTGAAGTAGTTTTCACAGACGAAAATTCTCGCGGCACCACCGTTATACCTGTGCTTTGACCTACTGTTTTGCAGTGGAGCTTGTTGGCCGTTGTTTGTGTCCAGCTTTGATTTCAAACGTATGCGTACCTTACATCACTGTACAACTATGATAAGGATTTTTCGAGGCAACCCTGTAACAATGTGTGTATGGTGTGTGTGTGCTCTCTTAAAATCAGTCTTGATCTAAGGACTATGTCTGGACAGGAATAAAAGCTGGTTCTTGTGTATGACTGTGTACGTAAGTGTTAGTTAGGGTGCCTTGGACAATGAGGAACCTATTAGGAGCTTGCAGAGATCGTCCTTTTTTGAGTAGAAAGTCACTTGTTCATTCGATTCAGGAGACTGGTTCGGAATAACTCTCACTTAATCTATTATTATACATTTCGTATGCGTTTATAGCCCTTACTTCCCTTTGTTTAGGCCCCCCCCCCCCCAAAAAAAAAAAAAAAAATAGTCTGTTTACGGAATCCCGACCGACCCTATTTTTTCGCGCGACCCTAGACTTTTTTGGGGCATTTGGAAAAAAAAAAGTCTTGTTTTTTTGGCAAAATAACTTAAAAATATGGTTTTTGGGTGAGAAAAAAAAAATTAAAAAAATTAATTAAAAAATCCCGACCTACCGACCCTATTTTTTTTGCCTATGTTACCGTAAACAGACTTTTTTTGTGTGTGTGTGGCCTTATCAGATCTATGACGAGAAAGAACCGCGACTCTGACGACAAAGACTGTGGCCAGCTTCAATATTCAGATTCATGTAATTAATTCGTATAGTTATGTAGTCCCCCCCCCCCCCTCCCCAATGAATCATCGTGGGTGCGTCTAAGGAACGGCAGGTCCTATTGACTTTCTCAAAGTAAACTTCACTATGTAACGTTTCCGAAAGGGGTGTTGCAGATAGAAAGCCTTTAAACTTGCGAGGTCCCTGTGTTGACAGTAGCGTTAGGCAATGTCCAATGCTATTTTAGTGATGTTTGATTGTTGCTTTCTCTTTTGCCCAGTTTAACAACTCGTACAAATGCCAAGGTCAGATTGTGTGCCTCCTAATGTCACCCAAGAATAGACTCCTCGTTTTCATAACTATTTGCTCAGCACTTGAAGATCAGTTTGTCTGCGTGCATTGTCAAGGTCAGTGCACAGTTTGCACGAGTGATGTGTACTGATCTTTCGTTTCACAGTTTGTATGTGTACCAGACGCACAGTCCTGTGCATTGCACACAGACAACCTTATACAGCCCGCATAAAGAATTAAGTCAATACTTTAGTATTAGGTTGTAATTTAACGTACATAAGATAGGATAAGATAAGAAAACTGTAATGTCCATTTTCATTGTAAACAAACATCGACATTTTTCTTTTGGCACCACATCGCATTTCTATTAAGACAAACACGATCACAAAGCATGATCGAACATAAATACACTACTAAGATTAACTTATAATTTAACTTAATTTAACCTAAATGCGTCTTCAACCCTCGAAAAGAAACAACAAATCTGATACATATGATGGCTTATACTAAAAACAAGAAAGATAAATCATTGGAGCGTCAAATCATACACAAAACAAACCATTCACCAGTGAAATAGTGCGGGTTAATGCGTGAAACTCAATGTTTCGTTTTGTCTTTCCAGAAACGTTCAAATTATAAGCCTATCCGGTTTTAGTTTTCTTGTTTTAGGAATGTAGTTGTCTGCTTCGTATTTCAAGTGTTTTGTGGTTTATACAGCGACGAGGACACTTGTTTCGCCTTCCAAAGCCCATGTGTACAGCATAGTTTCCAAAAGTTTACTCTACACGGAATTGGAAATAAAAATGAAATGTTTGCCATATTACGAACATATGTTGCAGTTAAAAAATGATTTCAACGACAAATGGCACATAGTCTCTCAGAAAACAAAAGCGTTCATCTTTGTGCATTTTGTTCAGAAAGCAAAAGCGTTCATCTTTGTGTAGAATGAAACACAACGCTACAAACATGCAGGTGTCGTTGTGTCCAGTAGCAAACGACATCTGAACAGTGTTGCGGCAATTTGAATTCTTGAGACGTCAAACTAATTGGTAGTGTAATTAGT
>NC_090250.1:38314463-38394463 GCF_037325665.1 Littorina saxatilis
GTACTGACAATATCGTTATTGAAACAATCCCAGTGCACTAAGGGATTTATAGAGCAAATCTCGAAAATAATTATTGAACTCAGCGCTATGCGCTTCGCGGGGTCGCGGGGCACTGTAGTCTGAGGATTATTTAGAGAAAAGAAAAATCTTTTGACAACACAATCTTGCTCTTATGCTTCCTTCTACAGAACAGGTAATACATGCAACAAAATCTGTTTGAAAGGGTTATACAACAGACTCTCGTTCTTATGCTTCCTTCTACAACCACGTGAACTTAAGCCAAGGCAAAACATCCGTTGAAAAGGGTACGACAATAGAATGTTGTTCCCACACTTCATTAATTTTTTGTAGACACATGTTAAAATGAAAAAAAAAAATGCTTGAGCTAGACCTTTCATCGTTTTGTATTTTGAAATTCAAGATAACATGAAAGTCAGATAAAAGTCTCATTTTACGTGGGTCCTTTGCTTTTAAATTGCACCTTTGTGGATTTCCCCTTGTTCTTGTGTATGACCTCTATGTCATTTCACAGAACCGTTTTGCTGCATGATTACATGTGGGTGTTCAATGTATATTCTCTATAGGGTAAGCAAAGTACTAGCGGACCATATTTCTAATGGGTTTCTAGCTTGTTGGTAGACTCTGCTTTTCTGTTTACTTGACTCGTATTACACGTCAAATTAAAATCTGTTGTCCAGCTATTACCCTCTTTTTTCGTATGAAACCTTGTGTTCGTGATTATGTGTGGGAGACAATCCAATGGCATTGACTCCTATTTTCTGTATTGCTTGTTTTCGCACCTCAAATGAAAATGTGTTTGAATGTCACATTCTCGTAATCGCGTACATAAGCAACTACTGTGCAAGATTGTTTTCTTTATTTAGTTTTTACTCTTCGTTTATTTTTTTAATCTTCGCTTGTCTAGTTTAATCTCTTCTTCTTATTCTTCGTTCATGGGCTGAAACTCCCACGTTCACTCATGTTTTTTGAATGAGTGAATTTTTACGTGAATGACCGTTTTTACCCCGCCATTTAGGCAGCCATACGCCGCTTTCGGAGGACGTATGCTGGGTATTTACGTGTTTCTATAACCCACTGAACTCTGACATGGATTACAGGACTTTTTCCGTGCGCACTTGGTCTTGTGTTTGCGTGTACACATGAAGGGGGATAAAGCACAAGCAGGTCTGCACGTAAGTTGACCTGGGAGATCGGAAAAATCTCCAGCTTATTCCGCCAGGCGCGTTTTTTTTATTTTTTTATTTTTTTTTTATAAATGTCTTTGATGACGTCATATCCGGTTTTTTGTGAATGTTGAGGCCGCACTGTCACGCCCTCATTTTTCGATCAAATGAATTGAAAATTTGGTCAAGCATGCAATCTTCGGCAAAGGCCGGACTTTGGTATTGCATTTCAGCTTGGATGCTTAAAAATTAATTAACGACTTTGGTCATTAAACATCTGAAAATTGTACTTAAATTCATTTTTGTATAAAACGATCTAAAAATAATTTAATCTTGTTCTTCATTATTTTTTTATTCCATAAACATATAAATATGTCATATTTGGATTAAAAACCAGCTCTGAAAATTAATTATATGAAAATTATGATTAAAATTAAATTTCCGGAATCGATTTAAAAACACTTTCATCAATTCCTTGTCGGTTTCTGATTCCAAAAACGTATAGATATGATATATTTGAATTAAAAACAAGCTCAAAAATAAGAACAGAGATACAGAAAAGCGTGCTATCCTGCTCAGCGCAACCACTACCGCGCTATTCTGGCTAGTCAATTTCACTGCCTTTGCCACGAGCGGTGGAGTGACGATGCTACGAGTATACGGTCTTGGTGAGAAAAAAATGCAGTGCGTTCTGTTTCATTCTGTGAGTACGACAACTTGACTAAATGTTGTATTTTCGCCTTACGCGACTTGGTTTTTTTAGAAAAGAATTCCCCCCAAAATTCTATCTCACCAAGACAAGCAGTCAGGGTGTTGCTTTTTGGTATGTGACCAAGTGGAGGGGTGCTGTTATCCCATGTAAAAGCCTTGCCAGGTGTGAGATGGTGAGCCGCACTGTGTATACGAGGAGTGTGCCTTTGAGGCGTTCGACAGGGAGAAGAAGGAGACTATAACGCAAACCGAATAAGTGTTTCTGGAACGTCGTTACTCTCTATCTGTGAAATACATCCTACCTGTCTTCTGCAGACTGGTTCTTTGGCCGCCACCCCGCCCCCATGCCTCGCTAGCTACTACCTATCTCACTAGCTGTCACTCACATGTTTTTGGTAACATGACATCAACGGAATTAGCGTTTCTGGAATTCGTAATTCTTTATTGGGAATACACGTGCTACCTGTCTTTGTCCTCTACCCTCCCCCATGCATCGCTATAGTCACTATATGCCTCTGTTTCTGCCCGTCACGTGTGGTTTTTTTTTTAATGAAATTACTAAAACTGCAAAACGTCTTCGTGACCAGTGTGTCTTGTTCTATTTTTCTCTCCTGTCTGTCGTATGATTTTAATGACTTAACAAAACCTGCACAACCTATTGAAGATTTGTGACCAGTATTTCCGATTCTAGTGTTTTTTCTCTCTCTCCTGTCTGTTGAATTATTTTGATTGTGTCACAAAAACTGCATAACTTCTTTGTATCCAGTATTTATTTTTTACTGCAAGTACAGTTGGAGTGAAATCAAATTCAAACTTTGTCAGCGCTGCGAAAGTTGGAATTTATTTCAAAAAGATCTACAACAGACTTAATGTTATTTAGACAAAGTTTAAAAAAAATCAGAATCATTGAACGAAATACTTGAAGAGGGAGGGAGGTAGGGAGGGAGGAAGGAAAGGCAGGGAAAAGAGAGAGCGAGAGCGAGAGAGAGAGAGAGAGATAGATAGAGAGAGAAAGAGTGAAAGGGAGAGAGAAAAACAGACAAACAGATGCAGACAGACAGTAGACAGACAGACAGACAGACAGACAGACAGACAGACAGACAGACAGACAGACAGACAGACAGACAGACAGAAACAGAGCAATAAAGATACAGAGCTGTCCATCGCCTGAACTTGATGCCACTATCAAAATATCACATAGTTAAACAACGTTGTGTATGTTTCTATTCGTGGGTTCTTTTCATCCTTTAAATGTCAGTTAAGGCGAAATTCAATTCTAACTTTTCAGCACTTTAAAAAGTCTACCTTTACCTTTCAGATTAAACAAGTTATTTCAAAGAAGAAAAACGGAAGAAAAGAAAATAAGAAAGAAAGAAAAATCTTTGGCGGTGATAGTGGATGAAAGACTAGAATGCGTACAGAGAAGAACGGGCTGTTCTCAATCAATCCCCCTGGCATTTCGTCATGAACAGGAAAATAAAAAGAAAGTTTTCGGACCAGAGTAGCATTATTGACTTAAACGTGTGTCTCGTGTTTCAATCAGAATTAAGATCCTTCCAAATCCCTCTTCCATGAATTCAAACGGGTGTAGACAACCTCAAATGAATCTTATGCTTTGAAGACCAGAACAATCGCGAAATGTCAGAGGGGAATTCATTTTGGAAGACTGAACTCAAACTCAAACCCGAAAGAATGTCTTTATGTCGGAGATTGTAAAGGACACGCGGAGATGAACGAAATCGGCATTATTCTGAGTGTTTGTGTGAATAATATTTCAAAGCAGAATAGCAGTTAAGAAACTTATTCGAAGTTAGCAATTTACGAAATGATAAAAGCTATTGAAAAAAAAAATGGGTGTATGTCTGCAATTCAATGCCGAATTTGGCCGCTAAAAGGTCACACGACTTCTTAGATTTCAAGAACTTTAGGGTGCAGCTGCAGATATTTAACTAGCGTCTGAGCCTGTGTCTGGCGATACGATTACAGCGATTCAATTTTGACTGCTGATATCTAACAACGAAGAAAAGGCTGGAGAAGCCACCTAACAACAGTGATTGTGCTAGATTTTTTCTCAACCGGTATTTCGATTTTACATTTAAAAATATTAGCTCTGACACTAACCGCGGTCACTCTGCTATGTCGTTAATTCCAGACAGACTGGCAAGTCTAAACGGCGGTGCTTACATTACACTTATCAGGACAAAATACGACTCAACGAAACATCAACCAGTATGACTGATAGGTTGCTGATTTCATTTTAGGCTTTCTTTTTATTTACAGATTTTTTACCGGCAACGTATCAGACATTTGTGACCCTCCACCACGGAATGAGTCGCATGTCACCTTTGCATGATTTTTATATTTTTACATTTTCTAAAAGAGATTTTGAAACTCTATCCAGTGGTGAAAACCGTTTTAGAAAAGAGCGACAACTTTTTGAGTTATAAGCCTGTGTCTAAGGTGATCCTCACACTGATACCTTACACCCCCGGACGTATATAAGGCTTAGCGCAGAACCCTGCGAGGTGACATCCGACTCATTCCGTGGTGGAGGGTCACATTTCATGTTAACAATACCCATGAGTTAATTAAAATTCATCCGTAATTTGAAACTAGGCCTATTGGTGCGTCAGTATTATGTTGACCAATTCGACTGCTGTAAGCTGACCATAAAGTACAAGACCGAGGGGCCCGGGGGGAAGGGGGAGCTAGTACAGAGAGAGAGAGAGAGAGAGAGAGAGAGAGAGAGAGAGAGAGAGAGAGAGAGAGAGAGAGAGAGAGAGAGAGAGACTCAGACTCAGACTCAGAACTTTATTACAAAAGAATAAAGGTTTTAGTCAAAGCCTATTCTTCCAACCTGTCCTTTATACAACACATAAAGACAGACGCACATAAAAAATATAAATTCAATCATATAAAATACAGAAATACATTGTATGGAATGCAACACAATGTGCATTTAAGGAATTACATAAGGAGAACTCAAAAATTACAAAATTACATTGACATAGTTATACCTTTCATTTGGGAATAAAGTTGCTCCTATCAGCTACACATCCGTTAACACTAGTACAAAATGTTTGACAAAATAACAATCGAACAAGACATTTCATTCACGAATGATGTGTGAACGTGACTGTCTCTTAAACATTTTCACTGAAGTTGCATTTCTTATCTGTTGGGGGAAGGAGTTCCAGAGAAACGCTCCCGAGAAGGCTAAGCTCGATTTGTAGAGGTCTATGCGAGGTCGAGAGAGAGAGTGAGAGAGAGAGAGAGAGAGAGAGAGAGAGAGAGAGAGAGAGAGAGAGAGAGAGAGAGAGAGAGAGAGAGAGAGGGGAGATAGAGGGGGTAGAGAGAGAGAGAGAGAGAGGGGAGAGAGAGAGAGGGGGGGAGAGAGAGAGAGAGAGAGGGAGAGAGAGAGAGAGAGAGAGCGAGAGAGAGAGAGAGAGAAAGAGAGAACTCAGAACTCAGAACTTTATTACATAAGGATAAAGGTTTTAGGCTTAGCCTAATCTTCCAACCTGTCCTTGGAACATATACAAAGAATAATTGTAAACAAAAACAAAGACTGCGCACATACCTCATCAAAGTATTAAACTAATAAAACATCAAAATAATGGTCGAGTATAAACATACAAAATATTGGACTCACAAAGTCATATAAAACAAAACCAAATACAAACAAACGTAAATGTTTTTTACATTTCTTAAAAAAGTACAGCAATGTATTGCCGAACAGGGCCATGTATACAGGCAACTAAAGTTTCAAGAAGAAGGGGGAGGGGGACGAGGGATTACACATTCAGATTAACTACATATACAATATTTAAAAAACAAACAAACACTTAAGAGCATTGCATACATTATCCGAGTACACAATGAAAACTAAACATCAGGGACAGTTTATAGTGTGATCAAATGTGTGTGCAACTGCCTTTTAAAGGCCTTTAATGATGCGGATCGTTTGATTTCTATTGGCAAAGAATTCCACAGAGATGATCCTGAAAAAGCTAAGCTGGATTTATAAAGATCTATACGAGGAATTGGAGGAAGTAAATTTTGAGACCCATACCTCTTCGTAACATGTGTAAAATAGGATTGCACATAACTGGGCACATCACCATGAACTAATTTATACATAAAGACAGCCTTATTGTATGCAAGGTGGGTTTTTAGGGGAAGGAAATTAAGGCTGTTTAACTTCATTTCTGTAGACATGTGCGATTCATACATGATAAGTTTTGCAGCACGACGGTACAAAGAATTGAGTTTCAATAAGTGAACATCACTGCAGCCATCCCACAATGTCGAAGCAAAATTAATATGAGGCATTATGTGAGCATGAACGAACATTTTTAATGTTTCAGACTTCGCATAATGTTTGAGTTTTGACAACAAATACAAATTCCTTGATAACACTTTGCAGAGGTTGCTTATGTGTGTTTGCCATTTCATTTCTTCATCGACAGTTACACCAAGTATGCGATGTTCTTTAACTTGCTGTATTTGAGTTGTACCTAAGGACAGTTGTAATTTAAGAAGACTTATCTGATGCTTTTGTCTTGTGGTAATAACAATGCTTTTAGTTTTTTATGGGTGCAGTATCATGGCATTTGATGTGCACCATTTCGCAACTTCGTCCAAAGTGTTCTTCAGGGAAGAATTTACTGATTCCAACGAGGTGTTACTGGTATGAATAGACAAATCGTCTGCAAAAAACTCGCATTTGACTGTATCATCCGATACATGTAAAGGCAAATCATTAACGTAAATACAAAAGAGAATAGGTCCCAATACAGACCCTTGAGGGACGCCATGTTTTACTAGTGCAGTAGACGAATTCTGGCATTTATAGTGACATACTGTGTCCGGTCAGCAAGATACGATTTAAAGAAGCGACAGCCGGAATCGCTTCCCAAATAATAATGTAATTTCTATAACAATATGGAATGGTAAACTAAGTCAAATGCTTTCTTAAAATCCAAAAACAATGCTCCTGTAACTTCAGACTTGTTCATTGCTGACAGCCAAGCTTCACAGAGAGACGTAAGAGCTGTGTGGCAAGAATGCTTGGACCGAAAACCGGATTGAAACTGATGGAAAGAGAGAGAGAGAGAGAGAGAGAGAGAGAGAGAGAGAGAGAGAGAGAGAGAGAGAGAGAGAGAGAGAGAGAGAGAAAGAGAGAGAGAGAGAGAGCGAGAGAGAGAGAGAGAGAGAGAGAGAGAGAGAGAGAGAGAGAGAGAGAGAGAGAGAGAGCAAAACGAAGCCTTCTTCTTCTTTTTTTCGTTTATGACCGTTTTACGCCGCAATTCAGGAAGCGATACGCCGTATTCGGGGGAAGCGTGCTGGGAATTGTTGTGTTTCTATAACCAACCGAACTCTGACATGAATTACATGATCTTTTTTGTGAGCACTTAGTCTTGTGCAGGTTTGCACATAAGTATACCTGGGAAATAGGAAAAATCGCCACCCTTAACCCACCGGGATTCAACCCCGCGACGTTCCGCATGGGAGCCCGGGGTCTTAACCACTAGGCCACTGCGCAACGAAGCCAACTTGTACAATACAATTATTGTACACACTTGAGGAGCCGATTCAAGCAAACATTAGAGATAAGTCTGTGAGCCTTGTGCAAGCCGCATGGGTTTAATTAGTGCACTGGTTGCCATCCAGATCAAAGCCGGAAAATATAAGGCAATAAACAAACTCGCCCCAGGTACTGAATGTGAGATGATAAACATACGCAGGACGTCACACCTTGTAATTTAAATCCTATCAATATCGAGTGTAAAGGATTAGACGGACGAATTTTAAAGGCACTGGAATTACTGAAGGAACCAGCATTTGGATTGAGATGATTGAGCGTAACCAATAACATTTTCATACTAAAAGAGTAATGGAAATCAGACTAAAAGGCTTTCACTACATTCATCGTGTAAAATGAGAGGGGGGGAGCTAGTACAGAGAGAGAGGGGGGGGAGCTAGTACAGAGAGAGAGAGAGAGAGGAGATAGAGAGAGAGAGAGAGGAGAGAGAGAGAAAGGGTGGGGGATAGAGAGAGAGAGAGAGAGACAGAAAGAGAGAGAGACAGAAAGAGAGAGAGAGAGGGAGAGAGAGAGAGGGAGAGAGAGGGAGAGAGAGAGACAGAGAGAGAGACAGAGAGAGAGAGAGACACAGAGAGAGACACAGAGAGAGACAGAGAGAGAGAGACAGAGAGAGAGACAGAAAGAGACAGAGAGACACAGAGAGAGACAGAGACAGAGACAGAGACAGAGAGACAAAGAGAGAGAGATGAAGTGAAGTTAAGTAGTGTAACAGACGAAGGCAACACATTTAACTTATTGTTCTGTAGGGCCTATACTTCCTGGCCATTAAACAGTGCATAGAACATAATGAATTTACAAAGGCTATAATGTGCAGATGTAGTAGGCTGAAAGTTTAACATTGTCAAAATTATGCACATGCACACTGTTATTGTGTTTCTATATATATACGACTAGCGTCTGTCTGTCTGTCTGTCTGTCTGTCTGTCTGTCTGTCTGTTCGCGATGCACGGCCAAAGTTCTCGGTGGATCTTTTTCAAATTTGGACACCGTATTCAGCTACACCCCGGACACAACCTCATCGATGAGATATTTCAACACGTGCTCTCAGCGCGCAGCGCTGTACCGATTTTTGGGGTTTTTTTTTGTTTGTTTGTTGTCGGGATCCACTACCAGTAACTCTTCCTTATCTTCTCCAGTGTTTTCAGCCGCGATTATCTCCCTTCCTCCGTGTGGCGTCAATCCATATTCCCGTTACTACGTTACTATTTTTAGAAGGTCACTGCACGTACTATTTTTAGAAGGTCTCCAGTGTTTTGCGCGTTTATCTCCTTTCCTTCGTGCGCCGGCGTAGCCGGCGTACACCCGGCAAAGCCGGGTCCCAGGCGCAGCCTGGTATTCGGCTCTACTTCTTCCCGGCGAAGCCGGTACCCGGCGAAGCGGGTAATCATCTAGTAACTAATATAACATAATAATAATAATAATACGAGAATTTATAACGCGCACATATCTCACCACAAGGCGACTCAAGGCGCACTCATACGAGAGAGAGAGGGGGGGGAGCTAGTACAGAGAGAGAGAGAGAGAGAGAGAGAGAGAGAGAGAGAGAGAGAGAGAGAGAGAGAGAGAGAGAGAGAGGAGATAGAGAGAGAGAGGAGAGAGAGAGAAAGGGTGGGGGATAGAGAGAGAGAGACTAACATGGACTGCATCGCTGATTCTAAAACACGATTAACTTAAGACGAAGATTAAAAAAAAAGTGTCGAAGAGAGATTCATTATTTGTGTATGTACAAAGTGACCAATCTATTGAACGAAAGGCGGAGAACAATTTGCCAGTGTGCGTGTGTGTGTGCGTACGTTTGTACGTGCGTTTATGTATGTGCAAGACAGAGACAGAGACAGCTATAAAGAGGCAGAGAGAGAATCAAAAAGACAGATAGACAGATACAGACAGACCGAGACAGACAGAGGTAGATGACCTTTTCAACAGACTATCTCCTTATTTGTCGAAAATGACAGCTTTCAACCCGACAACACTAACGATTTTGTTTTCAATTAAAGTAATCTTGCAGGGCATTTAAAACAGTATTATAGTGTTTTTTCCCTTCTAACGTTTGCGACAAGGTGATTAGGCGCTCTCTTCATTTTTTTGAATCAATTTTCGTTGCAATTTGGCCGGTCGATGAGAAAATTGCATTTGCTGAAATTCCATTATCTTGCACTGGATTTCACCTCGTTTTTATGTTCAACGATGTGTTGCGTTCTCGACATTTTTCTCTCCTTTTGGCATGAGTAGTTGTCTCCACAATTTAAGTCGAAGCGCTCATATGCGGGCAACCATACAAACACAGACGCATGCGTTAATTCAGACAAAAACGGGCTAAGGGGAAACCAAACAAAGAGAATATAGAGAGACAGACACACATACAGAAACACACACACAGACACAGACACACACACACACATACACAGACACACACGCACACAGACACACACATACACACAGACACAGACACACAGACACACACACACATACACAGACACACACACACAGACACACACACACACATACACACACAGACACAGACACAGACACACACGCGCACACACACACACACACACACACTAACCCCCCCCACCACACACACACACACACACGCTCACACACCAACACATATATTCTCTCTTTTTCTCACTATCAAACACACACATACACACACATACACAAACAAACCCCCCCCACACACACATACACACACAAACCCCCCCACACACATATATTCTCTCTTTTTCTCACTATCAAACACACACACACACACACACACACACACACACACACACACATACACACGCACACACATACACACACACACACAATTCAAGTAATCAAGGAAGCGACAAACAGCCAATACACCATCATCATCATCATCATCATCATCATCATCATCATCATCATCATCATCATCATATCTCTCTCTTCCCCCTCTCTATCTCAGTTTCTATCGCGTTCTCTCCCTTTCTTCTCTCTTTATCTCACCCCCCCCCCCCCCCCTCTCTCTCTCTTAGTTTCTCAGCCTGTCTCTGTCACTGTCTGTCTGTCTGACCGTCTCTCTCTCTCTCTCTCTCTCTCTCTCTCTCTCTCTCTCTCTCTCTCTCTCTCTCTCTCTCTCTCTCTCTCTCTCTCTCTCTCTCTCTCTCTAACTCTCTCCACCTACCTGCCAAACAGCGCGATGAATCGCCGTAATCGGTCAGCTGAAATCAAACGCTAAAGCTGATCGATCGAAGACCGTCACTTTTCAGCACTTGATGCTGACGAGTGTCCCACAAGCAGGAATAGATCTTGTGGTGAAGCGTCTGTCTGTGGCGATGTCGTCAAGTGTGTACAGTAAATGCCGTTGTCCTGCTTCTCAGGATGTACCCGAGAGACCACCGGCACTGATGGTCGTTAGAGACAGTCACTGATCAGCGGTTAAACGTTTTTGTATGCCATCAGAAATGTCAGCCTATTCTTGATTGCAGTTTAACCATTTGCATTCTTGCTTGCAGTTATAACACCAGAAGTTTTAGTGTATTCCTGGATTCAGTGTTGCCGCTTTCGGGGGTTGCATGTTTTAAAGAAGAGTTGTGAAGAGGTTTATTTCTTCTTTTTTCTATGCTACAAATGAAAAGGAAGAAAAGGAAAGTATCTGAGGCGAAGCTCACCGGCTAAGAACATACCAGTGTACACGAATTAAAACTTTCCTCGACAGTTTCGTTCATAAGAGAATTTGATTGTTTGAATTCTTCGATGAACCGGAGTTCTATCAGTATCTTGGCATGCAATCATTTCTTTCCAGATGCTATAGCTCGGAGAATGTTTGCTCGTCGTAAAAACACAGCAAGAAGATCTAAGAAGATCCAAACAAACACGCGGCTTACTCTGATCTTGAATTAACAAAAAACAGAGAACACACTACTTTTGGCGAAACAATAACATCCACAACGTAAGAATGCATCCTCGATGTCTCTTGGGTTCGGCCTGCAACGCTAACTCCCACCTTAGTGCCTATGTTCAAAGCCTTTTATACTTGGTAAAACAAAACAAAAACACCACAAAATAAACTCGTCATATATGGGTGTACATACAACGCAGACGTCCTTCTCTGCCACCCACCCTCTCTTTCTCTATTCTTTGTTGATGCACGTGCGAGAAAGAAAGAGCCTGCCTGTGTCTGTGGCTTGCAGCCCTGTTGCGTCGTCTAGTGTGTGTGGGGACAGCGACAGTGGACGCACGTGTGGTGGACTGCTGCGTTGAGACTGCTGCTGCTGCGACCGCTGCGGCTGCTGCTTGCGACAGTGACCGTTTATCACTCTGGAGGATGCATGTACCTTTGGAATTGGAAAAAGGGAAGGGAGGAGCGTGGAGAGAGAGAGAGAGAGAGAGAGAGAGAGATAGAGAGAGAGAGAGATAAAGAGAGAGATAGATAGAGAGAGAGATAGAGAGGGAGAGAGACAGAGAGAGACAGAGACAGAGAGAGAGAGAGAGAGAGAGAGAGAGAGAGAGAGAGAGAGAGAGCGAACTCGAACTCAACTCGAACTCGAAAACTTTATTACCGAGAGATGATAGCATTAGGTCCATATGGTCCTTTCTTACAGCTAGTCCCTACTATAATACACACATGAAACAAAGAACAAATATGAAGAATTAAAAAAATTAAAAAAATTAAAAATTAAAAAAAACAATAGGGAAAGGTATAACAAAATAGAAATAAACAATTCAAAAGTGTGCTTGTTAAAGCGAGAGAGAGAGAGAGAGAGAGAGAGAGAGAGAGAGAGAGAGAGAGAGAGAGAGAGAGAGAGCGAGAGCGAGAGAGAGAGAAAGAAAGAGAGAAAGAGAGAGAGATAGAGAGAGAGCGAGAGAGACAGAAAGACAGACAGACAAACAAAGACAGAGAGAGAGACAGAGAGAGAGAGAATGAGAGAGAGAGACAGACAGACAGACATAGAGTGACAGAGAGAGAGAGACACAGAGAGAGAGAGACACACAGACGTACACAGACACAGACAGATAGACACAGACAGACAGACATACAATGTAGATAGATAGATAGATAGAT
Source organism: Littorina saxatilis (assembly GCF_037325665.1). Classification (NCBI taxonomy): domain Eukaryota; kingdom Metazoa; phylum Mollusca; class Gastropoda; order Littorinimorpha; family Littorinidae; genus Littorina; species Littorina saxatilis. The sequence goes on from NC_090250.1 coordinate 38,326,996, forward strand.
AGATAGATATATAGACACGCAGACAGACAGACAGCGACAGACAGACAGAGATACTGACAGAGAAAGACGGTCGATTTTTGTTGTAACATTAGTTGGTGCAAGGGGATGTGTGCTTTAGAAATAAAGCCTTTGGAAACAAACAACTTGACATTCAATGAGAAGCGACGGAGGAGGCTAGACGGGATGGAGAAGACAAAAAACAAACAACAAACACACAAACAAACAAACACATACAACAAAACAGACCCCAAAAAACAACAAACAAACGGACACGAAAACAAATAAAAGAGTTAAATCCAACAAAAATGCCAACCAAATTTAACCGTTTCTGAATGACTTCAAGCTAGACAAAACAATCATAGTTTTCCAAGAAGTCATTAAGCTCAAGCTCACTAATTTCTTTCTCCGCACTGCACGCACTGTAACTGCTGTAGGTTCAGTCATTTTTTTATTTTTTTTTATTTTTAGATTACTGCGGAATTGGAAAGCTGTAGCTATCGATACCAGCCTAACGTTTTAGTAAGAAATAAGCATGTGTAATGAAAGGATGGTAGTGTCAAATGTAATGAACGTATATTCTCAAGGGAAACTTAAAATGTCGTTACGAACTCATGACTGGATCACTGCACATGTATAATGAAGTAATGCTGGCAACACTTTCTGGTTATCTCAACGCAGGGGCTGCTATATATTTATTTTGTGTAGAGGTTACATTCCTTCTGGTGTAAGTGATCACGTGTACTAACACAGGTCTGACTACTGTTGTTGATGCTACAAGGGAATGAAGCAATGATGACTTTATATTTGTGAACGTAAAGTTTTGTTTTGTCAATAACTATATATATTGCTATTTCATATGTTACGTGGATTTCCATTGGTCAATTGGGCAAAACTGAGCTCATTGTAAAAGTGATATCGACGACATTTCCGTCGATATCAGTTTTGATATCGACGACCTCTTTATTGCTTCCCCACTTCAAATACAAAAACACCTAAATTTAAAAACAAACAAATATATATGAAAATGTAATGATCCCAGAATTTAGTTGAGCAAGTGACTAAAGACTTTTTGAAAGAAAAGACATTTTGAAATACTGAAAAGTACAAGAAAAGAGTGAACAAAAAGAAATAATAACCAGAGGGAGGGATATGGAACAGCCAAAACTGAGACAAATACTTTTGTAATTTCTTTACAGTAAATACAAAATGTCCAGAGAATTAGCAATATATCTAACATTGACTGACTGTGTGACGATATCTTCTGCTATTGGTCTGTTTCGACAGTGATATCAAAATCTCGACCTCCGGTCTCGATTTTGATATCACTGTCTCAACAGACCATAGCAGAAGATATCATCACACAGTCCGTCAATATTGGGTAATATTGCTATTTCATATGTTACGTGGATTTCCATTGGTCAATTGGGCAAAACTGAGCTCAGTGCAAAAGTGATATCGACGACATTTCCGTCGATATCAGTTTTGATATCGACGACCTCTTTATTGCTTCCCCACTTCAAAAACAAAAACACCTTAATTTAAAAACAAACAAATATATATGAAAATGTAATTATCCCAGAATTTAGTTGAGCAAGTGACTAAATACTTTTTGAAAGAAAAGACATTTTGAAATACTGAAAAGTACAAGAAAAGAGTGAACAAAAAGAAATAATAATCAGAGGGAGGGATATGGAACAGCCAAAACTGAGACAAATACTTTTGTAATTTCTTTACAGTAAATACAAAATGTCCAGAGAATTAGCAATATATCTAACATTGACTGACTGTGTGATGATATCTTCTGCTATTGTTCTGTTTCGACAGTGATATCAAAATCTCGACCTCCGGTCTCGATTTTGATATCACTGTCTCAACAGACCATAGCAGAAGATATCATCACACAGTCCGTCAATATTACCCAATATTGACGGACTGTGTGATGATATCTTCTGCTATGGTCTGTTGAGACAGTGATATCAAAATCGAGACCGGAGGTCGAGATTTTGATATCACTGTCGAAACACACCAATAGCAGAAGATATCATCACACAGTCAGTCAATGTTAGATATATTGCTAATTCTCTGGACATTTTGTATTTACTGTAAAGAAATTACAAAAGTATTTGTCTCAGTTTTGGCTGTTCCATATCCCTCCCTCTGATTATTATTTCTTTTTGTTCACTCTTTTCTTGTACTTTTCAGTATTTCAAAATGTCTTTTCTTTCAAAAAGTCTTTAGTCACTTGCTCAACTAAATTCTGGGATAATTACATTTTCATATATATTTGTTTGCTTTTAAATGTAGGTGTTTTTATATTTAGTCAAGTTTTGACTAAATATTTTAACATCGAGGGGGAATCGAAACGAGGGTATGGTGTATGTGTGTGCGTGTGTGTGTGTGTGTGTGTGTGTGTGTGTAGAGCGATTCAGACTAAACTACTGGACCGATCTTTATGAAATTTGACATGAGAGTTCCTGGGTATGAAATCCCCGAACGTTTTTTTCATTTTTTTGATAAATGTCTTTGATGACGTCATATCCGGCTTTTCGTGAAAGTTGAGGCGGCACTGTCACGCCCTCATTTTTCAACCAAATTGGTTCAAATTTTGGTCAAGTACTCTTCGACGAAGCCCGGGGTTCGGTATTGCATTTCAGCTTGGTGGCTTAAAAATTAATTAATGACTTTGGTCATTAAAAATCTGAAAATTGTAAAAAAAAATAAAAATTTATAAAACGATCCCAATTTACGTTTATCTTATTCTCCATCATTTGCTGATTCCAAAAACATATAAATATGTTATATTCGGATTAAAAACAAGCTCTGAAAATTAAATATATAAAAATTATTATCAAAATTTTTTTTTTCGAAATCAATTTAAAAACACTTTCATCTTATTCCTTGTCGGTTCCTGATTCAAAAAATATATAGATATGATATGTTTGGATTAAAAACACGCTCAGAAAGTTAAAACGAAGAGAGGTACAGAAAAGCGTGCTATGCAGCATAGCGTAACCACTACCCCGCTCTTCTTGTCAATTTCACTGCCTATGCCGTGAGCGGTGGACCACGAGTATACGGTCTTGCTGCGTTGCATTGCGTTCAGTTTCATTCTGTGAGTTCGACAGCTACTTGACTAAATATTGTATTTTCGCCTTACGCGACTTGTTGTTTTTGAAGTGGAGAAGCAATAAAGAGGTCGTCGATATCAAAACTGATATCGACGGAAATGTCGTCGATATCACTTTTGCACTGAGCTCAGTTTTGCCCAATTGACCAATGGAAATCCATGTAACATATGAAATAGCAATATTGGGTAATATAAACGTTCCAACAACTTACCTTTCTTGGTTTTTTACTCTGAATTTTGGAACGTTGGCAGTCTTATTTGTTTTCGGATTCTAGCTACAAGGGAATGAAGCAATGATGACTTTATATTTGTGAACGTAAAGTTTTGTTTTGTCAATAACTATATATATAAACGTTCCAACAACTTACCTTTCTTGTTTTTTGATTCTGAATTTTGGAACGTTGGCAGTCTCTTTGTTTTGGGATTTTTAGTTTATGCTACATTGGATAAGACAATTCTTCCCCTTGGGTATGTACTAAAAAATGAATGCAGCCGGTCTGTTTCCTGTGCAGAGTGGATTATAGTCTTGTACGTGACACCTATGTCAATCTGCAAAACTAATTCTGCCAAATAATTCCCACCTGGCACAGAACGCAACCAGGCTGTCGATATTTGCGACGTGTTAAAGTACAAGGGTGAACTTAATTATACTAGGCCAAATAAAAATATATGTTGGTTTAGGGTAACCCGACCGACCCTATATTTTTCCCGCCGACCCTAACACTTTCTTTTTCATTCTCAAAAAAAATAATTTTTTGGCACATTTTGCGAACCATACCGAGACTAAGGGAAGTAACCTCCTTTACAATCGACTAAATTTAAGAGAGAGAAAAAGTTAAAAAAGAAAGAAAAAAAAGCAGACCGACCGACCCTATCTTTGCTGGTCACGTTACCCTTTCTTTATTTGGTGTTTAACGTCGTTTTCAACCACGAAGGGTTATATCGCGACGGGGAAAGGGGGAAGATGGGATAGAGCCACTTGTCAATTGTTTCTTGTTCACAAAAGCACTAATCAAAAATTTGCTCCAGGGGCTTGCAACGTAGTATAATGTATTACCTTACTGGGAGAATGCAAGTTTCCAGTACAAAGGACTTAATAACATTTCTTACATACATACATACAAAAATTGACTATATTCTATACAAGAAACACTTAACAGGGTAAAAGGAGAAACAGAATCCGTTAGTCGCCTCGTACGACATGCTGGGGAGCATCGGGTAAATTCTTTCTCGTCCCAACCAATATGAGACTCCCCCTAGCCCGCGGGGGGTCACGTTACCCTAAACCAACATATATTTTTATTTGGCCTTACCTAAAATTCTAGACAGATCTGTGGTGGGGAACATGACGGACTGCACAACAAAGGAAAGCACATGTACTTTTCCGTATAAACATCTTACCGTATCGGCTTACCGATTGCACATGGTGATTTTTTTAACTGAATTAAATTAATAAAACAAAAAATTTTCACTTTGGATATTAATTTTAAGGACATTAATTCATATAAAGAATCCGAATCACACTGTGCTGTTTTTACATTTAGTCAAATTTTGACAAATTGTTTTACCATAGAGGGGGAATCGAGACGAGGATCGTTGGGTATGTGTGTGTGTGTGTGTGTGTGTGTGTGTGTGTGTGTGTGTGTGTGTGTGTGTGTGTGTGTGTGTGTGTGTGTGTGTGTGTGTGTGTGTATAAATCAGTTCCGAGAAAACTTCTGGACCGATCTTCATGAGACTTAACATGAGCGTTCCTGGGTATGATATCCCCAGACATATTTTCTTTTCCCCGATGAATGTCTTCGATGACGTCATATCCGGCATTTAGTGAAACTTGAGGCGGCACTGTCACGCCCTCATTTTTGAACCAAATTGGTTGAAATTTTGGTCAAGTAATCTTCGACGAAGCCCGGACTTTGGTGTTGCATTTCAGCGTGAAGGCTTAAAAATTAATCAATGAGTTTGCTCATTAAAGTTGTCATTAAAATGAAATTGTCACAAACAGATTCAAAATTTATTGAATCGTATGCTTCATAAAATTCTAAATCTAAAAATATTTACATATGTTATGTTTACTCTTAAAATGTGATTACAATTAACGAAAATAGGTTAATTAGTGCTACGATTAAATGTAAAAAAATCGATCCGAAAAATGGTTTCATCTTATTCTTTATCATTTCCTGATTCCAAAAACATATAGATACTAGAATGAATACCCGCTTCGCCGGGTAGCCGGCTTCGCCGGAAAGAAGTACTTAGAGCCGTACGCCGGCTTCGCCGGGTCCGAACAATGGACCCGCCAAGCTTAGGTCCCTCCCAGATTCGTGGAATGGGAACAGCACGAAAATGATTCAGTGGCCATAATGCCATTCCTGACCATATCGAGTCCCATCCTTGTCGACGAATGTAACCGTGTTAATCACCTTTGGAGGCGAACTCCACTCAAACAGGACTGAGCAAGTTATGGCTTCTCAAAGGAAGGCCAGTACATAAAATTACGTTAAAATTAATATTAAAAGTCCTACGGTTTTGAGCCATTAAGGACTTGAGTGTTTCACATAAAATTACGTTAAAATTAATATTAAAAGTCCTACGGTTTTGAGCCATTAAGGACTTGAGTGTTTGTCCGCTTTCATACATAAAATTACACAAAAGCCGCCAGACCACATCACAAACAGAACTGAACAATGCACAGGTGTTGCTTACATAGAGACACACACACTCACACACACACACACACAAAAACACAGAGAAGCCGTATCTATAGAGAGATAGATGACAGTGTATTTTTCGCGTGGCTATAAATTGATTCGACCTTTGCACTTTTACAGTGAGGATAATTTACGGGTCCAATTTACGTTCTGTACACTGCGTTGACCTTCTAAAAATAGTAACAGTAACAGAACGCCGGGAATATGCGAAGACGCTCAGCGCAGTGGACAGCGCAGTGTAGTAACTTACAACTGAACGGGAAAGCCACACGAAGGAAGGGAGATAAACGCCAAACACTGGAGAAGATAAGGAAGAGTTACTTATAATGGTGAAATGAACACAAAAACGAAAATGAGTTCAGCGCTGCGCGCTGAGAGCACGTGTTGAAATATCTCATCGATGATATTGTGTCCGGGGTGTAGCTGAATACGGTGTCCAAATTTGAAAAAGATCCACCGAGAACTTTGGCGTTGTGATGTGGTGTAGCGGCTATGGTGTGTCGGTATGGGGGCCCGGGTAGCTGAGGTGGAACCAAAATAGCTGAGGTGGAACCAAAATCGGTTCCGCGCTGCGCGCTGAGAGCACGTGTTGAAATATCTCATCGATGAGGTTGTGTCGGGGGTCTCTCTGAATAAGCCCACCAAATTTGAAGCAGATCCATCGAGAACTTTGGCCGTGCATGGCGATTACACAAATACACAAACACACAAACACACAAACACACAGACACACAGACACAAGTCGTATATATATATAGATAATATGTTTTATTCAAAACAACCTAAAAAAATTAAACAGAAAACAGAAAAGCGCGCTTTCCTGCTTACCGCAGTACGCTATTGCGCTATTCTGCCTCGTCAATTTCGCTTCGTGTTGCACGGGAAAACAGCAGCGGGGATTGACGAAGCTCGGTTAAAAAAAAAAAACCAGTGCGTTCAGTTTCAGTCTGTGATTTCAACAGCTTGACTAAATGTAGTAATTTCGCCTTACGCGACTTGTTTGTATGGTCTTATCCCATGTAAAACCTGACCGGCACGGTGGCCTTGTGGTAAGGCGTCCGCCCCGTGATCGAGAGGTCGTGGGTTCGAACCCAGGCCGGGTCATACCTGAGACTTTAAAATTGGCAATCTAGTGGCTGCTCCGCCTGGCGTCTGGCATTATGGGGTTAGTGCTAGGACTGGTTGGTCCGGTGTCAGAATAATGTGACTGGGTGAGACATGAAGCCTGTGCTGCGACTTCTGTCTTGTGTCTGCGCACGCTATATGTCAAAGCAGCACCGCCCTGATATGGCCCTTCGTGGTCGGCTGGGCGTTAAGCAAACAAACAAACAAACAAAAATTAAACCATATAAAACCTGACCAGATCTGAGGTGGTGAGCCGAACTGATTTCAAGAGAAGGAGTGTCCCTTTAAAGGCTTCTGGGACGGATATAAATCTCTCACAGTGTCGTAGCTTAAACGGGAACTCTAATGATATTGCATTGAAAACGTACGTCCTTTTGGAGAAGTTTTCGGGTGAATTTAACCTTCAACAGTCCATGGAAAATTCGCCGGGGCTTAATTTAGACTCTGATTGTTAATTGCTAATTGTAAATTGTTAATGAATGAACTCGAAATATTCCGTAACTATGCTAATCAATGTTATCACGTTAAAGAGGAGAACGTTTTTTGATCGCAAAGTCTTCAGCGTTAGAACCCCGATTTTGTTCATCAATGTTTTGTTTGGGCAATCACCCAAACCGGCAAACGCTAGCAGCCGAAGCCCGTACAAATTGTAGGTAATCAAATGTGAAATCGGCGAAAAAAATATAGAGCGAAGCGACAACAGAGACATAGTGCGTGGAGAAATTGTATAGTCTGCAAAGATGACACAAACCCAGCTTTAAGAATTTGAATTATTGAACGTTCAAACACTGATGTAAGGGTATTTCTCGCGTGTCGTGACATTGTTGCAAGCCCCAGACTGAACTGTGTAGCTTTTGGAGTGATTTGAGACCGTGTTTTGGTCGCGACTATCCCTTAAACACCTTGCGTGATTAGCACTCGAACACTTGTTAAAAGTCATGTGCTGTGATCCAGGGCTGATGTGCACGAAAAAGTTACCAACCCGGTGGGAGCCAGCCGCGGTGCTGGATTGGTTGACATTGAGATTTGTTGCGATTTCCACCAATCAGACCCGCGGTTTGTTCTCACCCGTTTGGGTGGCACCCACTTTCGCTTCGTGCACTTCAGCCCTGCTTTCTACACACCCACTGAGCGATCACAGAGTTCTGAACATGACTAGTGTTTGTTTTGAAACGTTACACCCAAATTGTCAAATCTTGTTTTCAAATGTCATGACGGATTCTCTGCTTTCAACTTTAGTAGTTGAAACGAAGTGTGTTCAGCTTCAAAACTGAACACATATCTTTATCATGTACATTAAAATCCTCGGACTATTTCGCTTTTTGTGTGCATAAACCCTTCCCCTTAGACAAAAAAAAAAATAAAAGAAAATAAAACAAAAACATAAATGTTTCTTGAGAGCTCTTCCTTTGCACGTTTGAACTTGTGTGTGTCAGGAAGCAGAGTTCTTTAAAACTGCTTATAATATATATATTTTTTTAAATGAAGCAAAAGAAGACGAAGAAAAAGCACTAACGATTGCTCCAGGCATTCTGTTTCCGTCTACATTTTCTCATTAGAACAGGGAAAGCTGCACAAAGGCACGTCAAATGTCTTGTCTCCAAGTTTACTTTTACTTTAACGATTTCTCTCATACTGCCACTTTTCTCCCGGGTGAACGTTTTCTGAAAGAATGTCTTTGGCACGTATTTGTCTACTCTCAGACAGCTCCAGAATTTTCAATTACAGGACGTAGAATACAAGACGTTGGAGGACTTTTTTCTTCGTTTCTTTAGGAAGCTTAATATTAATTAAAGCGTGATTGATTTGTCTGTCATCTTGAAGAGTTGTGTCTGTGCGAGTTGAATGCAGTTACTGGTTCGTGGTTCAACGTCTGCCTTTTCCAACCTCAAGGTAGCAATTATAGCGGACTTCTGTTTCTAAGATACATAATGTCAAAATCTAATAAGTTCACTTTTTACATTTAGTCAAGTTTTGACTAAATGTTTTAACATAGAGGGGGAATCGAGACGAGGGTCGTGGTGTATGTGTGTGTGTGTGTGTGTGTGTGTGTGTGTGTGTGTGTGTGTGTGTGTGTGTGTCTGTCTGTCTGTCTGTGCGTGTGTGTGGCACAGTGTGTGTGTAGAGCGATTCAGACCAAACTACTGGACCGATCTTTATGAAATTTGACATGAGAGTTCCTGGGAATGATATCCCCAGACGTTTTTTTCTTTTTTTCGATAAATGTCTTTTATGACGTCATATCCGGCTCTCTCTCTCTCTCTCCCTCCCTTTCTCAATGTCCCGCTCCCCCCCCCCCCCCCTCTCTCTCTCTCTCTCCCTCCCTCCCTCTCTATCTCCCTCTTACGCTATTTCTGCAGTTCCTCCCGTCCACCACTCTGAAAGATAACAGCAACAAGCCAAACGAGGTGAAACCTGCATTAGGCATGATTGTGGCTAGAAATAAAATACAGACCAGAGAGGTGCACTTGTGCACCACAAGGTGGAAAGCAGTAACAAAAAACAAACTTTTTATATTTGATATTTTAGAGAAACTGTCCACAGAAAACGGAAACTGGCAAGGAAAGAAAAGCACATCCTGAAGTTCTGAAGTAGAAGCTTCCCGGCAACAGAGGCATCGCGCACGTACTATGGCAGAAACGTAAATGAATCCCTGTTGCGCGCGCGGGCACGCACGCACGCACGCACCCACACACACACGCACACGGCACACACACACACACACACACACACACACACACACACACACATACACACACACACACACACACACACACACTCACGGTTTGCAAGAGCACGGGGAATTCTTCAGCATTCAAAATGACAGGATGAAATCAACAGGAAATTGAGACAGTTTCTGTCAGTGAATTTCTTCTGGAGCTTATTCCTGCTGCCCAGCTGAAGACAAACATTCTTGAAAACCTACAATGTTGTGGAACTGTCAGGATTCACCACAGTTAACAGCATTTCAAAACACAAGTGGCGTTGCACGTTCTGGCATGCCAGTTACGTTCGGTTGCTGTGCATGCGTCCAGGGCTCCCCAAAGTGCGCGTCCCTGCGTCCTGTACGCACTAGAAGCTAAAATCACGTACTAGATATTCATTGAGGGGGTCCCGGGACGCACTAAACCTATATAGAGCGGGTCCCGGGACGCACTAAACCTATATAGAGCGGGTTCCGGGACGCACTAAACCTATATAGAGCGGGTTCCGGGACGCACTAAACCTATATAGAGCGGGTCCCGGGACGCACTACATTACCGCTATATCGTGTGCACTCTGTAGGTACTCTTTTCAGACTGTAGTCGTCGTCAGTCAATTATAGTGCAATCACAAATGCCAATTTCACGCCGGAACAATATGAAAAAGAGTGTGTGTGTTCCATGATTTAACAAGGGAGAGTTGAAGTGTCCTCTTCGAATATTCTGATAAAAAAAAGACACTTCATATCACCCTACTCGTGATAACAATGCGTTATATGAACACAGAGGGTTTGGGGACCATTATAGACTCTTGGGATCCTCTCAAACTCCGCGTAGGGGGTCCTAGACCTATGGGCCCTCTAAAAAATCAAAGTGGGGGCCCGGGACCCGCCTGCAGGAGAGACGTCCAAAGGGAGCCCTGCGCGTGCTCAAAGTTGTTCAGACTGCATCACGAGAGCTGGCAGTTCTTTTTTCTGTTTTATTGAACATCTGCTTGATGGTTCTGATACATGTGAAAGTAGAAAAGAAAATGCTCACATACGACTCACCTTCGCCATAAGTAATACGAATTAGAAACAAATTATCGGATGCTCTAGCTCTATCAACATTAAAGAAAACGACAATTTCAGGGCTACTGTTTGACCCGAACTCAACCCCATTGTGACCTTGAAAGGTGACAATGCAAGATCATTCTGACTCGAGTCATGCCCAGAAGTCAGTAAACACTGGAAGCGTCGGAATTTTTAAACATCTTGGTTTAGAAACTGTCAAGAAAATCGTATTTTTGGAATTTTTGAACACCAACTTTACCCCACTATGACTTCAAAACTTTATGAAGGTCAATCAGGCTTAGGTTATCAAACCATTGGAGTGTGTGAAGTTACAAAGCTCGTGCGTTACAGAAAATCATCACTGTTCTTTATTTTCTCACCACTGAGCACAGGGCCCCGCTCTGCACTTGAAATGTCAGTGACTAGGTTCGACAAGACTGACATTATGCCTGGATGTCATCAAACCCTAGAAGTGTGTGACATTTTAACGATCTGGCTTCAAAAACATTCAAAACATAGATCATTTTTGATAGTTTTACCTGAACATGATCCTGTGACCTTAAAATGTGACGAAGATGGACTAGATTTGCGTCATATTTGTTACCCTCCACCACGGAATGAGTCGCATGTCACCTCGCGCGGTTCTGCGCTAGGCTTGATTTAAGTCCCAGGGCCGGCGGGGGAACTGTGGTAACAGTGTGAGGGTCACCTTAGTCACAGGCTTATAACTCGAAAATTGTTCGCTCTTTTCTAAAACGGGTTTTACCACTGGATAGAGCATATAACACTCTTTAGGAAAATGTAAAAATATGAACATCATGCAAAGGTGACATGCGACTCATTTTGTGGTGGAAGGTCATATTTGGAGATTATCTAAAGTTTCAATTGGCCTGTGTGGCCGGGGGGCGGGATATTGATGGCAGCCTCTCCCCGTTGGAACAGTGCTGCTTGAAGAACGTTGTTGAAGGCTTTTCTCCAGTCACTGACCTAAAGGAACCCTACCTTCCCGTGTTTAATGATCGAGGCAACCCCCACATTTGTGGAATTTACATTTGCATCAAGTTTTATGTTTCAAATTAGGAAAATGTGTTGTCAATTTATTTAATTAGTTGTTGTTTTTGTGGTAAGAATTTCATTTTTTTGTGTGCGTGTTCTGTTGCTAGTTTGTATGCTGCCGATATGGTGTGTGCGTCCTTGTGCGTTTGTCCAGCTGTTTGTCTGTGTGTGCATCTCGGCTATTATCATGTCATTTGTGTGTGTGTGTGGTTAATTTGACCATGTACTATATTTCTTGTTATTCAACTTGATGATTAATCAATTGCTATGCCTTTGTTGTTGTAATTGTTGTACATGTTAATCATATTCCTAATTCCAATGCCACAAGAGGACTCCCTGTGATGAGCTGTAAAAAAACCTTGAACCTTTACATTGTTTTTCCCGCCACCTTTTCTGTACATGTTTGTAATTTGACATCAACTTTGTGATAAAATCATGTCTTAGAAGGTGGGGAGTTGGGTGGGGGTGGGGGTGTCGACTGGCACTTTGCCTGGTTGGTTGACGTATACAGAGTTGGAATTCTTAGCTGAATTAATTTCGCTGATAGACAAACATGTCAGTTACGAAAGTATCACAGCAAAAACAATCCCCACTCTGCACAGAAAGCAGCCAGGCTGTTAATGTGCTTCAGTGGGTGCCAGCTCATTGTGACATAGCAGGAAACGAGGCTGTTAATGTGCTTCAGTGGGTGCCAGCTCATTGTGACATAGCAGGAAACGAGGCTGTTAATGTGCTTCAGTGGGTGCCAGCTCATTGTGACATAGCAGGAAACGAGGCTGTTAATGTGCTTCAGTGGGTGCCAGCTCATTGTGACATAGCAGGAAACGAGGCTGTTAATGTGCTTCAGTGGGTGCCAGCTCATTGTGACATAGCAGGAAACGAGGCTGTTAATGTGCTTCAGTGGGTGCCAGCTCATTGTGACATAGCAGGAAACGAGGCTGTTAATGTGCTTCAGTGGGTGCCAGCTCATTGTGACATAGCAGGAAACGAGGCTGCAGACAAACTTGCCAAGGAAGGTGCCTCAAAGGAACATCTCACAGACAATCGGAAACCACCACAACAAGGGAGGCTACCGCTCCTTTCACAGCAGACTCTGCACCCGAGTTGTTGGCCTTTAAGTCAACACCGGTGGATTGTGGAATTCTGTTTGTGATGGGGTCTGGTGGTTTCCGATTGTCTGTATGTTCATGGAAACCTTCGGGTTCGCATAACAGTTTTTATAGGGCTAAGAAATTAGCCCTAACATTTTCAATCCTGTTTGATTGCACTTTGCCTCCCGAGGTGATCGTAGTGTTATGGCACTCGGTTACACCGGAAAAGTAGCATGCCTGTATACGGCCCCAGAGAGGACAGCACATTTCGCCCTGCAGTCCGGACTGACGATCCAACAGCGAACAACAAGAAGAACAATGTGAGTCCAAGTGAATGGGTGCTAGTTATCCTATGTTAAAAGCCTGGGACTATGATTTGTGTCAGTGAAAGTGGTCGCATACAATAATTAAACAGCCTCTTTTCAGATATTGAGTTGAAATTTCGTATTACTTTTCAATGGCCGATGTTATGCACCAGTCAATAGCCCTCAGTTCATAAAGTTTCAATTATAATAGAGTGTTCTGTGATCAAAGAGCAGAATTTATTTTCCACGTGTGAGTGAGTGTGTGTGTGTGTGCATGTGTGTGCAGTGTGTGTGTGTGCGTGTACATGTGCCAGTGAGTGAAACATGTGTTTGATAAGCTTTGTCGAGTATATATTAGAACAAGAAGGGCAAAGCCCATACGACTCACATGCTTGACCTCGACCTTTAGGGTAACTAAACCTAGCAATGACATCATACACTAAGAACTGCTTTACACATTTTTCCTACCAAAATACATGTGACCTTGACCCAAGGTCAAGGTCATCCAAGGTCATGCAACACAAAGCTGTTAATTCAAGACATAGGAAGTACAATGGTGCTTATTGGCTCTTTCTACCATGAGATATGGTCACTTTTAGTGGTTCACTACCTTATTTTGGTCACATTTCATAAGGGTCAAAGTGACCTTGACCTTGATCATATGTGACAAAATGTGTCTCATGATGAAAGCATAACATGTGCCCCACATAATCTTTAAGTTTGAAACAGTTATCTTCCATAGTTCAGGGTCAAGGTCACTTCAAAATATGTATACAATCCAACTTTGAAGAGCTCCTGTGACCTTGACCTTGAAGCAAGGTAAACCAAACTGGTATCAAAAGATGGGGCTTACTTTGCCCTATATATCATATGTAGGTGAGGTATTCAATCTCAAAAACTTCAGAGAAAATGTGAAAAATGTGAAAAATAGCTGTTTTTTAGGCAACATTTATGGCCCCTGCGACCTTGACCTTGAAGCAAGGTCAAGATGCTATGTATGTTTTTTGGGGCCTTGTCATCATACACCATCTTGCCAAATTTGGTACTGATAGACTGAATAGTGTCCAAGAAATATCCAACGTTAAAGTTTTCCGGACGGACGGACGGACGTCCGGACGTCCGGACGACTCGGGTGAGTACATAGACTCACTTTTGCTTCGCATGTGAGTCAAAAATCTTTTTTCCCTATCAAGGTGTTTTCATTCGTTTTTTGTTTATTTATATAAGAAGTTACTGCAAGTAAAGCATATGATTTCGTCATCACCCATTACTCAGGTGAGTCAAAAATGAACAGACATTTGAACACATGTAAACATACACACCCAAACATACAATCCACACTTATTGCCAAGTTGGCAGGTTTATTCATCTAGAATCAAAACATGGGCCGGTTACAGCTTAAAGTACCACCAGGGAAATCAGAAGGAACAAAATCTTGAAACTGTTGCTTTTTTGCACATCCACAAACATTATCTTTTGTACTCTCTCTCCATCTCCCTCTTCCTCCAGCACACACACACACGCACACACATGCAAACACAACTACGAACGGGAGAGAAAAACTCTGAATACTTAAAGACGGAGCTGTCTGATATCTCTTCCTCCTTTGCGAGAAAAGAGAACTAAACTGCTAAGTAACCGCACAGGTGTACTCATCAAATACTTCGGTGAAAGAAAACAAATATTGTAGCACATCAGACACCAATATTCAAAAATATGAATTGCAAATGCTAAATCAAAATGTAACTATAAATGTAAAAAGTTTGCCACAACATACTCTGATACACTTAAACATAATTGTTCCAACCAATCAGTAACAGAAGAAGGAAAGGGAGGACTCTTGCACAATCTTTTACTATTTTTATTGTACATATACTTTATATTTCAAAGGAAAATGGTTTTATGCTCCCTGCGTAGTGAAAAAAAAAATCCCACGAGACAAAAATGCCAGCCATGCTTCTGTTCTTTGATGGAAAGACATTTGTCTAAAATATGCAAAGAAGTAATGCAGCTGGACAGAAGTGTGGTTCTGCTTTACAATCACATGGCTAATCTCAGAGAGAACTCCGCCCCAGATTCTTCACTATTTGGACAACTGCATCTGCCTGATAATCAAACCCACTCTAAGCCACTGCCTAGAACCCTCGCTGTCCGGAAAGACACAGAGCCAAGTGGAAAGTTGCCGTGGTGACCAAGACTCAGGCGTCTGATAGAGCTGCCACACCTGGCAAAGTCTTGCCTGAAATGGGAACAGATAACATTGTAGTGTTACCAAAATAACTTTGGGTTATTTTCAGTTAAGTGGTTCATGTTTAGTTTTAGTAAATTATAAGGCTTGTTGATGTTAATATATAATTTTTGCTTTGGTATAGTGACAACATATTCACATTAGATGTTGAAATAATTTGGAGAACAGGAATAGCAAGGAAACAAACAAGAGACAGGAAACAAAACAATATATTAACTATACAAAACATATCCTATATGAGCAGCATGGAAAAAAACATCAATACACCAACAGCCACCATTTCACGACAATGATAAGCTGTGAATTTTGTTGTTGTTGTCCAGGAACAGCCAAACACAATTAAACCACATTCTCCGTTGTATTTTTATGACCAGCAAAACCCACAGTCATCCAGACAAACACACACACTTACACAGAGAGAGAGACTATTAGGGATTAACGTCCTCTTAGGCCAGTTGGCCTATATTGGGACAGGTATGGGTAATACGCTAAAGATATGGTGTGATACTTTTGACTCGAACAAGCCCGCTGTGGCAGTTTTCTTCGACACACCAGCATTGGGTTTGTCTCGACAAAGTATCGAGATATGATCATGATAATCAGAGACGAGAGATGTTGCATGTGTTGAGAGGAGAGAGAGAGAGAGAGAGAGAGAGAGAGAGAGAGAGAGAGAGAGAGAGAGAGAGAGAGAGAGAGAGACACACACACACACACACATGCACACACACAGAGGGTCAAATCCATGCATGGTTACCTTCCAAGAGTTCGAGACTGGCGCCACCTCCAGTACTGACGTGGCTGACCTTCTCCTCTGTGCCAAACTTGGCAGCACAGGTCGCTGTGTCTCCTCCACCTGAGACAATTAGTCACATTGTAAGACCAAGAGATACGACACAATAGTCAAATTTAACCCCTGTCTTCAGCTACCAGCCCATTCCCTCTTAATCTTGATAACTCCGTCAGGTTTGTATGGGTTAATTGTGAAAGAGTACCCTTGCTTTTCCTCTGACAAATAAAGTCACACACGCTCTTGTCTACGTGCTTCTGACACACCCCTCGCTATTGATTGGTAGTCTGCTCAGGTTCTGAATGTGACTACAGAAACAAGAAGCTACAGCAGAGCCCTTCATTTTTAAACAGCTCCCCCCCCCCCCCCCCCCCCATACTCTTCAACCTGGTCCCCTTTATGATCCTGATTTCTCAATTTTTTTCTTAATTTAATATACAACATACCTGGGAACCCCTGTTTTGCACTTGGAGTATACTCAAAAAAAATTGGTGTATTTTCAGAAATATCTAGGGTCATCAAACCCTAGCATTTGCAACGTTTCAAAGCTTTAGCTTTACCCTACACAGCATTTGAACATCCATGATTCAAACATGCTTTGCATTTGTCCGTTGCACTGTGCAAGTTTACCAATACTTTTAAAACAGCAGCTGATGCTTCTTTCAATATTTAATAAAACAAATGAAATCATTGATCAAAAGTTCTAAAGTTATCTTTAAAATAAACAGTGCCCCAGTAAAAATACAGGAATGAGAATTTATGTGTGTAACTGAGTATGTGAAACTCTGATGTGCTTGTGAAGAAAAGTAACCGAGAATTTCTTTTGGACGTATTTTTTTGCCACCGACGGTACTGATCGTATTAGACATTTAATCGTACAAAATACGACGAATTCGTATGGGTTCCCAGGTCTGATACAAGTATGTGAATTTACCTTCCCATTAAGACTTAAAAGACTTAAAAAAGCTATACGGCCCCAGAGAGGACTTGGAGAGGACAGCACGCTTCGCCCTGCAGTCCGGACTGACGATCTAACAGCGAACGACAAGAAGAAAATAAGAAGAAAAGACTTAAGACTTGACTTAACAGATAATGGAGGGGCATGGACTACACAAAATTACCCACCAATGATTGTGGTCGCTCCTCTGGCTGTTGCATCCACTACTGAGGCCATCACTGCCTTAGTACCTGCTGCAAAGTGGGCAAACTCAAACACACCTGGGGGGCTGCACAAAGACAATGACATCACCTAAATTACAACACAAGATTGTATCATGTCTAAGAGCCAACTTGCAGTGTGTACACTTTTACAGAAGAAAGAGAACAACAAAACACAGAGACACACACACACAGACACACACACACACACACAGACACAGGCTATTAATGTCAAATAACAGAAGGTAAAAAAGCGAACTGGAGGTAAATAATTTCTGAAAGTATATTATATGTAACATTTTAAAGCGTTAGCTTCAGAAATTTTGTGAGAAAAGTAAATATATGACCCAAACTTGACCCCATCATGACTTATAAGTTTGAGGATCGGCACAGACACTTGCAGACACACAGACACACCACACACAGACTATTGTCCAGTAAAGAAGGTAAAAAAGCGAACTGGAGGTCATTAATATCTGAAAGTATGTTATATTTAACATTTTAAAGCGGTAGCTTCAGAAATGCTGAGAGAAAAGTATATGACCCAAACTTGACCCCATCATGACTTAAGTTTGACGAGGGTCAACCAGACTTGGGTCATATCTGCAAAGGGACATCAAACCCTAGCATGTGCAACGTTTCAAAGCTTTAGCTTCAAAAACATCGAAGAAAATGTCAACTTTAAAAGCTTTTGTTACTGGAGGGACAGAACAGCAGGCCAACCGTCCGTCCATACTGATGAACACTGCTAATTAATATTTAGACTCACTGATTACTCAGGTGTGTTTGTTTATTTGTTGCTTAACGTCCAGCCGACTACGCAGAGCCATATCAGGACGAGGAAGGGGGGGATGAAGGGGGCCACTTGTCAAGCGATTCCTGTTTACAAATGCACTAACCCATTACTTGTGTCCCAGCAGGCTTTAGTAAAACTAAATTAATACCTACTGGAAGATTACCAGTTTCCAGTATGTTAAAATAGGCTTAACCTATCTACTGCTGGACTTACATCAGAACACTAACAGATTAAACTATACATGAATCGCGAGACAAGCGGCAAGAGAATTTGTTTGTTTATTTGTTGCTTAACGTCCAGCCGACTACGCAGAGCCATATCAGGACGAGGAAGGGGGGGATGAAGGGGGCCACTTGTCAAGTGATTCCTGTTTACAAATGCACTGACCCATTACTTGTGTCCCAGCAGGCTTTAGTAAAACTAAATTAATACCTACTGGAAGATTACCAGTTTCCAGTATGTTAAAATAGGCTTAACCTATCTACTGCTGGACTTACATCAGAACACTAACAGATTAAACTATACATGAATCGCGAGACAAGCGGCAAGAGAAGAGATTTTTGGAAAAAATACAGGTGAATGAGCAAGAAGGCAGAAAAAAGAAAAGAATTCATGAAGAAAAAGAGAGCATGACAGGAAAGAGGAACCAAAAATCTACCTAACAGCAAACTAGAAAGCTCCTGCGGTTCCAAAAACAGGAGGGGCCTTTAATTTCATAACCGCAGTGCCCCACTGCGGGAGCGGAAAGAGAAGAGATTTTTGGAAAAAATACAGGTGAATGAGCAAGAAGGCAGAAAAAAGAAAAGAATTCATGAAGAAAAAGAGAGCATGACAGAAAAGAGGAACCAAAAATCTACCTAACAGCAAACTAGAAAGCTCCTGCGGTTCCAAAAACAGGAGGGGCCTTTAATTTCATAACCGCAGTGCCCCACTGCGGGAGCGGAAAGAGAAGAGATTTTTGGAAAAAATACAGGTGAATGAGCAAGAAGGCAGAAAAAAGAAAAGAATTCATGAAGAAAAAGAGAGAATGACAGGAAAGAGGAACCAAAAATCTACCTAACAGCAAACTAGAAAGCTCCTGCGGTTCCAAAAACAGGAGGGGCCTTTAATTTCATAACCGCAGTGCCCCACTGCGGGAACCCCATCATGACTTAAGTTTGACGAGGGTCAACCAGACTTGGGTCATATCTGCAAAGGGACATCAAACCCTAGCATGTGCAACGTTTCAAAGCTTTAGCTTCAAAAACATCGAAGAAAATGTCAACTTTAAAAGCTTTTGTTACTGGAGGGACAGAACAGCAGGCCAACCGTCCGTCCATACTGATGAACACTGATTAATATTTAGACTGATTACTCAGGTGTGGAGCACCACAAAAAGAAGAGTTTTAGGTGTCCCCTGAACTGTTTTCTATGAAAATGCGCCATCCACATACAGTCTACCCTCTCCTCACGAATAAGGATGTACAGAGTCAAACAAAGTTAAGTACCTTACACACTCAACAGAAGCTTAATAATAGTTCATTACGCACTTACCCATTCCACACAATGACCTTTGCACGATTAATAGCTGCCTTGAACGATTCGATTGATTTTGGACCCACATCCAGACCCTGCAAACAAACATTGGAAAAGTAGAAATCAAGTCGAACATGGTAATTAATAACACATCTTCCTTCCCTTTCGTAACAGTCCAAATAAAAACAAGGAGTCTATCCAGACCTGTTTACCCCCAAAACTTGACAAGAGTAATGGTCAAGTCTTCTTCTGCGTTCGTGGGCTGAAACTCCCACATACACTCGTGTTTTTTGCACGAGTGGAATTTCACGTGTATGACCGTTTTTTACCTCGCCATTTAGGCAGCCATACGCCGTTTTCGGAGGAAGCATGCTGGGTATTTTCGTGTTTCTATAACCCACCGAACTCTGACATGGATTACAGGATCTTTTTCGTGCGCACTTGGTCTTGTGCTTGCGTGTACACACGGGGGTGTTCGGACACCGAGGAGAGTCTGCACACAAAGTTCACTCTGAGAAATAAATCTCTCGCCGAACGTGAGGACGAACTCACGCTGACAGCGGCCAACTGGATACAAATCCAGCGCGCTACCGACTGAGCTACATCCCCGCCCTAATGGTCAAGTAAAAAAATAGTAATCCAATGACCAAAATAGTAACCCAGTGGTTACAAACCACAACATTAGTAACACAAACCTTAGTTGAAGCACATTTGAAAATCGTAGTCTGAACTCCAATGGAGTATTTTCCCCCAAAAATCCTAAAAAATAGTAATAAATTACTCCAAAAGAGTAAGGGTAAACAGGTCTGTCTATCCCATTCCCATGTGATCGTATCCATTCCAACATTCAAAACGAAGGTGTGCATCCACACTGTGAGGCAATTATCAACCAATACGCCCCAAATAAACCTTATTTTAACATTATTTTCAATGTACACCAGCAATCCTTATGTTTTGTAAACCCTTTTGTTGCACCAGCAATCCTTATGTTTTGTAAACCCTTTTGTTGCACCAGCAATCCTTATGTTTTGTAAACCCTTTTGTTGCACCAGCAATCCTTATGTTTTGTAAACCCTTTAAGTGCACGAGTACAAATAGTCAACAACAAAAATCAATACTGTGGGAAGGGAGACAACACCTGTAAGTTACTCTTTGCAGACTTTGAGGCAATTGATCACCTCCCCTGGATACCATTTGTAATATATATGTGTGTGTGTTTTACAAAAACATATTACAGTATTAGGCCTAAAAAAAAAAATAGGTGTGGTTACGGTAACCCGACCTACCCTATTTTTAGGGGCCGACCCTATAACTTTTTAATTACATTTGTCAAAAAAACGCACAAAAACGAGTGCAGAAAACGCAATGAAAGCGAAAGCGCTCGAGTCGCACACTTATTTCCCTGAAAAGTAGGTTTAATTTGTACACATTAGAAAAAAAAGTTTAAAAAAAAAAGTGATTGCCTACCTTCCTACCCTATTTTTTTTGGCTATGTTACCTGAACCACACCTATTTTCTTTTTTGGCCTTAACATTATTATTATTCATGTTATTGAGACATCCCAGTGCACTGAGGGATTTATAGAGCAAATCGAGAAAATTCATTATTGAACGAAGCGCATTGTTTCAATAACGATATTGTCGGTACCACCAGAGAAAAAAGAAGATACAACACGCACATTTTGCTACGCGCATTTGAATAGGCATAACTGTGTGGTCAGGTCGTAGAAGATCTACTTTTGTGCAGGCTGTCTCAAGTGTGTCACGCTTTCATGACACGCAAACTCTTGTTTTAATTTCTGTTGGTAAATTCCAGCGTAGCGTTATTTGCTAAACAGTGATGATCTTTCAGAGAGACCTCATTTGAACTCGGAGAAAGGACTGGGATCTTAGTTATTTGTGATTCGAAACCTCAAGTCGAGCTTCGACGGATTGACTGTACAGAGTGACTCCCCTTGAATTGGCTAACCCCCCAAGGTCGACGGTTAGCACATTTTCAAAATAAATGTGGCATGTTTCTCGTGTTGTATCTTCACTCACCGGGGAGTCTGATACTAAATATGAACGGTAAGAATGCTCTGAACCCTACACATATTATATCCCCATCGTATTTTCGTTCACAAACTTGCTGTTAATTTGCTGAGCGGGGTTTATGTCGTCTGCTAGGCAAGGGCAATCGAACCACTGCAGTCTGCACTGAGTCTGCACGCATGAGGCAGGCTGGTAATAAGTCTTATATATGGTAAGAACGTTCTGAACCCTACACGTTTTCGATTATGATTGTTCTTGCCTTGAAATAATAATTCGGAAACCATTCCTTTACTGAACTGATGCAGTCGTATTCAGTGTAGTCTGCTACGTATGACAGAGTCGATCGAGTCAGTCTTCCAAAATGCTGGTACGTTATCGGAATAACACTTGTGTTTTCTGTTAGCCGCTGGGAATTGTATTCTAACTCATCATTTGTGACCGGCTCCACCACGGAATGAGTCACATGTCACCTCGCGCGGTTCTGCGCTAGGCTTAATATAAGTCTGGGGGATGTCTGGTAACAGTGTGAGGGTCACCTTAGTCACAGGCTTGTAACTAAAAAAATGTTCGCTCTTTTCTAAAACGGGTTTCACCACTGGATAGAGTATAGGAAAATGTAAAAATATGAAAATCATGCAAAGGTGACATGCGACTCACTCCGTGGTGGAGGGTCACATTTGGTAATGTGGATGATAAGCTACATGCCACTAACACGGCATATGAGAAGAATCTATGCAAGTCGGCGAAAACGAGATGAAACACAGCGGCTTCTATTTTTAGATCAGTGGCACTGTGGCACAGGCACATGCAATCTGTCAGAAAAAAACCCACTTCTGCTTTAATTGAGAAGCAGGGAATTTATGGTCATTTGGTATTGTGGAGAATATAAGCTACATGTCATTAATTAATTCTGAGGATGAGAGCACAGTCTCGCTTAGGCAAAGGGCGGAAGAATACGCTCTGTGGAAAAGTTAGCGCACTCTTGGAGTGCGCTAACAGTTTTAGCGCATCGCCATTAGCCAATCAACTGGTTCACATCAGTCATGTGACACCAGTACTTACTGACAATTATTATTATAATGATTATTTTAGTTTTTTTAGATGTAGTTTTCTTGGATTGCGTAGACAAAGTTTTTTTTATTTTTTTCTATTTGCCGATTTGTTAATTATTTTTTTCATGGCAAACGCAAAACTAATATGCCTCTCTTTCCCCAATGCTAATCCTGCTAGGAGAATTGCATATTTTTGCCTTTTATACAAATCAAACACACAACTGTTGCTCTGTGATTATTGCAACAATGAAAACTACTCTTTCACAATGTTTTCCTGACATGAAAAAGTCAGTCCGCATAAATATTGCTCCGTGAAACCGTTTTCCTCATTATCACATACATTTTGCACATTTTTAAAATAAAAGGTAGCATGATTCCTGTTGCCGTGTTTGGCTTTTACGTTGTGATTTTTTTTTACCAGTGATTTTATCATGCAAGGGGCTTTGAGCAACCATGTAAAATCCACACCGAACATTTAAACCAAGGATAATAATCTGAACACTCTACTGCATAAAGTCACAAGAGATTACTCCCTTCCAGGTAAGTTTTGAACAATTTTTGAGTTACCGTAAAATTAGCAGTTGTTTAAAGTGTTGTTTGATACAATGATTTGGCTGAAAAACAGTGACAGTGAAAACAGTGACCCCTGCTTCTGTGAGAATGATACATGTACTGACCTATTACATTTCAAAAAGTGTAATAACTGCCTAAATAATGGGACCAAATGACCTTTCTTTTTGCAACTTGTTCACACAAAGTTCATCTCAGAAGACAATAAGCTCACTCCATCTAAAATGATATGTTCCCTTAGGCAAACTAATCGCACCCGGCCGTCTCAAAGTAACTGCTTGATACCTTATTTCAAGCTGCACAGACACAAACAAATGACCACAGCACACTGCGGACACAAAAACTGACAACCAGACACAGAAACTGACCACAGCACACAGACACTGAAACGGACCACCGCATAAATTATAGACACCGAAACTGATCACTGCATACAGACACAGAAACTGACCATGGAGCCAGCTGGGATGCCCGACTTGACGTCAGCAGTCTCCACTTTGGCATCTTCAGCAAACTTGTCACCAGTGACAAAGTCCACTGGGAGGTGGATCTGAACCTTGTTCTTCTTGGCCTTGTCCATCAGTGCCTGCACAATCTTGGCTCCCTCCTCATCAAAGAGGGAGGCGCCAATCTGAAAATAACACGCCAATTAGTAAGTCTTCGATTCATTTTGTATGTTTTGTGCTTGATTACACACTGAGGAATAAAAACAAATGTTAATACTACCTATTTTATTCATGTTTTTATTACTTAGTTAGTGGAAGAATCTTTTGTAATGTATGTTTGATGATGTATGCTTTTAATTAAGCGTTGCTGACTATGAATGTAGATGTAAATGCTTGTATAACTGTGTTTTAATTTTAAATGTGTCAAGCGCAAAGAGCATAATTGTAAAGTTATGATGTTGAGCTATATAAATGCTCATTTATTATTATTATATATTATTATTATTAAGAAGTGCTGTGCCAGCAGGAGCCTATTTTACTAGAAGCACCTTACTACTATTACCAGCAGTCGACACACGATCATACATATATATATATATTGCCCTTTGACCTTTCCTTGGGGATATCCCGTACTAAAAATAGAATACAGGATTGTGGGAAAGCTGTTCAATGACACTCACGCACTATATTCGATTTTCAATACACGACTCAAAACCTTTGGGATAAATCAAAAAGAAAAAAAAGATAAGTATAAAGAGTTAAGAAAAGAAGAAAAAGTTGAGAAAAAAGTTTAAAAAAATACTTAATTTGCCCATTTCTTTCTTTCTTTATTTGGTGTTTAACGTCGTTTTCAACCACGAAGGTTATATCGCGACGGGGAAAGGGGGGAGATGGGATAGAGCCACTTGTCAATTGTTTCTTGTTCACAAAAGCACTAATCAAACATTTGCTCCAGGGGCTTGCAACGTAGTACAATGTATTACCTTACTGGGAGAATGCAAGTTTCCAGTACAAAGGACTTAACATTTCTTACATACTGCTTGACTAAAATCTTTACAAAAATTGACTATATTCTATACAAGAAACACTTAACAAGGGTAAAAAGAGAAACAGAATCCGTTAGTCGCCTCTTACGACATGCTGGGGAGCATCGGGTAAATTCTTCCCCCTAACCCGCGGGGGGAAATTTGCCCATTATGGGACTCAAACTCGAGACCGCCAGATCAGCGAGCAAACGTACTACCACCCCGTCACGGCACCTCTCGACCTACCTGTGTGAAAACTAATACTTGAACTGCAACCATACCTTCCAACGTTATTGAATGAGCATTTATTGGCTAATCGATTGCCCCGTTCGTATTTGTGATTTGTACATTGTCACGTTCTCATCATTACATGTATAGTCGCGGTGTTACCTATAGGGCATTAAATTTTCACCAAAGCCGAGGTTACTAAAGAAAAGAATTATGGGAAATTCTGGGCAAATTGTCCCGCTGGAAGTACTCAATAATTATGCAACTTTTTGATATTTCCATTCATTACATCATCCAAAACGTTTGGAATGAAGCAAATGAATAAAATACAGGAATTACGAGTTCAGAAAAAAATTAAAATAAAATTGCCGTCGAAGCGAATCGAACCCAGGACCACAAAAGTAAAGACTAGCGCATGATAAGGCACTTTACCAACTGAGCTATTCTGTCGCACTATCGACGAGGGGGATTTTAACTTCAAATATTACACTTGATATCTCGAGCGTGGCGACAACACTCCTGTAAAATTTCATAAAGATCGGTCCAGTAGTTTACTCTGAATCGCTCTACACACACACACGCACAGACACAGACACACACAACGACCCTTGTCTCGATTCCCCCTCTATGTTAAAACATTTAGTCAAAACTTGACTAAATGTAAAAAGGAGACGAAGAGCTTGTTTACATAATTTAGAAATGTATTGAATATGGGCTGTGTGATTGTATGCTTTATTGTGTTTTCCCGTTGTTTTCGTGTTGTTTTTTTTTTAATCTAATTTTTTATTTTTTATTATTTTTTTTATTTTTATTTTTTTTAAGATGCATAGTTTTGTATGGTTGATGTTATTTGATGTTGCTGTCTGATGTTGAAGTCGTGTACCAAAAAGAATTAAAAACGTGTAAAAGAAAAAAAAAAGAAAAAAAAAAATAAAAATGCACTTTATCCCTGGTTTTGTGGTGCCTGGTCACAAATGATGAGACTGTTTAACAGAACATACAACATCGATTTAATTGGCAGAGATTGGAGCTTAGTCGTTACTTTCTGCAAAAAAAATGTTTGGCTGCAGCTACTTATAGCTGTTACTGACCTCCATATTGTCTGTGACCTTCAGGAAGGTGAAGGCCATCCCTCCACCAATGATCATCTCATCCACCTTGTCCAACATGTTTTCAATCAGCTGAATCTTATCAGCTACCTTGGCACTGTAACAGATTAATTTGCACAAAATAAGAATATGATTCATAAACGTATCCAGAGGGAGGACAGCAGCCATCTCAGACAGAAATTCACTCACCAACTCGTTATTACAGAATATGTTAATGCAATGGGCTAAACTTGTTTGGCTAATACATTATTTTCTCATTTTTCTTCTGCAACTGCACATTTATCTAGGTATGGGAGCAGTTATGGACTTAATTTTGCATACATTTCAATTTTCGTAATAGATGCATATTGTTATGTAGGAAAACTCTTCCTGATTTGTTTTTTTTTCTAAGCCACCATTAGTATGATAGGATGTAACTTTTTTCTTGGTCCAGACCTAATTTTCTTTTGTCAATCATCCATTCGATGATTCATGCACTCAAATGTTTCTTAAACTGCTGGAATTTTAGCTTGAATTCTGGCTTATAAGCCACATGCACCCATAGACAGACTGAGACATTCTTCTAGCACCAGCAGAAATTAAATCGAAAATTTTTAATTAAATTTTCATTTGATTAATATACTTACCCGAGTCACATATTAGCATTGACGCAGTCGAGATGCTAGGTAGACTGAAAAAACGCTATCCCGTCTATAGTATAAGGGAAGCAACCCAAGCAAAAAAGTAGCAAGCTTGCTACCCTGGGTTGCCTCCCGTAGCGTGCATCACGCCACAGATCTCGTACCCAATACGAGACACCCTCATTCGACTTCTAGAATACAAAGAAACTAAAAGCGGGGAAGGTGGGAGGGAATTACCTATGTGACTCGGGTAAGTATATTAATCAAATGAAAATTTAATTAAAAATTTTCGATTAAATTACATATTCTTACTCCGAGTCACATATTAGCAGATAACTCCAACAAGGTGGTGGGTAAGATCAAAAAGTTCAAACTCACTCTAAAGTTCTGGAGAGACAAAAGCCAGCTGCCGCCAAGGAAGGAACAGGCCGAGACCCATCCTGACAGAGGGCAGCAATGTCTGCAGAACCTGATAAGACAAAATCCTAGCGCCAGAAGCTGTGCGCAGGACATCATCCAAACCCCATAGGCAAAAAAGGCCAAGGCCCTGGAAAAGAGCTCAGGCCGAGCCGAGGGAAAGATAGCATAAGCTATGACAAGGCGGAAGGCAAGAAAATCCCTTGCCGAGAAACTGGCCCACTGCCAAAAGTCAGGAAAGGATCCCGTGAGAAAGCAACCACTGACTCACTCTAAACCCTTGCCAGGAACTGGCCCACTGCCAAAGGACAGAATCGGACCGAGAACCACCCTGATTGACAGCCGAGATGTCTCTCAGGCAAGAATGCGAAAGACAACCTCAGAGAGCCAGTAAGCTGTGCCCAGCACTTCTTCCAATTTTCTGAACCGTAAAACAGTCCGGAAAAGGACCCCAGTCTTGGATAAACCCGACCAAGTAGAGGGAAGGACAAGCTGCCCCCCCCCCCCCCCCCCCTTAAATGGAAGGAAATGCTAATGGCCTGGAAAAGATCCGTGCGTAAGGTTGCCGGCTAAGCCCTGAAAAGGACCGACCCTCACGGAGACCATAAGGCAAACATGCCAAAGTAAGAAAACTTTGGGATAGAGTGAGGCCCAAAGGCCGTTGAGAGAACAGTCAGCTCCGGAAGAGTGACCAAACTCCAAACCGGAAAGAGAGAGACGCCTGAGTATCAAGTACCAGGGTCCACCTCAATGAGCAAAACTCAAGGGAGACGGTCACCAGTCGTCCCTTGCCCCTCCCTGCGCAAGCAGAGAGAGGGGTAAAAAAGGGGACGAAGCGACCTAAGGTAGTGCCTAAGCACCGCAAATGCGGACCCGCAGTGGCCAAATCCTAATGTGACCGGAGACCGGAAACAAAATGACGAAAGCCAGCGTGATCTCAGAGCAGACTGCTTGTAGGTAATTGAAAATGAATCAAAAAACCCGAAACAGAAAGGACGAAGCTGGTAAGAAAGACGGAAAACCGTGAAGCGAACCAGCCGTCAGCCTCCCGAGACCAGAGTTCTCAGTAATAGTCATAGTTGCAAGTGAAGAAGGGGTGACCAGGCCGGAAGCCCAACCCGGCAGAAATCGTCCCAACTCACATCATGCAAGCATGATGGAGAAGAGGAAGAGACGAAATCCGCAGTCACAAGAACCAATTGCCAAAGTCGCAACACGACAGGCAGGAGACTATAACACAGGCTAAGGCCGAGAGCCTTGCTGCCCGTAGGCCGGCCATTGCGCCAAAGTACTCAAAGTACACAGGCACAGTAAGAAACCAAAAGTTTCGGCCGCCGAAAAAGATGCTGGCCTAGAGGCCAGCACCGAGAAAACTGGAACATTAGCTAGACCTCTGCCCACAAAGGGGAGGAGTAGCCAAAAAACCTGAGAAAAAGTGACAAGCCAAGAATGACTTCTCAAACATGCGTTGCCCAGACAATGCACCCTCAGGAAAATCTGAATGTTACTTCCGAGGCCAACTCAAGTGAACCTTAAGTTTGGACGAAACACCAGAACGCGTCTGATCGCTAGAGAAAGACAAAGTCAGACTCGGCGAAAGACAAACCTGGACCAAGTCCA
Organism: Littorina saxatilis; assembly: GCF_037325665.1. Classification (NCBI taxonomy): domain Eukaryota; kingdom Metazoa; phylum Mollusca; class Gastropoda; order Littorinimorpha; family Littorinidae; genus Littorina; species Littorina saxatilis. Next base: position 38,355,783 of record NC_090250.1, read on the forward strand.
GAAGCTGGTGGCAAGAGAAAACGGGGAAGCCCAAAGGCAGAAACCCCCCTTTAAACGGAAATCGACCTCTCAGCACCCATACGCTGGGAAAGAGAAAGAATGTCGAAGCCCGAAGCCACAAGCACAAGGAAAACAACAACCACCACCTCCAACGGATGAAATGGCTGTTGCTCCCGCCGAGGCTAAAACCCCGAAGCCCTACGGCCGGCTGTTGTTTCAAAAACCCAGCGTCCTATGACGGCTGTGAAAGAAACAATCTCACCTGAGCTGAGGACGTAGGCCGCTTAGGCTGAGTCCGCTAGGTATAGCCTGCTTAGGAGCGGCCTGCTTTTGCTGCTTTCAAATTGAAGCTCAAAAGAAGGGAACCGCTGTTCTCTGTTGGTCTCAATCCCCTGCTTCTGGCATGAGAGGCCAGGCTGCCGGAGAGAGACCGTCCACCAAGGATGACGAACTGAGAATGTTCCTTGTCGACTCCTCAGAAAACCGGGAGTGGGCAAGAAACAAGTCCCTTCCGCACGAGACCGCATGGAAATAGCGCAGAGAGGACCGCCTCATCTGTGCCTCGTTCACCCTTGTAAGTGTGGAGAGGAGTGAGACACTTCCTCCGCGTCCTGCCCTTTACTAAGGGGAAAGGGCGCCAAGGAATCTGCCAGAGCGCGAGAAAGCGCCCGCAGGAGAGTCTCGGAAATGGAACTGAGTTCCAAAAGTTGTCAGCCCCCTTCCTCAGAGAATAGGAGATTCTGCCCATAGAACGTCAGAACCGAATTCTTCCTCAACGGCTTCGTAAGAAGCGAAAGAAGTTCCGGCGTGACCGAAAAACGGTGCGCGCGGACGGGGAAAGGCCAACAGGCAGCTACGAGACGACCTTGGCCAAGGCAACTTCCTCTGGTCCGCTAAGGGCACGAAGGAGGAAGCCTGCGCAGGAGCGGCAAGGCATTCCGATGCCAGCTCCGAAGCTGAACCCTGAGGAACCAGCAACGAAACCGACGCCGGAGGCCACCCCCTGTCGAAGAGGGGGGCTCGGCGAAAAGGCAAAAAGGCGAAAAGCTACTAAGGGCGATTCTTCCAACCAGAAGTAGCTGCTTCCTCTTTGCCGACCGAAGTCCTTCCTGTTGGCAATCGATTGTGCTCATTCCCTAACTGAGAGGGGGATGAGAGGAATCAAAACCAAGGAAAGTGGGAGAGAGGAGCTCGCGGCCACCACCGGAGTGTGTGGATGCTGCTGTCCCAACAGAGGCAAGAAGCCTGTATGCCCATAGGGCAAGCCTTGTTCGAAATTCACCGGCGACCAAACGGAAGCAGCGGGAACTGAACCGGAAAATCCGGGAGGAGCCGGAAGTGCGGCAGCAACAGCAGCGCTATGCCAAAGCTGGTGCTGAGCCACCTACGAGCTGAAGCTCGGAACCCAAAGGTAGGCCGTAGGCCAGAACCGGAAGTGACAGTAACCTGTGCACTACCCGCTTGACCTACCCTCCTGCCAAGGCCGGAAGCGAAGCTGCCGGAAATGGCTGCCGTGCAAAGGGCAAAGCTCAAACCGGAAAGGGCCATGGGCTGCCCACATCCCGATGAACTAACATTTCCAGCCGGAGCCGGAAGAGAAGCTGTCGCGGACGACTGCTTACGTATAGCGCAGCTCAAGCCGGATGGGATCATTATTTGTCCACCTTCCAACGAGGCACTACTTCCGTGAACCGGAAGTGCCGCTGTCGCGTACGACTGCCGACGTAAGGCAAGGCTCGAGCCGGACGTGACAGTAGCCTGTGCACTAACCAGTGAACCTACACTTCCGGTCGGAACCGGAAGAACAGCTGTCGCGGGCGACCGCTGTCATAGGACAAGGCTCGAGCCAGACGTGACAGTAGTCTGTGCACTAGCAAGTGAACCTCTACTTCCGGCCGGAGCTGGAAGCGGCTGCCGCGAACGACTGCTGACGTAAATTCGGAAGCTGGCCAGAGCCGCCGAAGGCAGCTGCTCCTCGTACACGGACCCGAAGTCCGAAACGCCACCTGAAGGGGACGGCTCATAGCCAAAAGAACCCGACAAATGACGCTGCGAGGGAAGGCCGTACCCATCCTGTTGGCCATCGATGAAACTCGCACCCCTGACTAAGAGGAAGATGAGAGTCACCAACGACCGAAGGCAGCTGAAGAGAGGAGCTAGCGGCCACCACCGAAGTGGGTGGCTGCTGCTGTCCCAACAGAGGCAAAAAGCCTGTATGCCCAGGAGAACCACCGTATTCGAAATTCACCGGCGACACAACGGAAGCAGCGGGAACCGAACCCGGAAAAGCCGGGAGGAGCAGGGAGTGCAGACGCAACAGCAGAACTATGCCATAGCTGGTGCTGAGGAGTCTGCAAGCCACAACCCGGAAGTGACAGATGACTGTGCACGACCCGTTTGACCTACATTTCCTGCCCAGGCAGGAAGAGCAGCTGCCGGAAACGGCTGCTGTAGCAGGGCAAGGCTCGAACCGGAAGGGACCATGGGCTGTCCGCAAACCAGTGAACCAACACTTCCGGCCGGAGCCGGAAGCGAAGCTGCCGCGGACGGCTGCTTACGTAATTCGTAGCTCAAACCGGCAGGGACCATGGTCTGTCCGCTGTCCAGTGAACCACTACTTCCGGCCGGAGCCGGAAGGGAAGCTGCCGCGGACGGCTGCTTACGTAATTCGTAGCTCAAACCGGCAGGGACCATGGTCTGTCCGCTGTCCAGTGAACCACTACTTCCGGCCGGAGCCGGAAGGGAAGCTGCCGCGGACGGCTGCTTACGTAATTCGTAGCTCAAACCGGCAGGGACCATGGTCTGTCCGCTGTCCAGTGAACCACTACTTCCGGCCGGAGCCGGAAGTGCAGCTGCCGCGGACGGCTGCTGCGAGCACATACCTTGTGACGACCGTATCCCAAAAGGGACCTGCTCAGGTGCACTCCCGCAAGCGGTAGCCACCGAGCGCCGGCCGAGAAGAGAAACGCCTCCCTGTTCACCGCCTCCAGCACCAACGCCGAAGCCAGCAGGCTGGACAGGTGATCCGGAAACAACAGGAACACAGGAAGCCAACGACCGAGGGTCGCACACCCCCGGGAGGGAGGCAGAGCTGGAAACAGGGTCCGTCCGCGCCATCTCAATTTCTGGAAGCAAAGAGGACAAAAGGCTAGCCACAAGAGTGCCAGCCTCCGGCACAGGCGCCGGGTTCGAAACGGACGTGGTAGCGGTAATGCCCGCCGCCCGCGAGCCAGACGAAGTTTCCTCCGGCGCCGAAATGGGCACCGAAAAAACGAAGTTAGTCTTCGGGTCAGAAACGTGAACCGTGGGGTTCCTAGCCGAAGAAGTAGAAGCCGAGGACTTAGGTTTGCCAGGGCCTTTGCCCTTACTCTCGGCCTTAGCCGCTCGCTTTTTCTCACTATCAGACATGCTGTCACGCGAGAAAACAAACTACTGAAAATACACAAGTCTCTAGGACGTTAAAACTTCAGCAGAATAAACTAGCACAAAGTACAAGTTACAAGCAGGTAATAGTGCTACTGGTCGACGCTAAAAGTCCGAGCACGGACCCAAACTAACCAGCAAAAAACACCACGTGTAAGCGAAAAATGGCGACCAAAATGGCGGCCACAGCAACAAACTACCGAGCAAAATTCACAAGTCCGCGGACGAGAAAATTCTCAGCAGAATGGCAAAGCAAACAACAACAAAATGGAACAATCTCACCGCTAGAAACAGCTATGAGCAGACGGGGAGCCGAGGCTGGTGGGTGTCAAGCAGACAGCAAACAACAGCCTAGGAGCGAAATCAAGCACGACCTGTCTCTCTGGCTGAAAGATGTCGAATGAGGGTGTCTCGTATTGGGTACGAGATCTGTGGCGTGATGCACGCTACGGGAGGCAACCCAGGGTAGCAAGCTTGCTACTTTTTTGCTTGGGTTGCTTCCCTTATACTATAGACGGGATAGCGTTTTTTCAGTCTACCTAGCATCTCGACTGCGTCAATGCTAATATGTGACTCGGAGTAAGAATATGTAATTTAATGTGTACTTTTTTCTCACGAAAACCACAACTGTATAATTGGATTCTCCAACGTATTAGTTTACTGAATACATGTAGATGGATGCAAGTGGGGTCCAAACAAATTAAGCTCTATTTAAACATTCCCGCAGCGGAATGCATAGCCCCTCCATAGGAGCCTAAATTGATGACGTCACTGCAATAAAGTCTGTAGACTCCATAAAGTCTCTTATTTCTAATGCATGGACCGCGTATAGAGCCTTATGCCATCCATAAAGTTATAGCAGGTCCCTCCTTCCAACAAGAGTTATGGAACCGGCTATTGGAGCGTTTAAAATGGCGGCTGCTTTCATGCCGATTCAGGACGAGAAGAAATTTGAGAAGCAACCGGATCTTTCTTGACCGCCTACATCCACTGAATCGTTACGACGACGTGGAACTGTACAGAAAATTCCGCTTTCGTCGGCAGGACATTCTTGCAATCATGGATGAACTGCAAGAGCAACTCGAACTGCCGAATCGAAAGGGTGCATTGCCGCCGGTTCTGCGGGTTATCTTGACTTTGGGTCAGTTTTTACGCATGCAGATCTTTTCAAGATGTGTGTGGCGAACTGATCGCGATACGTAACAATAAGGATAATAATAATAATACGGGAATTTATAACATCAAACACAGCATGCAGAACCAGCAAGAGAGTGACTTATACCTTTATGGCGAGGGTACCGGAATGGATATAGTTTCCAAACCACGAAAGCCAAGTTTTATCAGGAGACAGGCTTTCCAAACTGTCTGCGGCAAATGGTGTAAAACTGACCCGCCGCGAAGCATCACAAAGCTTGACGCATGCGCAGAGACACAGGATGACGGGGAATCCCTTCCACTATCTACGTGTTAAAAATAGAGCCGCTCTTAGTTATTGCAGGCACTATTTGACCTCATGCATGCGGACCGCTGAGTTCTATAGTGCGTTTCATAGCTATGCGCTCCACAGCACTATGAAATCCTAAAAGTATGGAGGGGCTATGCATTCAGGCCCTGGTCTCTTATAGTTCTTCAGACCTTGTAATTTCTTCCTGCACACTAAAGGAACATATAAAAGCTGAAATTCCATCTTCAAGTATATATATGTAGCCACATGCCACCCTGTCCGTAGAAATCTGTTCATGATTTAAACATATGTTGCGCGCAGCTTATAAGGATACATAGAGAATACTACATGGCTTGCTGTGTCACCAGATTTACACGAGTTGCAGTTTTAAATATTGAACTGTGAGCAAAAGCAAGCTTTTCAATATTTGAAAAGGCAACGAGTGTAAATCTGGTATGACACAGCAAGCCATGTAGTATTCTGTTTATCCTACATATTGTACTTATGTGTATTTTACTCAAAACGTCCTGCAGTCGAGGCGTCCAAATTGAAGACGCTTCTTTTGGAACCTCGATCTCTTCCAAAGCCTCGTGCAATCTTTGACATCAAAGCAAAGAAACGTCACTCCAAAAAGTACAGCGAGACGTGTTAGTTCTAAAAAATTTTTCAGGTGAAACAGCAGACGCAAAAGTGTTTTCATAATGACGTTACTAATGTCTTGGTGACTCTGGCGTCATAAGCAGTAAAAACGCAGGTCCCTGCCAGACTAGTTAAATGACACGACCTCATTTACATGATATACACACATGTGGTTTGAATGATATTGTTATCTCATGAGTGGTCTCTCTCATGTATGCTAAGGATACACCATACAGCGTGGCAGGAATGAAAGTCAAAGAACTCACCCTCCCAGGATGGCCAGGAAGGGTCTCTCAGGGTTGTTGAGGGCCTTGGCAAAGTACTGCAACTCCTTCTTTAGCAGGAAGCCTGAAGCTCGCTTCTCCAGTTTGCATCCAACCATAGAACTGCAAAAATAGTTACCAAATATAAGGTGGAGGACTTTCTTTTTCTGGTCGAGGTTACCTGAAAGACCCATGTTATTGACCTTAGCACCGCAGCTTTTATGGATTGTTACGTGTAAGACAGTTTTTACCCCGCCATTTAGGCAGCCATATGCAGATTTCGGGGGATGAATGCTTGGTATTTTTGTGCCTCTATAACCCACCAAACTCAGACAAAGATTACAGGATCTTTCCCATACGCAATTGATCTTGTGCTTGTGTGTATGTATCAAGGGGGATAATTATAAAGGCACTATCACGTCTGCCCATAAGTTGACCTGGGAGATTGGAAAATCTCCACCCTTATTAACCCACCAGACACGACTGGGATTCGAACACTCAACCTTCAGCTTGGGGGGCTGGGGTCTAATCCACTAGACCATTGTGCCCATCCTAAAGATACTGAAGGTGCTATTTAGTACTAAAGTAGAGCAAACAAATTTAAAAAAAACAAGTCGCATAACGCGAAATTACTACATTTAGTCAAGCTGTGGAACTCACAGAATGAAACTGAACGCACTGCATTTTTTCACAATAACCGTAGTCCGCCGCTCGTGCAAAAGGCAGTGAAATTAACGAGCCTGTTTAGCGCGGTAGTGGTTGCGCTAAGCTGCAATTAGCACGCTTTTCTGTACCTCTCTTCGTTTGAACTTTCTGAGCGTGTTTTTAATCCAAACATATCATATCTATATGTTTTTTGAATCAGGAACCGACAAGAAATAAGATGAAATTGTTTTTAAATCGATTTTGAAAATTTGATTTTAATCATAATTTTTATATTTCTAATTTTCAGAGCTTGTTTTTAATCCAAATATAACATATTTATATGTTTTTGGAATCAGAAAATGATGAAGAATAAGATGAATGTAATTTTGGATCATTTTATAAAAAATTAATTTTAATTACAATTTTCAGATTTTTAATGACTAAAGTCATTAACCCCTTGACTTCCGGAACTATTTGAGGATATTGGTAAAAAAAGAGTGTTTTGATTTGAGAGTGCATAAAAACTGTTAGGATAACAGTAGGGGAAAGAAACATATATGTATGTGTGGGTATATGATTGGAGATTCCAACAATACCACAAATTACTCAAAAGGGGCAGACAATGTTTGACGCAAGGGGCAGATAATCCAATTTATTCAGTTTATTAGTGAAAATATAGACAAAATGCTATTTTATGCTTGTAAATAATAAAAATATCCAGTCAAAACTAATGTAGACTTCAGGAGGAGTGGGACACCATCCCACAGCAAGATATCCGGCATCTGATCCAGTCCATGCCCAGAAGGTGCCGGGCAGTTGTTGCTGCTCAAGGCAGTCACACCCCCTACTGACTTGACAGCCTCGGCACCCAATCGTATTGATTGACTGATTGATTTGAAGATGCAAATGAACTGTGTGTGCATTCAACTGTGTCCATACCAAATTTCAAACAAATAATCTAAATATTGGATTTTCTGTTAATTTTTTCGAAAAATAAAACAAATTTGGCAAGTAGCAACTATGCGTTTCTTTTTTTTAACAGTATAACTTGACTTTTGGGAGATACAAAAATCTAGACTCCTTACCCACCAGGCGCGGCCGAGATTCGAACCCACGACCTTCCGATTGGGAAGCCGGCGTCTTATCCACTTGGCTATTGTGCATCATTCACCGTGAACGATCCACAGAAGGTCAAGGATTCAGTACTGTAATACAACCTGCACATACCTGTGAGCTCTGTGGGCTGTGCCAAAAGCGTCGTTGACATAGATGTCTCCCAGCTTGGAGAGTGAGGCACGGAACTTATCGACATCCTCCGGGCTGGCCTTGGTCTTTTTGCCGTCGGCATCCACCCCCTTGCCTTCCTCCTCCACATGGAACCGCAGATTCTCCAGCAAAATGACGGAGCCTGGAGCAGGGTTAGCACACGCTGCCTCCACTTCAGGACCCACGCAGTCTTTCAGGAATTTAATGTCTCTGAGGTGTAAAACAGAAAATTGCAATTAAAGTTGCAAAATTGTTTAAATCTGAGCAGCTTGGCAGCAACAAGCACATTAACACTCACCTTTGAAAGTTGGTTTACCAGAAACACATTAATATATTATATACAGAACATTTCCCATTGTAAACAAACTTTAGTTTTCAGCCACATACATTTCACTTACCGTACTTATAAGGCGCTGCCGTATAGAAATGTGTACATAGTATACCCTACTTTTAACAAAAAAACTGAAAAAATCCTAGAATAATGCGATGCCATGGATAAGGCGATGGTGTCGTGCATAAGGCGACGACATGAAAGAAAAAAAAAATAAAGAAAAAATATGAGAAAAAACATCGTACGTAGGAAAAAAACAAACCCATCAATGATCAAACATGGCGACCGCTCAAAATCGGCACGAAACACTGTTTCAAACAGAAAGTCAGGGAAGAAGATCAGCGGTACCTCAATCGTCACTCGTTGTCGTCGTCACTCTCACTCCCAGAAAATCCAGAGAAATCTAATTTTTTCGGCGATCAACATTGCTTGAATTGTGTTCACTTAAATGGTTGTTAGTTGCTCATTGATCTTTAGTTCACAGTGCTCGTGAAACCTATTTTATCCAAGAATAAGGCGACCCCACAATTTTAAGTGAAAAACAAAAGAAAAAATATCGCCTTATAGTCCGAAAAGTACGGTTAATCCAATGAAAAAAATGTAACTGAAAGCTACTAAACCACATTATAAGTTTAGTAAATTTACATCACAGTGAACAACCATGTAGTGTCTTTGCAACATTTGCATTTTCACATCTGTACTGTTAAATCATATTAATCTTCGTTTAAACATGATTCTTTGCATGGGTACATGGCTGCAGATTCCTAAACAAAAACAACAAACAATCAATTAAACCTCAGGGTCAAAGAGTCACACACAAACAATTGCAACACACACACACACATGCAAACACACACACATACACAAACGCCAAACAATGAAAGCATCCTTACTTTCCAAGGAGTTTTTTCAGCTCTGCAACCACAGGTTCCAGGGTGTACTTGGGGTTAGGCAGACCGTCAGGCCTGCCCAAGTGGGACATGAGCACAACGGACTTTGCACCCTTGTCCAGTGCATACTTGATGGTGGGTATGGCTGCAGTGATGCTGCACAGTAAAAGCAAGGAATGCGTCATGCCAAGTCTTCAATTAATCAATCCGGGTCTTCAAACTTTGTGTTGGTCTTTTCTTCTGCGTATTTTGCTTTTGTGAGTTCAAAACACACTCGCAAATCTTGTTGTTAGTTGTTTTTTTACAGTGGACTGATCGCGATCTACATGCCTTAGGTTTCTAATCTTAAACCTCCTTCTTCGCATCTTGTTTTCATGGGCGAGAACATGCTTGATTTTTTTTAATGTGGAGGGACATCAATCTGCTTAAACAATATAAATAAATCTTATAACAAAATGTGTTACTGAGGTGCTTACCGCTGGGTGTTTGTGATCTTTCCATCCTTCAGTGGCACATTGAAGTCGACCCTGAAATATAATTTCACAATTAAATCAGCAACTAAATCTAACAAAAAAAACAAGGCAGTCATGGCTACTATTGTGCCTCATTTATACAGAATGTAATTGATGGCTTGGCAATTCTACAGGCTTAATTTACACCGCTTAACAGGGTGAGGCTAGCTACTCTCTTTATGTTTTGCCATCATAAACTCATTCTGGGATTTTATTGATACAAACACTATAATCTCTGAGAACTCTGTTTTAGATATCAGTGCCTGTGACCTGATACGTCTAACTGATGTCGTAATCTGGCTCGGCCATTTTCTGTGATGCAAAGACTTTTAGACTGTTTAAGGTGGCAAAACAAGTTCTAAAAGATAATAATTAAGTTCTCTGGTGTTTGAATGGATTCAGTGTGTGGAGAGTGCAAATTAACATTCATCTTGTCACTCTCAGAAACAGAAGGCTGATATGTAGTGTCCTATTTCTAAAAGTAAAAAAATTGGTAGCATCGATCGTCCTGGACCCTATAGTACTTTAGAATTAAGGCTTTATGCAAAATAGAGCCCCCCTCCCCCCCCCCCCCCCCCCCATAAGCAAAAAAAAAAGTGGTGTAAATTAGTCACTGTAAATTAAACAAGAAGAATGAAATCATTGGAGTGGACCAAAAGAATGTACGGTGTGTATTAAATCACATTTTATTTTACGAGAGCTTTGGCATAAGCATTACAAACGAGCTTTCTTTCAAACATGTATGTAGCCCTCGCTCAGAGAGGGACTATACTCTAATATCACATATTATACGCACTGGCTATACGCACTCGGAGTGTATACAAGACCTGACCACTGTATACACTCCGGCTTTAACTTCCGGTCGCGAAGCGAATTTGCCATTCGACACCTGCACTTTGCAATAGGAACGCAGAGCAGTTGATTATAAGAGTACAAAGAAACAAAGACAATCTGATGCTGCACGGCCTTTGCTGTGACGTAGATTACATTTTCACCATTGAACCGCATCAACACTTGGAGCGTCATTTGATGCCATTTTGCAAAGCGGTATACGCTTCACTTTCGATTCATGGTATCAAAGTATGCTGGGAACAAACACAGACGGAAAAACAAACAGACACACGAAACTGCATAATGCTTCCAGTTATGGCGCTAATATTTTTTGAAACTGGTACACAAACTTTTATGATGAAAACTATCAACAACAAAAAAGGTAGGCTGGTCATTGGAACCAGTAAGAGTCCAACTTAAGAGTACTGGTTTTGTTGTTTTACCAGAGAAAAAAACAGTAGTTCTAAAAATCAATCGGTAGGTTATACCGGCAGCCAATTATTTTCCGGTATTTTCTCATTTCAACCGGTAAAATACCGGTAATTACCGGTTAACGCCAATACTGTGCTTCATGGCAGTTAATTGTCAGAGTTTGGAACACATTAATTTGGAGTGTGTATCGACCTAGAAACGGTTGTATCGACCTAGAAACGGTTGTGAATTAAAAATTTTAGTAATAAATTTTCATTTGATTAATATACTTACCCAACTCACATATAGCAATTAACCCTAGTTCAGTGCCGGTAACGCTGTACGCATCCCCTTGGTAACCAAGGGAAGCCCCTCTAAAAAAAGAGTGACCAATCCCATAAGGCCATATTAATACATACTTCCGACTTCCGTATGCGCGCGCATACACCGCCATATGCATCATTCCAAACGAAGCCCAACTCACACCCTTTTTTAGAAACCCACAACCCACAGCGGGGAGGCGGGAGGGAATAAACGATGTGAGTTGGGTAAGTATATTAATCAAATGAAAATTTATTACTAAAATTTTTAATTAAATTACATATCTTACCCAACTCACATATAGCAGATTGCTACTATAGGTGGCGGGTACTCACCCTCTCAATTACGAAGAACCTGCCCGGCAGCCACCAGAGACGGCAAGGCAGACGAGCCGTCCTGACGACAAGAGGCAACATCCCTCAAGTAGTGGTTAATGAAGATGTCCTCTGATCTCCAATATGCCACCGCAAGAACCTCCGAGAGGCGTCCTGAGCGGAGCACAGCCAAGGACGATGACCATGCCCTAGCCTCATGTGTTCTGGCAGAGGAAAGAGGCAGAATGGCTCTAGCATCCCCCGACTGGGTCTGCCACCACGCATAAGCCTGCCTGATTGTCATCGACACCCATCTGGTCAGGGTAACTTTAGAAATGTCTTTACTTCTGACAGTATTGAGTGAAATAAAAAGAAGCTTTTGAGTTTCCGAGCGAAGAGGAGACGTTCTAGACAAGTAACTGCTGAGGGCACGAACCGGACAGTTAAGAGCATCAGGATCTCCTGGAGCCAGCACAGCGCTCAAGGGGGGAATATGAATAACCGGGGAAGCATGACCGGGCTTTTGATTCTTTGCTAAAAAATCCGGCCTAAACTTCAACGAAAAAGAACCATCCTTCTCTAAAGAAATATCACGCGCCAATCCCGACAAAGCGTGCACCTCACTGCCACGACGAGCTGTGGCGAGCAGAACAAGAAACAAAGTTTTCCTCGTAAGCTTAGCTAGACTAGCTAAGTGCAGGGGCTCAAATTCGTCCGATGCCAAAAAACGTAAAACTAAAAACAGATCCCACGCCGGGAGCTGCGTTTTAGACCGAGCTGAAAGAAGGGAAGCGCCCTTTAGCACACTCGCGATCACGCCACTTAAATCAATTTTGCGTCCCAGCTGTCTAAGCGTCGAAGATATAGCAGAACGCCTCACGCGCAAGGAAGAAGGCGATCCCCCCCTCCCTGCCAACCAAGATAAATGATTGGCAACTTGCATTGACCTGGGAGAGAGAGGGCTAACACCATTTTCAGAGCACCATTTTGTCCACGCAGACCAGTGCGAAGAATAGACCGACTTCGTCGAATCTCTATGCGCTTGCTGTACTAAATTCAGAGTTGAATTTGAGGCACCCGCCCGGAGCAGAGAGCCTCTGATAGCACCCAGCCGTGAAGCTGCAACGCTTGCGGGTCCCCGTGCGGAATGCCCGACCTGGGTTGAACCAGGTCGCCCTTTCGAACGCCTAGAGGAATGGGTGGACGAACCGCCATGCGCACCAGATCCGGATACCAATGTTGGCTGGGCCACCGCGGGGCCACCAGAACCAACGCTGGCTTTTCTATGTCTGCTTTCCGCACCACCTTGCCTAGCAGGCAAAACGGAGGAAAGGCATAAGCCTGCAGACCCGACCAATCCAGATCCAGTGCATTCACGGCCCAAGCTAGAGGGTCCGGAAACGGAGAGACAAACAAGGGGAGACGAGCCGAGAATCTCGTTGCGAACAGATCGATGGGAGGCTTGTGAACCTGCACCCAAAGACGATCCAGAGCCTGATGGGAGAGAGTCCATTCTGAGTGCAGGACCTTGCTCCCCCTGCTGAGGGAGTCGGCCAGGACGTTGAGAGAGCCCCTCAGGTAGACAGCTGACAGCCGAATGTTGTGAGTGCTGCACCAGACCAGTAACCGACACGCGCTGTTCGACAGAACCTGAGAGCGCGAGCCCCCCTGGCGATTTATGTAAGCCGCTACCGTCGTGTTGTCCGTGTGTACCAGAACATGACTGTTTGCCAGCAGAGGCAGAAACGAACGCAGACCGAGTGCCACAGCCTCCAGCTCCAGAACATTTATGTGCAGAGAGGCCTGACTGGCGTCCCACACCCCTGAAGCAGTCTGGTCTGCCAAATGAGCCCCCCAGCCCGAAAGCGAGGCGTCCGTGAAAAGATTGTTCTCCGGTGCAGGGAGAACAATAGGGACACCCTGTGACACCCAGGGAAGAAGCCATATGCTCGTTGTACGGCTGAACCAAGCACCCAACTCGATCAAGCAATTCCAGCCTTGAGTCGCTTGGTCCCACTGCGCTTGGAGCGCTGCTTGAAAGGGCCTCTTGTGGACTCTTCCCAGAGGGACAACAGTGGCCATGGATTCCATCTGCCCTAAAAGAGAAGTCAACTCCCGAGCCGTAGACAGATTCTTTCCGTAAAGAGCACGGATAGCCTCCTGCAACTTGTCCACCCTCTTTCGAGCAGGACGGACTGACCAGTTCAGTGTATCGAACTCCATCCCCAGGTACGTGAATTGCTGGGAGGGCACCAACTCCGACTTCACGAGGTTGGCTGTGAAGCCGAGCTGAACCGCTAGACTGAGCACCCTCTGAGTGTGCGTATTGCAAAGGACCTGGTCTTGATGCAGAATCAACCAGTCGTCCAAATAGGCTCTCAGCCGCACACCCTCTTGCCTCACGAGGGCACAGAGCTGACGCACGACCATCGTGAAAATCCAAGGGGAGAGAGACAGACCGAACGGAAGCGCCCGAAACTGAAAGATCCTCTCTCCCCAGCGGAAACGAAGCCATTTTCTGTCTGCCACATGCATCAGCACGTGAAAATAAGCGTCGGTCAGATCTACAGACGTGACCCAGTCCCCTGGCCGAAGGGCTTCTCTCACTGAGGCAGGCGTTTCCATCGTGAACTTCACGACACGCAGGAACCTGTTCAATGGCGACAAATCCAGAACAGGCCTCCACGCACCCGAGGCTTTGGGTACTACAAACAACCTGCCGTAAAAGCCTGGGGACCTGTGATCGATCACCTCCTCGATCGCGCCTTTTGAAAGGAGTGCAGCGACCTCTCCCTGAATAGCTGCTTTGGCCTCCGCGTCTCGCGGAAACACAAAAGGCGGCGGTATCCTGGACAGCGGTGCCTTCCCGTCTGCCCAGAGAAGACGAAATCCCGAACTGATCACCCCCAAAATCCACTGGCTGGACACCAAACGAATCCAGGCAGCGATGGCCCTGGAGGGGCCGCCCGCCACCACCAAGGTGGGGGCTAACGGGGCGATCTGCTCGGGAAGACATCATTGGGGGTGAGGCTTACGCCCCGACCCCCTAGAACCACCAAACGAACACCTCTTCTGATAAGGGGCGCCACGCCCCCTGCCTCGAGAAGAGGAGTTCTGGTTCTGGCTCTTGCCACCGCCCGAAAACGAAGGCTGAGCCTTGTTCTGCTGCTGAGGCTTACTGTGCGGTTTTTGAAAGCCCTGATGGGCGATCCTGGCAATCGCCAAATCCCTGGCATCCTGGGTCTCCTTTTGCAACGCATCGAGAGACGAGCGACTTACAAGAGAGCCGTCCTCAAAGGGAGAAAACCTCAGACTATCGATAGTTCCCTTGTCCCTGATCTTTGAGCCACTCAGAAAAGCAGCTCTGCGCGAAAGAATCGCATGAGTGTACAGCTTAGCTGAAAGCCCCATTTGCTCACGAGAGACCCTGGCTAAGGTAGCCAACAGCGTTGTAACGTCTTCCGCCGAAGCGTCATAACGAAACTCGAAAGGCTCAAGACTTGACGCAATCGATCTCGACAACGAACGCTGCAGTGACTCAGAGACCGAAGCCAATTCCAAAAGAGATCTCCCTGTCTCCTCAAGAGCCAACAGAGAGCCCTCCACATAGGGTACCGGTCTGTCTTTGCTATAACCGTCTTCCCTGAGAGACGCCAGATCCGGCGTAACAGGCAGAGCCGCTCTAGGGAGAGCAAAAGACTCCACCAAGTCAACAGGCTGCGGCACCAGCTTGAAATTGCGGAGAGCAGCTGCACCAGGCACCACTTGTCCTGATTGAGCCAGCCACGACGTGGCCGAATCAGGTGCGTCCCCATGTTGCACCAACAAAGGCATTGGGACCACCTGATTATACGACTGAGAATTCTTCTTCATGACTTTCGACATCTCATACGCAACAGCGGGCGATTCGAGAAATTTGAAAGAACATTTCTTCTCTTTCGCACTGCGAAAGTCTCCAAGTGCAGAGGGAGGAGGAACCACAAAAGACTTAGATTCCACCACCCCCTCTTCAAAATATCTTGAAGCCGTCTCGGCCGCAGATGCCACCGCATCAGAAAGCCTAAACGGAATTTTGAATTCGGTACCTTCGACTGCTGCGGAAGCACCGTCTTCAGAACAGCCGTCCGGCATTAACATGCCATCCGTCAGCTGGTCCCCTGCTTGACTCCCATAGTCAAACAAAGAGCCAGCCACACTGCCCCCTTCCTGCCCCCCGGGCGGAAGCGAAAGACGCGCACCCTTACCACATTCTAAAGAAGCGGATGGTTGCGACAAATCTTCCGTTCGCTCTCCAAGGTTCTTAACCGCCACCGACCTGCTGCCAATGCAGTCAGAGCCAGCCTCAGCTTCAGAACTTTCACCCACAAAGCCAGAGCCCGGAGTTACTTTCTCTTGGAAACGCTCTACCCTTTCTCCGGAGAACCCGGATACTTGGGTAGAAGACATACCTTTAATGTGGCGAGAACCACCAGCAGCCGGGCCACACTCCACCAGAGTAGGCCTGGTACCATCCTGAGACGCATGAACCTCAGCCCGAGTAACAGTGGCCGAAGGCAAAGGGCGAACGTCGGCCAGAGACGACACACCAGCCACACCCGCAGGCAGTGACCGGAACTCCGCCCGCGTGGACGCCACCTCCTCCGCCAAGGACGAGACCTGTGAGCTTAAAGAAAGTAACAGAGACGCCACGTCCACAGACGCAAGGCCGGGAATCACAGACACCGAAGCCGCCTTAGCGGGCTTATCAGCACGAGACAACTTGTCTAAAGTTTTATCAGTAGGCTTGACAGCACGAGACAACTTGTCTAAAGTTTTATCAGTCACATTCGCCGAAGTAGGCATGTCAATCAAAACATCGGTAATCTTTTGCAACGACGGTTCCAGAACCGAAACATGTGCCTGGCCGGGAGCATTAGCTTTCCTAGGCGTTTTCTTAGAAGGCGAAGACTCAGCAGCTACTTGCTTAGACGAGTGCCGCTTCTTGGCGCTATCCGCCATGACCAAAACAACTCACGAAAAATTTTGTAAACAAGAAAATTTTCACAAGTTCAAATTACAGGTCAAAACGCCCACAAACACAAACAAAAAACAAGAACGACCTCACCTCAATATGTAGAGAAGCGAAGACAAGCTAGAAGAAACCAAGAGGTAAATGACCAAGTCCGCAGACGAAGTGTCAAAAGGCTGAACACAGCCAGAGCGTACAAAAACGCGACCAGTCTCACTGCTCGCTGAGTATGGAATGATGCATATGGCGGTGTATGCGCGCGCATACGGAAGTCGGAAGTATGTATTAATATGGCCTTATGGGATTGGTCACTCTTTTTTTAGAGGGGCTTCCCTTGGTTACCAAGGGGATGCGTACAGCGTTACCGGCACTGAACTAGGGTTAATTGCTATATGTGAGTTGGGTAAGATATGTAATTTAATGTACATTATTTGCCAACCATCGACACTCCGAAAAAGAGATAGCGGAAGTCCATATGATTGTCAGACTGATTTTTCATTGGCTCCATCCTAACGACTTGTTAGTGGGCATTTCATTGGCTACAGATTTGTAACAGAGCTTTTTTTATTGCCAGAGTGTATACAGACTCATCGATCCTGTATACTTGTAGCATCGTCAGTCCACCACTCATTGCAAAGACAGTGAAATTGACAATCCAGAATAGTGCGGTAGTGGTTGCACTGAGCAGGATAGCATGCTTTTCTGTATCTCTATTCTTTTTACCTTTCTGAGCTTGCTTTTGATCCAAACCAGTGATGTTCCAAGGACTGGAGGGCAACAGGACAAAATGTCCTGAATCAAAAAACTGTGTTCTGAAAACTTAGTTTTTTTTATAGAATGAAACTTCCATCATTGTGACTTTTCGCAATATGACATTTAATATGACGTAAGGTATGTGTTGTACTTTTTTTTTAAGGGAGAGAGAGATCCTTTACAAGTATTCCATCACGGACTAATTCAGTGCCCAATCATAAAGAGCAAGCTTGTCCCACCCCCACCACGACAGCGCCGTACCCATGACCAGCAGTTCTGCCTCATCAACACCAGAACTCGATCAGTACAGAGGTGGATCATTCCTACCGAGGACTGTTAGTGTTAGGGACTGGAACCACCTTAATTTCCAGTGAAACTGTCGAGGCAGCAACAGTTGACGCTTTAGTGTCACGAGCCTCAGCAAATTAAGTTACAGTTCCTGACAAAACTAGGCCCTTACGGATACGGACTTTTGGCAATGTTTTACGGACAATGAAAATGACTATCACAATGACCAGAGCACGCAAATGGATTCTAAAACACCCTCCTTTTCATGCGAGAATCAGAATCTGAGAATGATCATCCTCAAGATCGTGGGCATTACCGGTGTAGGATCCGGTCCGGTCCCCCCTCTGAAGTAGTCCCCCGGGAGACCAATTCGTGGCAAAAACTGCTCTATAATGGTCCCCCTTAGACATCCAGCCTCGTTTTTCTTAGGCATTCAAGCCATTTTCAATCTATATCTTCGTCCAGTATTATGTAGTGCACAGACAGCAATCTCTTTGTTTGACTATATTTTGCAGAAAATAAAATAGATCTGATTTATAATGCCGTTCAAAAGAAAAATGACATGAAATAAAATGAATAATAAATAAATACTGATAAGAAGAAATGAAACCAGTCTCTGATTCTTTCCTTTCTTTTCTCTAAAATTGCTGGTAACATTACTAACATTGTAACAAGAAAAACGAGGCTGGATGTCTAAGGGGGGACCATTATAGAGCAGTTTTTGCCACGAATTGGTCCCCCGGGGGACTACTTCAGAGGGGGGACCGGACCGGATCCTACACCGGAAAGAAGAAGAAGAGAGAGAGAGAAACAAAACAAAATCATTTGCTGACAATGGTGTCCTCTTTTTGACCTGATTTTACTCTAGCAGTAGCATGCCACTAACAAATTTATAGACGGCCGCGCTCTTTTCACAAAAAGGTGAGCAAGAGAGAAAGTAATGGAAGAGGCCTTGACCTTATCAAGGTCGCTTTGTTTGCCAAGGTCTCCGCTCAGAAAATCTCCCGGTTTAAAATTTTAGTCGAAAAGCAAAGAACGATTGTTAACTATTTCCGGTAGGTCTGACTTACCTCATCACAACCCGCTGTCCTTTCACGTCAACCTTGTCGATGCTGAGTTTGTTTAGTGCCATTTCTGTTGATCTGTGTATAAACAAATGAAGATGATCTGTCTCGGAGCCGGCGTCTGCTGAAAAGCGCTTGTTCGTCCAAGGGAGCTAACGTGAAAACTAGCAATAGGAGTCAAGAGTTATGCAGCGTTTCTCATAAAATCGAAAGTAGCTTTGTCTCTCCGGTTTGTTCTTCACTAGTCTTTTTGTGTGGGTCGGTTTTCAAGGTAGTTGGCCTGATTGTGAGTGTGTGTATGCGTGGGTGTGAATATTATGTCTCATATTCCATCTCACACGGCATAAATAAATCCCTGCGCCTTGAATATGTGCGCGATATAAATTGCATAATTTTTTTTAAAAATAAAAATCCCTGCGCTTAGAACTACCCACGGAATACGCGCGATATAAGCCTAATATTGATATTACCTCCACTGACTTTAGCCTCATGGTAACTGAGATTCCCTGAACCATCATTATATTTAGTCAAGTTTTGACTAAATATTTTAACATCGAGGGGGAATCGAAACGAGGGTCGTGGTGTATGTGCGTGTGTGTGTGCGTGTGTGTGTGTGTGTGTGTGTCTGTGTGTGTGTGTGTGTGTGTGTGTAGAGCGATTCAGACTAAACTACTGGACCGACCTTTATGAAATTTGACATGAGAGTTCCTGGGTATGAAATCCCCGAACGTTTTTTTCATTTTTTTGATAAATGTCTTTGATGACGTCATATCCGGCTTTTCGTGAAAGTTGAGGCGGCACTGTCACGCCCTCATTTTTCAACCAAATTGGTTGAAATTTTGGTCAAGTAATCTTCGACGAAGCCCGGACTTCGGTATTGCATTTCAGCTTGGTGGCTTAAAAATTAATTAATGACTTTGGTCATTAAAAATCGGAAAATTGTAAAAAAAAATAAAAATGTATAAAACGATCCAAATTTACGTTTATCTTATTCTCCATCATTTGCTGATTCCAAAAACATATAAATATGTTATATTCGGATTAAAAACAAGCTCTGAAAATTAAATATATAAAAATTATTATCAAAATTAAATTGTCCAAATCAATTTAAAAACACTTTCATCTTATTCCTTGTCGGTTCCTGATTCCAAAAACATATAGATATGATATGTTTGGATTAAAAACACGCTCAGAAAGTTAAAACAAAGAGAGGTACAGAAAAGCGTGCTATCCTTCTTAGCGCAACTACTACCCCGCTCTTCTTGTCAATTTCACTGCCTTTGCCATGAGCGGTGGCCTGACGATGCTACGAGTAAAATGGCATTGCGTTCAGTTTCATTCTGTGAGTTCGACAGCTACTTGACTAAATATTGTATTTTCGCCTTACGCGACTTGTTTTTTTAATACGCCGAGTCAGTTAAAGCCGCGCATGCACTGAACCCGGCTCAGCCTAGTCCTACGCCGCAACACTGAGAAACTTGAAACACTGACAACCACAACAACACCACAACAACACCACCATTATCACCACCACCAACAACATCAACACGTGTTTGTGATACGTACTCATTTTTCGTTTTGCAGCATGGCGGCATCTTTTCTTCGTCTTTCAGTTTCTCACGGCAAAACTGATCCTTCGTCTGAGAGAGAAAGAAGGACAAACAAGTCAAGGCAAGATAAATACAATCAAGAACAATTACTTCTTGATCAGAGAGACACACAGAGAGAGCGAGAGAGAGAGAGAGAGAGAGAGAGAGAGAGAGAGAGAGAGAGAGAGAGAGAGAGAGAGAGAGAGACTAAAAAAGAGAGAGAGAGACTCAAATCAAATCAAATCAAATCAAATCAAATTTTATTTTACGAGGGTTGTGGCATAAGCAATATAAACGAGCTTCTTTTCAACCAGCCCTCAGAGAGAGAGAGAGAGAGAGAGAGAGAGACAGAGAGAGAGAGAGAGAGAGAGAGAGAGAGAGAGAGACTCGGAGCGGAGAGAGAGAGAGAGAGAGACTCGGCTGAGACGGAGAGAGAGAGAGAGAGACTCGGAGAGAGAGAGAGAGAGAGAGAGAGAGAGACTAGACAGAGAGAGAGAGAGAGAGAGAGAGAGAGAGAGAGAGAGAGAGAGAGAGAGAGAGAGAGAGAGAGAGAGAGAGAAAATAGAAACAACACAAGACTGAACACAACAGCAACAACAACAACCATGAAATAGATACGTGGAAAACATTGCTGCTACTTAAACTTCCGAAACATTAAACATCAACATATTCATTTACAATATACCTATGAAAACAATTGTCTTCGTCGATTGCATAATATATACATTTTGCAAGGGATCTACACCGTCTCTACATCTTAATACTGAAGAAAGTGGCATATTTCCAAAACTATTTAGAAATCTCATTCTCAAATCAGAATACAATGGACAGTGTAATAAAAAGTTGTGTTCATTCTCTTCCACATTTCCACAGAGAGAGCGAGAGAGGGAGAGAGAGAGAGAGAGAGAGAGAGAGAGAGAGAGAGAGAGAGAGAGAGAGAGAGAAATATATGAGAGAGAAATGTATGAGAGGAGAAGAGATAATTATTAATGATGTCACCACGCACCAGGACCATCTTGAAATATGAAGGTTGGGCGCTTCATTATTCAGATTTCAAATGGGCTGTTCACACACACACACACACACACACACACACACACACACACACACACACACACACTCACACACGCACACAAACACACGCACTCTCACACACACGACACACACACACACGCAATCACACACTGAAAAAAAAACACACGCACACACACGCGCGCACACACACACTGCGCACGAACACAGTGTACACACATGCATGTTTATAGTGGTGTGGTGTGTGTGTGTGTGTGTGTGTGTGTGTGTGCGTGTCAGTGTGTGTGTTGTGTGTGAGAGAGAGAGACACACACACACACACCAAGGGCGGATCTGGGGGGGGGGGTTACACGGGTTACGTAACCCCCCCACCCCCCACCCCCCCAAAAAAAGTATTTTGGTAAGAGGTTTCAGAGGTAATTTATTGGCTCAGGATGCACCAGATAGCTCTATTTTGCTCCTTTGGATTAAAAAAATTTCAGGGGGGGGGGGGGGGCATGCCCCCGGACCCCCCTAGAGGCTTAGGCACCTTCGGCGCCGTCAACTTGTATCTTCGCAGTCATTTTGTAACCCCCCCCCCCCCCCCTCCAAAGTGAATTGATCCGCCCTTGCACACACACACACACACACACACACGGACACACACACAGACAGACAGACACACACACACACACACACAGACAGACACACACAAACACACATACATACACACACAGAAACACACACACACACACACACACACACACACACACACACACACACACACTCACAAACACTGGCATGTGAACAAACCAGGGCTGTTTCAACAACGTCTGACACATGTTTTGTGGACGGAGGCTGCGTTCGCCGGAGCGCAGGGGTGGATTTGCAAGCACCCATAAAAATGGATGAAATACCTTGCACTCGGCACCCGTCCGGTGCTGAGAGAAGATGGCCTACTTTTTTCCGGGGACGCAGATGTCAGATGTTGTCATTTCCTGTTCATGACGTAGGAAGTGTGATACGGTGACGTCATCGGATTCTTATGAAAGTTTTTGCTCCAGTGTTCTATCTGTAGTTTTGTCTTGGCCACCAATATCTCCTGATTGTCTTTGTTAATCGAGTTTTAGTTCGGTGAATCTCGTGTAAATAACTTATTATACTAATGCTACGTTAACACTATTATGTTCCCGGCGGCCACGGCAGCCCCGTTTCAGGCCACCGTAGACAAAACGGGATGGACTTGAGACAACGTGCGGGGACGGAATGGGCAAACGTGTCAGGCCATGATTGCCGTGGATGCCGTGCCAGATTTTTAAACTGTCAACAAATTTGCCACGGCAGTCACTGTGCGGCCGATTAGAAACCTAGTTGGCCGTAGTGAAACGGAGTAAACGCAACAAAACGTGACAGTACGTATAGGTCTTAACAAAACTTGGAGGCGGTCCTAGGGGGTCCGTAGTGGGACGGGAAGCATGTATATTCCCCGGCATCTCACGGTCCTTTGAAGTTTTTGCACGTTCTGCCGCGTTCACTGTTGCTGCGCGTTTTGTCCCGTTTTGCCACGTTTTGTCACGTACGGTTCTCACAGCAACTTAAGGTAGCCGTTTCGTCGCATCCAATCACGACGCATCCCGGCGTGTGACGGTTTGCGGGCCCGGTGTCACGAAATGAAACCGCTGCTGAACAATCCTTCTCATTGCGGTCAATGCGCATGCGCCAATCTTGGACTTAAAAAATGCGACCCTTTGACCGAACGAACCATGGGTTATATTATATATATATATATACGACTTGTGTCTGTCTGTCTGTCTGTCTGTCTGTGTGTGTGTGTGTGTGTGTGTGTGTGTGTGTGTGTGTGTGTGTGTGTGTGTGTGCGCGCGATGCACGGCCAAAGTTCTCGATGGATCTGCTTCAAATTTGGTGGGCATATTCAGGTACACCCGGGACAGGACACAACCTGGTCGATATTTCAACACGTGCTCTCAGCGCGCAGCGCTGAACCGATTTTGGTTCCACCTCAGCTACCCGGGCCCCCATACCGACACACCAAAGCCGCTAGACCACATCACAACGCCAAAGTTCTCGGTGGATCTTTTTCAAATTTGGACACCGTATTCAGCTACACCCCGGACACAATATCATCGATGAGATATTTCAACACGTGCTCTCAGCGCGCAGCGCTGAACCGATTTTAGTTTTTCTGTTCATTTCACCATTCCCAGTAACTCTTCCTTATCTTCTCCAGTGTTTTGCGTTTATCTCCCTTCCTTCGTGTGGCTTCAATCCATATTCCCGTTTCTACGTTACTATTTTTAGAATGTCACTGCGCTGTCCAGAACGCTTCCCTTGCACCCATAAGTTGTTCTTACTGTCAAAGTGAAAAGGTCGAATCAATTTATAGCCACGCGAAAAATACACTGTCACCTATCTCTATATATTTATAGATATAGATATACATATATATATATATACGGCTTCTCTGTGTGTGTGTGTGTGTTTGTGTGTGTGTGTAAGCAACACCTGTGGATTATAGAGTTCTGTTTGTGATGGGGTCTAGCGGCTTTTGTCTGTCTGTATGTTCTGGCATTTGAGAAGCCACAACAGATAATATAGGGCTAAGAAATAAGCTCTAAAATTCTCAATCCCGTTTGACAGGACTTCGCCTTCAAAGGTGATTGTGGTGAACCGCCACGCTGTCTGTCTCTGTCTCGCGATTCACCCCGGCGAAGCCGGGTATTCCTCTAGTTATATATATATTATGGTTAGGGTTAGGGTTAGGATTAGGGTAAGGGTAATTAGGGTAAGGGTTAGGGTTAGGTTGTTCACGACCTGATTTATCTCCCCATGTTAGCGCATGCGCATTGACAGCAATGAGAAGGATTGTTCAGGCCGCAGAGTTTTCAGTTCGTTACACCGGCGCTTTACGGCGCGTTGCGTTCTACTACGGTCTGACACGGCGCGCGCGGTCTTGGAGGGAGTATAAAAACCGGGCCCGGGAATGTATGCACCCAACAAACATGCAAATACAAATCTTCTTCGCCTTGAGCATTCATGTTGCCTCCTCAAAATCTCAGGATAAAATGATTGCTATTGCTTGGGAGGCCTCCTTTTATATCCTGGGCACAAACGTGCTCCAAAGCTGCCCGGTGTCCACGTTTCATCCGTAGAAAGCCTTGACAGAACGTGAAAAACGTGTCAGACCTTGATCAGAACGTGAAAAACGTAAGGGCCGGGAGGGAACGTACTGGCATCCGTGGTAGACCGCTGGCCGAACCGCAATGCGCCTTTGAGCCTCCGGGGCTAGCACCCCCTTTCCCACCACGGCCCGTCACGGATACCGTGATAGACCGTAAGAAAACTTGAAACGACCTAAAAAAAAAAACCACCTTGAATACAGAGAACAACAAGGAGGGCCCAAAAGGGGAAGTATCATCACGATCACGGGAAGGGAAATTTTAGCTTTCACGATCACAGTTACCTTGATTTTTTCACGGATCACGGGCAAAATGTACGTTGAAAATAAAATGCTTTGCAATAATGCCAATCACGATCACGAAAACAAATGACGATCACGATCACGAGACTTGATTTTTTTGTCATCACGGATCACGGGCAAAGTCCCATCACGATCACAGAAATGGAAATTTCGGCAATCACGGTCACAGAAAGGTAAAAAAAACGCCAATCACGATCACGATTTTAAACCCTTTAGGGCCCTCAACAAGAGGCGAAGCCTTCAAGGCTCATGTAAGAAATCGACAAACAGTAACACAAACTCAATCACTCCGTCACACACACACACACACACACACACACACACACACACACACACACACACATATACACACACACACACACACACACACACACACACACACACACACACACACACAGAGAAAGAGCATAGGTGAAACTGTGCAAGAAAGCGAGACACTAGATCTAGATCTGTCTGTCTGCATGTAGCCTATTTACAGGGACACGACTGCCAACTAGTCTCGGCCCGCTCAAAACAATGACCGAGACTTTCAGTAATTCCTTCGCGTGACGTCTAACCCTCTTACGAAATAATGTGACGTCTTCAAATGTTTCTACCACAGACATACACACGCACGCACACACGCACAGACAGACAGACAAAGTTACGATCGCATAGGCTACACTTCGTGAGCCAAAAATGGCCAAAATCCCACGGCGCACTTCGTTTCGGGCAAACGGGGCTGCCGTGGCCGCCGGGAACATAGTGTAAACGTAGCATAAGGCAGACACTGAAATAGACAGACAGGCAAGCATACACACACTGATACACACACTGATACACACACAGATACACAGACAGACACGCACACACACACACTGACACTGACACAACACACACACACACAACACACACACACACACACACACACACATCCACACACACCACACACACACACACACACACACACAACACACACACACACACACACGCACACAGACACGCTTGCTTGCTTGCTTGCTTGAACTGCCGTTTTCTCAAGCACAACAACGAACACAAACATTACGAGTCAAGTGGTCCTCTGATCAAAGTACCAAAGACTGAGAGGTGACAGGTACACAAGCATACAGACTGCAATAAGCAAGGCAGTCATGAAACCTTCTCAACAGTTAACATGCACACCAAAAAACCAAGACAATGAAAGAACAGTGAGTCAATTAATGGAATTCAGTGGGTTTTATTTTGTATTACTTCAATATTGCGAATGAAAGCTACGGCTACATAATTTACGATATAAATAGGCTAATTCAAGGATATGAAAGAAATTACAGACGATCATCCCATTCAAAACTGACGATGAAATGAACCACCCCTTTTGGTCTGAAGCTAGAAAGAAAGAGAAGAAGAAAGAATATGCAACAATTACAAGATATGCTGGTTATTCTTTTAACAGTATGAAAGTCATTGACACTTCCGCACTTCTTGTCAATGTTCATTTTTGATTAGCTTAACCAATTAAGCACATGATGTTGTGTGTTACCGCAACACGGTGGCCTAGTGGTAAGGCGTCTGCCCAGTGAGCGGGAGGTCGTGGGTTCGAACCCCGGCCAGGTCATACCTAAGACTTTAACATTGGCAATCTAGTGGCTGCTCCGCCTGGCGTCTGGCATTATGGGGTTAGTGCTAGGAATGGTTGGTCCGGTGTCAGAATAATGTGACTGGGTGAGACATCAAGCCTGTGCTGCGACTTCTGTCTTGTGTGTGGCGCACGTTGAATGTCAAAGCAGCACCGCCCTGATATCACCCTTCGTGGCGGACTGGGCGTTAAGCAAACAAACAAACAAAAAAATGTTGTGTGTTCATCTTGAAAACAAGGCCGAAGAAAACATGTTTATATTCTTTGTAAATTAGTATAAACATGATGTTTTGTGTCCTAAATGTTGTCTCAAAATGTAATTAATGAAAGCGAATCACTTTTCCTGTGAATGGTGATGTGCATGGACATTATCACTGTAACTATATTCACTTCGGCTCAATATATTGTCTCCCTTCCTCCAAAAGCGCACCACTGAAACACATGTTAAAGGTACACTCCTTCTCGTGTCAACATTTTGGCTCATAATCCCAGCGAGAATGATGTAAAAAAGCAAATCACTGCTTATTCTATTACCCTCGCAAAACAAAAAAAAGAATTGTCAACTTAAATTGTCCCAGATCTGAGGGCTTTTACATGGGGCAAGACCATCCCACCACTTTGACACCGCCCCCCCCCCCACCCACCCACCCACACCCACACTTGTACGCACACACGCACGCACGCACACACACACACACACACACACACACACACACACACACACACATACACACATACACACACACACACACACAAATCATCATCCTGACTGCTTGCTGTGGTGAGTTGGCATTTCTGGATGCATTTTTTCCTCAATAAACAACTAGTGACTTTTACGAAATTATTTCATAAACAAAAACTCCCAAGGTGTGAAGAGAGCACCAAGTCTGTTCATCTGTTTGGTATTCTTATCCCATGTAAAAGTCTGGCCTAATCTGAGATTGCGAGCCAAACTTTAAGAAGGAGTGTTCATTTTAATGTAGCCAAGATCGAGGCCTTGTCCGCATGATATTTGACCATACAAGAATAAAAGTGACTGGCGATTTTGACTAAAAACAACAACAACAACAACAACAACAGCAAATATCCAGACATATCTATTTGTGCCTGTGATCCAGTATCTAAGATCAAAATATCTCACAAAATAAAAGTGTGATTTACGGATACAAAATCACGGTTCAAATAACAGCACAATTCAAAATAAATGAATCAAGTAAATAATGCACAACAGGCAGTACATAAACGCAAAACAAAAATCAAATACATGTAACCTCCTGTACTGTATGAAACGATATCACATTTATAGCTTATTACTATTGTTGTTCAAATGAACACACATACTAATTTAAAAAAGTTCATTTTGCTTTCCGTCACAGACAACTTCTGCATTTTCCTTTCACGCACAATGAGATTTTTTTTACAACTTTGATATAACAGCGCTGACCTATATCTCTTTTGAATGAACAAACAAACAAACAAACACACAAACAAACAAACACAAACAAACAAACAAACAAACACACTTTTATCACACCCGTTTCAGAATAATCATCACCCAGTATTAAGCAGTTTGATTAGATCAGCATTGCCGGGTGAAAAAGATGGCTCGGCAATTTTTCGGTATCACATTCTTACTTGTAAAGAGGTTTGCTATAAACTCACAAGTCTTTCTGAAGTTATTTTAGTCCTTTCTTTCCGAGGGTTTGAGGTTTTTTGCAACTTACCCGAAGAGGAACCCTAATGTGCTTGTTACTTCAAATAAATCATAATTTATATTTTGAGTCGAGTATAGCCGATTATCTCAGAAAAGTCCTTTAGTAACTTCAAATACATTGGAACGAAAATGTTAGTTGAACCCTAGCATATAACCACGTAATGTCCCAAATATATAGACACTAGTTCTGGGGACAGAAAAACCAAGTTAGCATAGAATGTTAGTTAAAGGCATATTAACTCGATGAATATACACGCTAATTGCTTTACCAACAGCTGGAGACATGCTAAATTAAGTTCCCTGCAAAATATTGTGGTCTAGGACCCCTTAAATGTTGAGATATTTGAATTTTTATTTTGATCTAGATCGTCCTATTTATAGATTTGCCAACAGAGGGAACGTTGACGCAAGGGAAATAACTCCGCGTCTTTGTTGACATCCTCACTTTTTCAGAGGCTAGAACAAGCTGTAATGCATGTATATGGTCCGCGCATTGCGACATATCGTCATTATATGGCCTTATGATGCATTTGACATCGATTGTGGGCAAACTACACTTTGTAAACACGGGAGCGCGTACATATGCCTTTAAGATAATTATCGCTTATTTTAGAACGCTCATGTGGCCCAACAGAATGTCATCATGACGCAGGCATTTCTTCATGACATTAACTTAAAAAAATTCATTTAAAGAGGAGACAAGAGAAGGTATCTGTTTCTTGGATGGTTTCTCTTCTCGGATGGGGCATCAAATAAAAAGGGCTTGTGTAAAATGTAAAGATGCGGGCTTCAACCATGAGAGCAGCAACAATATTCGACAACTCTTGGACAAGAACTGGTTTGTGAAAATGTGACCCTCCGCCACGAAATGAGTCGCATGTCACCTCGCGCGGTTCTGCGCTGCTGCTTAATATAAGTCCGGGGAGTGTCTGGTAACAGTGTGAGGGTCACCTTAGTCACAGGCTTATAACTCAAACAGTTTTTGCTCTTTTCTAAAACGGTTTTCACCACTGGATAGAGCATAAAAAACTCGTTAGGAAAATGTAAAAATATGAAAATCATGCAAAGGTGACATGCGACTCATTTCGTGGTGGAGGGTCACAAATGTCAAGTAGGAACGAAAGATTCCTTCGATATTGTGTTTGGCAACTGACAAAGAGGTGGTACCCATGGAGAATGTTACAAAATCTCACACGCCTCTTGGTCAAGAATTATCTCAAGAAACCTCATTAAGAAGCAATACGAAAAAGGTTAGAGAGGCATTCAACCGGAACTTAAAAAAAGAAATGCTTGAGAAACACATTCAGCCAAGTGTTCGAGAAACATGCAGCTCAAACTCGATAAAAAGAATTCGTGAAACGTACGCTTTCAGCAAAGCGTTCGAGAAAACATCCAGCCGCAAACGTAGAAGGTGTTTGAGAGGAAAGTTCAGCTTTTTAGACTTAAAATGTGTTCGAGAAACTATTAAAGCCAAGTCTCCGATAAACTTCCAGCTCAAAACTCAATCAAATGTTCGAGAAAAACGCATTCAGCCTAGCGTCGAAGAAACGTCCAGCCGAAAACGTAGGTGTTTGAGAAACACTTTTATGCGAGTGTTCAAAAAAATCCAGCCGAAAAGTCTGAAAGCAAAAAGTAAACGCGAGTAACAAAAATTCAGTCGGATGTTCCTCTCTCTCTATCTCTGTCTCTCTTCTCAAATCGCTGGCTGAAGCAGCATCCCACTGAAGCTGGTCCACCAGCCGCCGCCGAAGGTGTACTCCCGGTCACCATACGACCTCAGCCACACCCGCTGGCCGGGCTTGACCCACACAGCCGTGTGGCACGTGGACCATCTCGTGCTGCCGGACACGAGGAAGCCCTTCATGTCGTTCTCCACAACGATGGCCATCTTGCATTTCTTCTCCTCGTCCATCTTGCAGGAGCTGGCGCTGGCCATGAAACAGTAGGAACCCGCCACGGGAGCCGTGAAGATGCCGGTTTCGCTGCTGTAGGCTCCCCCAACGTTGCTGACGATGGCGTCACAGACGACAGGCTCCGAGGACGTGGTGATCTTCTCCTTGTCCAGCACGGCGTGGAAGGCCACCTGGACACTGGAGTTGGCTGGACAAAAGACAGGATAGTACTGTGAGGGTGTACGAGCTAGCTAAACTAGACACTATTTTACAACAGAGGTACTTGACAAGAGTTGGATGGAAAAACAAGGACACGAGATACTGTTGTACTGTAGAAGGCGGGGAACTGTGTATATTCTACTACCGTGGTACCTGTTGGAATTGGCTGGGAAAATATACGAGATTATGATGTAATGTAAGGGTGTAAGAGGCTGGAAACTATTCTACTACAGAGGCACCTGTTGGCTGGAAAAACAAAACAGGAGACACTGTTGTACTATAAGGTTGTAAGAGTGATACTCTGTACTGAACAAAACAATGGAACATGGAAGGAAAGAAAGAAATCATATTAAGCTACAAAAGCAGATTGAAATCGATGAATTTTGTTTTTTGTAACTCTGTCACCAACTTCGATGATACATCCGTAAGCAAAGTTTAAAAAGATCATGCAAACATAGTCTGTACATTAACAGACGTGCATTTCGGTTTTATAATTTCATAACTGTGCATTTCAACACCATGTCCGCAACGCACTTGCAAGCCTACTGTTAATTCACAGATCCAATTTTCCTGTCACATAAGAAAATATTTAAGAAGCTGAACAATAGACGAAATATCTCCGTCGGGTTTGTATGGGTTGTGGAAGAGTGATCTTTTCTTGGAAAACCTCTGTCAAACATTGGAGGGGCCAATCACTAGCGAGGGGAGTGTCGGAAACTGTGACACGTGCTCACGTCCACGTGTTTCCGACACACTCATCGCAAAATATTGGCCCCTCCAATGTTTGGCAGAGGTTTTCCAAGAAAAGATCACTCTTTACAATCCCATACAAACCCGACGGAGATATTTCCGAAAATCGTCTATCCCATGTCCATAGCAGGATGCTCATATGCATCTCTGTAGGGGAAAACGTGTTGCGAGTTTTCAAAATCACGAGGCTACTCTGTACCGTCAATCAAAGTAGAGGGCAATACATACGTTACCGATACAAATGTAACTGTCGCCTAAAAATACATACTGAGTGTTGACTTCTGAACAAAATATGCAAGGGATGTTGCTTTTTTGAAGGAACCTTGAGTAGAATGGTATTCAGGGCGAACAAGTCTTGTGAAAACCCCTGTGTGATCTGCACTAGTTTACTTTACATCAGTATTGACGTCACTATAATTATTGCATCTAATTTCTGAGAACGGGTGAATTCATAATTCCTTGCCAATCTTTACAGAGGTGTCAAGTACAGAAGAAGGTAGAACCGGGAACCCACCAGGCATAAGGCGCCAAGGCAACCTGGCAGATATAATAATGAAGTAAGCAGGCAAACAATAGCTAGCTATCTCCCCCCCTTTCCCCGTCGCGATATAACCTTGAATGGTTGAAAACGACGTTAAACACCAAATAAATAAAGAAATAGCTAGCTAGACAGTAGGCTCAAGGACGGACGGTCGGACGGACGAATTGGATAGATAAAAGCAAACTGACATATTCACACGGTCACAAATCGAATACGTGCGGAAAATAATACTAATACTATAATGCAAGAAAACACACACACACATACACCCCCCCACACACACACACACCACACACACACACACACACACACACACACACACACACACACACACACACACACACACAAACACGCACACATACACGCACTCAAAACACCCCGTTAAAAAAAAAACACTCACCCATCTTAGTTTGCAGAGATGTGATTTCTTGCTTCCACTGTTTGAGGGAGTTCTCCAGGGCTTGGCTGACCTTCTCCAGGGTGCCGAGTTTGCCCGTGTTGTTCACCTGGTCCTGCATGACTTTACCCACCTCGGTACGCAGACGTTCGACGCCCTGCACCTCCTTTCTGTTGTCTTCCAAGCGGACGATGATCTCTTTCTTTAAGTTGGCGTTCTCGTTCTTGATGTTGCCGACCTCTTGCTTCAGGTTGCCGCTCTCCCCTTTGAGGTGGTTGAGTTCTTGCTTGATCTTGCCGTTCTCGCCTTGTAGAGAGCCCACGTCTTGCTTCAGCTTGTTGTCGGATTTCAGGGCCGCCGTGTCTTGCTTCAGTTTATTGTAGTCGTTCTTCAGAGCGTTAAGCTCCTGTGTTAGCTGACCATTAGCTCCTTTGAGGGCCGCTAGTTCCTGTTTCAGCTTCCCGTTTTCTCCCTTGAGGCCGTTCATCTCCTGCTTCAGTTTGTTGAGCTCTGAAAGAAGCTGGGCCGATTCTTGTTTTAGTCGGTTGTCTGACTTGAGGTCTCCGAGCTCTTGTTTCATCTTGCCGTTTTCTCCTTTCAGTCCTGCCAACTCCTGTTTCAGCCTATTGATCTCCTCTTGAAGACTTGCGGTGAGTTGCTTCAGCCTGGTGTCTGACATGAACGCGGTGGCTTCCTGCTTGAACCTGGTGTTTTCGGCCTTGACTCCTGACAGCGACTCGTTAAGTCGAGAGTTCTCTCCTTTCAAGGCGGCCAGTTCTTGCCTCAGCTTGGCGAGCTCCGCTTGCAGAGCGGCAATAGCTTGCTTCATTCTGCCGTCATCCTTCACAGCGTGAAGCTCCTCCAGCAGCTTGCTGTTCTCTGCCTTCAGGGTCCCCATCTCTTGCCGCAGCTTGGCGATGTCGCCTTGGTTCGTGGTCAGGGCTTGCTTCAGACGGGTGTCGGACATGAATGCAGTGGCATCTTGTTGGAACTTGGTGTTTTTCGTTCTGAGGTTGGCCACTTCCTGTTGGAGCCTGGCGTTGTCTGCTTTGTAGGCCGCCAGTTCTTGCTTGAGCCTGGCCACGTCCGCCTGCACGAACGCCATGGCTTGCCTCACTTTGCCGTCGGACATGAAGGTGGTGGTTTCTTCCTGGAACTTGGCGGCGTCAGTTTTGAATCCCGTGAGCTCCACGAGCAGCTTGTTGTTGTCGTTCTTGAGGATGGCCACCTCGTGCTTCAGCTTGTCGTTCTCGGACTTGAGGGTGTGCACCTCTTTCATTACGTTGCTGTTTTCGGCGCCCATGGCCTGCAGACTCTGCCGCAGCTGGATCATCTCCGCCAGAAGGGCTTTGACCTTGCTGTCGTGAGATGCCAGGTCTTCGTACATCCTGGCGTTGCGAGCCTCCATATAGTCTTTCAGCTCCTTCCGCAGCCTGTAGATGTCCTGTTGCAGCACGGAGTTATTCTCGTGGGCCTGGTGGAGCTCCTGCCGCAACGACTGGTTCTGCTTCTCCATGTGGATCATGATTTCGTGACACTCTCTGTACTTCTGGGTCATCTTGTCCAGCTGTGTGCTCAGCTCGTCTATCTGCCGGCTCAGGATGTCGAAACATGTTCTCATCTTCTCCTCCATGGCTGCTGTTTGCAAAACGTTTAAAGACACAGACACAGAATAAGGTGGTCAGAGTTCTGATACGCCGATATTGTTTTTACAAAGTCTTTGCTTCTGACAAGTTTTGCATGCAACAGACGCAACAGTTTTTGAAAGCTGAATTTATTAGTTGTTCAAACCGACCTAACCAACGTTCAGTTGAGACGTGAAAACAATATATTAAGTCACATGGGGCATGGAGTGTCACCCATCGAACTTAACTTGGAAGGATTCAGATAATTTAGTGTCTGTCAACTTTTCTCGCGAAGCATTTTCAAGTTGTTTTATTTTGTCGCAATGGGTATATCGCCGGATCGATTTAGGCACTTGGTGAGGCTTCTGATCCTGAAAAATAAAACCCAGACACACAATCGAAACGCGTACCAATGAATATAATTATGCAGGGCAAGACATCAACAAAATACAACACAACACAACACAACACAACACAACACAATACAATACGATACTTTATTTTTGCACTATTTGACGCATAGTTATTTAACAATCACAATCATAAAAAAAACTGTACAAAAACCAAACTAGTGGTGAATTTTGATTGTCTGTAAAATTAATGAAGACCCTTAAGTAACGCTAACTTTCCAAACTGTTATCAAAATTCAAGTGTAACTGTTAAATATCAAGAGATTAAGGTAGAATACTTAAGCACTAGAAACGATGAAACACTAACATAGTGCCTGGTAGCTTAGAAACGAAACAGGATCACTGATCTTTACAAAATGCCTACAAACGTGCGATACATAACATGCTGTTAAGAATCGTATGAAAGAGTACGGAATGCGTAGTGCCTTAGCCGTGCCCCATAAACAGAGAACGTAAAAGAAAATCGAAAGCATTGATCCGCTCGTCTTTCTTTACCTTTTGCTCTCACAAAAAAATCAGTACAAGCAAGTATCTTTTGCTTGCACTATTTGATTTTTTCTTATTTTCCCCCCTGGATATTTGTCTTCTTTCTTATTCGTGTGTGTGTGTGTGTGTGTGTGTGTGTGTGTGTGTGTGTGTGTGTGTGTGTGTGTGTGTGTGTGTGTGTGTGTGTGTGTGTGTGTGTGTGTGTGTGTGTGTGTGTGTATGTATGTGTGTGTGTGTGTGTGTGTGTGTGTGTGTGTGTGTGTGTGTGTGTGTGTGTTTTAATGTGCATACAGTAGGCGTTTTATTTCACCGTCAATGTGACAATGAATTTGATACAGATCTACAAAATAGAAGAATTGTGTCGGAAAATGTTGGTGGTTTTTTTCGGGGGCAGAGGATGGGTGGGGGGTGGGGGGCGGTAGGTAGCTTACGTTAAGCTTCATTGCAGCCGTAAAGGGCGTTTTTAGTTTTAAAAAATGATAAGCATAGCATTCCGCAGTTTCGAAAAAATGTTACACATCATGCATCAGCTTCTTGAATGACGATGAAGCTGGCAATAATATTAAAGTTGAAATTATTAACTAACTATGGCTTTAACAGCCTTTTTTTTATCCTCGGTGTCTTTTCTTTTTCTTTTCACAAACGGAAGACAGGAGAATTCAATTGTGCATGAGTTCCAGAAACGCTACAGCTAGTTCTTATGACAGGGATACAGAAATTACAATCATTTGTAAAAACGGAATAACCTCTCTCTTTTACGTGACATATCATTTTCGTTTCTGTATCCCTGCAACAAGAATTATGCAAATGATTTTGAGGAAAAATGTGCATGTAAGTGATCATGTTCAGGGCCGGACTACCGGGGGGGTTATGGGGGTTGCGCAACCCCCCCCCTAGCCTAAACATGTACCTTACTTATTTAATTTTTTTTTTTATTATTGCTTATTTTATGCCGTTTCATGCAAGGAGCGACCATTTTCCTATCTCAGAATATGACCTACCCATCAGCTTCAGGGGGCTTTGCCCCCTGACCCCCACAACGAGGGGGGGTTCTAGGGTTTCCGGACCCCCCCCCCCCCCAGCCAAAAAATAAAAATATTGAATGAGGTA
Organism: Littorina saxatilis; assembly: GCF_037325665.1. Classification (NCBI taxonomy): domain Eukaryota; kingdom Metazoa; phylum Mollusca; class Gastropoda; order Littorinimorpha; family Littorinidae; genus Littorina; species Littorina saxatilis. The sequence goes on from NC_090250.1 coordinate 38,391,044, forward strand.
TGCATTTCTTTATTTTACATTGAGTTTCAATTTTTGGGGTATTAATCAGTGACAAAATCTGCTGCCTGAAACTGGTAATGATCATCCTCAGAATGCACCAGATTGCACCATTTTGCATCCTTTTTTTCAAAATTTTCCGGGGGGGCATGCCCCCGGACCCCCCTAGCAAGCTAGGCGCTTTGTGCCGTCGGCTCGGCGCTTCGCGCCTTCACACCCATATCTTCACAATATACTTTTGAAAAAAAAACACTCCTTAAAATGAACTGATCCGCCCCTGCCGCCAGGGGGGACATCCCCCTGGGCCACCACTGGCAACCCCCCCCCTCCTCTTCGCCTAGTCCGGCCCTGATGTTCATGGGAAAATGTTCTCGTTTCGTATAGGCTGGACCAAGTGCGCACGGAAAAGATCCTGTAATCCATGTCAGAGTTCGGTGGGTTATAGAAACACGAAAATACCCAGCATGCTTCCTCCGAAAGCGGCGTACGGCTGCCTAAATGGCGGGGTAAAAACGGTCATACACGTAAAATTGCACTCGTGCAAAAACACGAGCGTACGTGGGAGTTTCAACCCACGAACGCAGAAGAAGAAGAAGTTTGCCGAAAACCACGATTTTTGGAGGCGTTTTGCTTCAGTTCCCCCGAAACTGAAATGCATTTCTAGCCTGTACATTTCAAAAGTACAAGTTTGAGAAATTAGCACTTGTACATCTGATCATAAAGTTTTTAACTTGTCAAATTTGGTCTAACAATGAGCTAATGAGCTTGCTGTAATCAACGGTTGCGATTAGTGTCTACTTTTGAATATGGAGTTAAATTGTGGAAGGTAGCCATGACTATATAATTATAGTATCGATATTTTGCTGCGCGGCATGAACAATGTATATACCCAATTTCAGTACTTTCTTTTGATCAAACTTTACGTTTTGCTTTGTTTCTCTCTGTCATTGTCTGTCTGTCTTTTCCGTCTTTTTTCTGTTTTTAATGTACGCCTTTAATTCACTGAGTATTTTTTCGGGACAGTAACCGTGATTATAACTATCGTAATCTATTTCGTTTAAATATATGAGTGCCTCTTCCTTTATAATGTTACTAACGAATAATCATTAGAATAGTCTCTCTCTCTCTCTCTCTCTCTCTCTCTCTCTCTCTCTCTCTCTCTCTCTTGTAAGATTAGGCTTTGCCTAAAACCTCTATCCTTTTGTAATAAAGTTCAGTTTCAGTTTTAGTTTCAGTTTCTCTCTCTCTCTCTCTCTCTCTCTCTCTCTCTCTCTCTCTCTCTCTCTCTCTCTCTCTGTACTGAAAACACATGCGTCATGGTCGTGCATACATCCAAACACCAACATCCCTACCGAAAGGAAAAGCAGAAACCTACCTCAACGATTGCAGAGATTTCACATCAAAGAATCACTCTCATAATACAACATAAAATCTGGACACCACAGGTAAACCAAAAGTCAGAATTCAGACCAAAACGTGTGCTGCTAGACACCATTTACACCACAGAAATCCACCATTAAAGATAGGGGTAGGAAGCGCTTAGTTACAAAAGGGAGATCGTTGGCAGTGACAACTCGGACAATGTTCCGTAGAGACCATGGTCGCGTCTTCTATGATCTGACAAAGTTGTCAGTCAGTCAAGCAGAGGCGCATGAACATTTTCATATGTCACCTCCAGTAAATCGAAGGGCGTCACTTTCCAGTAAATCTACCTGGGCAAATGCCAAAATAATCGCAGGTGCCAGAAGAATGGTTCCGAATAACTCTCACTAACTCTATTACACATGTCGTATACATTTACAGGACCGGCACGGTTGGCCTAGTGGTAAGGCGTCCGCCCCGTGATCGGGAGGTCGTGGGTTCGAACCCCGGCCGGGTCATACCTAAGACTTTACAATTGGCAATCTAGTGGGGTTAGTACTAGGACTGGTTACTGGTTGGTCCGGTGTCAGAATAATGTGACTGGGTGAGACATGAAGCCTGTGCTGCGACTTCTGTCTTGTGTGTGGCGCACGTTAAATGTCAAAGCAGCACCGCCCTGATATGGCCCTTCGTGGTCGGGTGGGCGTTAAGCAAACAAACAAACACAATACATTTACAGCGCTTAACTTTCCTTTGTTTATCAGATCTACCTGAGCAAAGTTAACAACCAAAAAGTGAACAAAATGAAATTCGTTGTTCACTCCTCATTCTATTTCTATTGTAGATAAATTGTTTACAAAATCTTAAAGTGGGATGTGCACGAATAAAGAAGCTGTTCTGTTCTTTTACACACTCGGCGTTGAAGCAAGAAAGGCAACTTACCGATTATGTGTGTATAAAGTCGATATGATGTAATGCTTGCTTTGAAGCGGAAGGTGCACATTTTATGTAACATAAAGAATGTAATTGATACTGGACTACAGCAAAGCATCAACATTGCTAAAACGAACGCCACCATCTTGAATCTCATAACTATATGTATGTTCTTTGAGTGTATTTTTTGTGAAACCAGAGACGCCTTTTGTTTTCATATATTTAGAAATGCTCTGTAAATTGAAGGTTAATTCCTAACTTTTATGATCAGTCTTCATGTCATTTTAATTTCTGTGCTGTTGAACATAACAATGAGGCAGTAGTGCATCACGAATAGTTACAAGTCAAGATATGTAAAACACAGTTCCGTACTGTGCCTGCTATTGCCAACAGATATGAATTACAAACTTGTTTTCAGTGCGACTTCAGATTTGTAAAGCCGTGAGACATCTCTTTCAATGAGATCGGATCGGGCATTCAGGACTTGAAAAGAAAAAGTTCTCTCGCCGTAGCAGATCGTTTATTGGACTCGATACAATAACATATTCGGGTGTTCATGGGTTAATCGTGCTACTAGTCTATGCATGGTAGATTTTGTGGAAGGGTGTGTGCAAGTGTGAATAAGTAAGACGCAGGTCTCCGTTTGCTTGTGCAGGTAGGCGGAAGAGAGAGAGAGAGAGAAAGAGAGAGAGAGAGAGAAAGAGAGAGAGAGAGAGAGAAAGAGAGAGAGAGAGAGTGTGTGTGTGTGTGTGTGTGTGTATGTGTATGAGACCTTGTATATATATATGTTACAGGCAAGTTGGGAAACCAGGCATTTCCGGAAATGACTACCGAAAAGTAGTCATTTACGGAAATGACTGATTCACTCGGTCATTTCAGGAAATGCCTAAAGTTTAGCTGGATATTTTAGTCATTTCCAGTAATGACTGAAATTAGCTGTTAGGCATTTCCAGAAATGCCTGACACACAAACTCTTGATCAATCGAAACGCACGCACGCACGTGTACAATAAGAATGAAAAGGGTTATAAATATGTACCAGATTTTAATGTTATTATCTGTCAGATTAAAAGGTAGATAAAAGAATAATAACAAAATGAAATACTAAAATACACACATTTTCATGTAG
>NC_090250.1:38399463-38444463 GCF_037325665.1 Littorina saxatilis
TCGCATGTCACCTTTGCATGATTTTCATATTTTACATTTTCCTAAAGAGTTTTTTTATGCTCTATCCAGTGGTGAAAACCGTTTTAGAAAAGAGCAAAAACTGTTTGAGTTATAAGCCTGTGACTAAGGTGACCCTCAAGACACTCCCCGGACTTATATTAAGCCTAGCGCAGAACCGCGCGATGTGACATGCGACTCATTTCGTGGTGGAGGGTCACAAATGTGCATGAGATATACATATACAGTTTTGAACAATGATTTGATATGGAAACACCCCATGAAAGTGACATCATGAGATACACATGGGAATTATGCAGGATATAACTTAATACTCGTATGGGACCATGACATGGAACTGACTTCTTGTAATACTTAATACTTACTGTGAATTCATCGCTTGAAAGTGAACAGCACTGACGTTCTAATCTTAGGTACACTACTCGGCAAAAGAAACGCTCAACACACAAGTACACTGTCGCAGGTAGACCCCCCCCTCCCCCCCCCCCCCCCCCCGGTCGATTTCAAACTGGTGTAAAATACGAACAACAAAAAACCCAACACAAAAACCAGATACCGATGGGTTAAAACCAGAACCATCTAACTGGATTTCCACCATTTTGAGAAATGGCCACTTGAAGATTTCAACCCCTTATAAAAAATAGTAAACACAGGATTGTAGCCCTCATATTTTACACACTTGACTTAGAGGAAACACTGGTCATGCACACTAGTAATCAATTTAATTGAACAACTTTTTCATATGCAAAAAAGGTATAATTTGTTCTGCTTCCAGAATACACTCCTGCTCTTTTCTCAGTTCTGGAGCTAGAAAAGCCCAGTGCACCATAGCTGCTTCTGACTTCCACACAGACCCCACTGTGGCCTGTGCTACAGCAGTCAGAAGCAGCCTCCTCACACATAGCATGTTCTGCTTCCAAGCAAAGCTTATACTGTACATTAGTTCAAATCGTTTTTCAAAGTTTATTACCGTCATAAACAAACAAATGTCAAGTCACTTGCAAAAATATCATCAAGGACTCATGTATTCATTCATTGTGTGGCCTAATGAACGCAACACGCATAAATAACAAGAAGAGCAAACGCTCGATCGAGTCACTTTCGCAGTTCTGAATATTATATGAGGCATCAGATGGACAGGAAGAAATTGCTATTCACAACACAATACAGATGTAAATAATTTGATGTAAAGAATAATCCTATAAAGTTTGAATCAAATCCGATGAATAGTTTCAGAGATATGATATTTCAATTTTTTTCCTTCAAGACATACCTGTGACCTTGAAAAAGGTCAAAGGTCACCAAAGCAGACGTCAAAGTGTAGAGGTCACTGGGAGTCACGTTCACATAAAATTTGAGCCCGGTCACTTTTATAGTTTCCGAGAAAAGCCCAACGTTAAGTTGTGTGTTGCCGAACAGAAAAGGCTAGTTATCTCCCTTGTTTTTCTGATAACGTTCGTAAAAGGCTACAGATGTAAATACTTTGATGTAAAGAATAATCCTACAAAGTTTCAATCACATCCGATGAACTTTGTCAAAGATATAAAATGTCTAATTTTTCCTTTGACGCTGACCTGTGACCTTGAAAAAGGTCAAAGGTCAACGAAACCATCGTTAAAGTGTAGAGGTCATTGGAGGTCACGACTAAACAAAATATGAGCCGGATCGCTTTGATAGTTTCCGAGAAAAGTCCAACGTTAAGGTGGTGTCTACGGACGGCCGGCCAGACGGCCGGCCGGACGGCCGGCCGGCCGGCCGGCCGGCCGGACAGACTAACACTGACCGATTACATAGAGTCACTTTTTCTCAAGTGACTCAAAAATTAAATTGCCGGTACTTTTCATAGCGAAAAAAACCACATAACAAAAACAACACACACACAAAACTCTCTCTGAAATCATTATACTTTTTTTTTATTGTGTTTTTCAAGAAATCCCAACGGTAATCTTATGTTGTATCAGCTCATATCGTTTTGCGTTACGCACAAAAACTACAAACCCAATAACACTAACAAAAAACCAAACGAACAAAGCAGCAAACAAGCAAACAAACAAACAAATAAACACAAGGCTGAAGGCGCATTTTAACCACACAATGCAAATGGTAACAAAATCACGAGCTTTAGATCCTGACTGCATGCTCTGTTCATTATCAAGAAAACAAATAGGCATTCTTACCTTTTGTTGTACTTTCCTCTTCACAAAAATGTTGTGCAGAAAGGTCGAAATAAATAATACACATTTTGCACTTTTAACAGTCGACCTCCTGTACTGCTTTTGTCTTAGCCGTTTGACCAGTTATTCCTGTGTAAAATTCATCTCTGAGTGTCTTCGCTTTTTGAACACACCTTTTCCCGTAGTCCCGGGTTGCAGAGTCTTTAAGTTCGGCTGAACTTCTTCTCATGAGGTGTCACATAGGATGCTTCCTTCATCGATGACAGAATTTTCTTTGTTGGGGTTCCATAAACAGATGGAAGAGATGCTGTGGTAGTTACACCTTAAGGAGCAGTGTCTGACATATATACTACAAGCTGATGTGAATACACCTACAGGGTAACAGAAACTGTGGAAGCACACACAGGAGAAAGATGTACAGGAGTTGGGTAGCTTGATTCATTTTTGAGGGGTGGAATCACAATCAGCAAGTATTGGAGTTGATGCATGACTCGAACAGGAGGATAACCCCCATTCACCATGTTCTCAAAAGGATCTTCGATTGAAGAAACAGCACAATCGTCATATTTTGGGGTAGATTTTGCCAATGGAGACGCATCAAGGTCATCAGGTTTCACTTTTAGCATTGGCAGAAAGGAGATTATGCAACCGTAATCCGTGAATCTTACTTGCCTGGACGGCCTGATTCATCTCCTTTCAAACAGCGTCTGCAAAAGACATGGATACTATGAATGTTATCTCCTTTGAACAGGCAATTACTACATGTACTTCTATTTTAAAATTATTAACCGATAATTAAAAAAAAAGGTAATTGCCTCCGTATTATCGCTTCTGCGTTAAAACTTTGGATAGTTTTCGTGTTTCTATTCACACAAACAAATGAAACATTAGTACTTGATTACACTCTGACCACTCATGCTCATCAGTTTGACATTGTGATAACCTCTGAATAACAAAATATATTAGAGTCAATTAAACTGACAAAATCCATCAACCAAATCATTCATCTATCCATCTGTACAAGCATACACAAATACTGTAAACACTTACATTTTTTTAATTTTTTAACAAACACTAAAGAGCTGCATGGATACACTACAACATTAAGGCATGAGCACATGCACACACCGTCACACACAAACACACACTGACCAGTGATGGCGCTAGTATTTGTTCAAACCGGTACGCAAACTGTTATGATGCAAACCATCGAAAAAAACCGGTAGGCAGGTCATTGGAACCAGTAAGAGTCCAACTCAGAGTACTGGTTTTATTGTTCTACCAGAAAAAAACACCCGGTAGTTCTAAAAATCCACCGGTAGGTCATACCGGCAGCCAATTGTGTTCTGGTATTTTCTCGTTGCAACTGGTAAAATACCGGTTATTACCGGTTAACGCCAATACTGACTGACACAAACAAACACACACGCGCGCAAGAACATTCACGCTGAAACAAACACATTTACCTGCCTGTGTTTTACAATTAGGAAAACAAAACACAAAAAGCTAGGAATCAGTTTGCAGATACAGGATTTAGACTGAATCAGAAGGTTAATCCCCTATATATTTAAAAAAGGAATCTGAATTTCAGCTTTTATGGTCTGTTCAAATGGGGAAAAAACATAATACATGAAGATACTCACTTGAATCTGTGTCCTGACTCGAGCAACAGCCAAATTGACTGTGCAGCAGATGTAAAAATGGCAGAGAGCTGTTCTCTGTTCAAGTGTTTTCAGAAAGTGGACCATCCTTTTGTCAGTTTAGCACACCCCCCCCCACCCCACCCCACCCCCTTGCACCCACTTTACCACCAACCCCCCTCCCCGGCCCCAACCCCCTTATTACCACCCTCCTCCCTCAATATCAAGGGACTGCATCTTTCCCAATTCATTCTTCATTCACTCTTTATCACAGGAAAGTTAATTGTGTTTAAACCCTGTACATCCGGAGTCAGGAATTCGGATACTGACACTTGACAGGTGTCACTGACCTGTTTTAGTTCCCACAGTCTATCAAATTCCTTTTTCTGTCGACAGCAGACTCTACTACTGCTAGTTACACTATTCTGTGTGCTGGAGGAAATCCTACACCACACAGAAAGGGTCAAGACCAGATACCACTATCGCTAATGTGCGCTTATCTGGCTGCGCTGAAAACAGGAAAAGTGACTGTGACACAGCAAGCAGAAGAGGTCAGGTGACGATGGCTGCATCTGGCTCGCAGTGAAACACTCCCCTTTCCCCACAGGCCTCGGTAGCAGAACAGACTAAACTGAACTTAGCACGTTCTGCTTCCAACCTGGATGGAGTTAGAGGGTTCTGCTTCCAAGATGAGCAGTAGAAATGCTTGGAGCCAGAACAAATTATGACTTATAAATACGCAATTATGCAAGATTTTCAAGAATCCTTTACAGAAAGTGAGAATCATGTTACCATAAGTCAAATAACTATAAAGTTGCAAAACAGGTTATTTTGAGGTAATTGGTTCTGGTTTTAGCCCATCGATACGTTCAGGACATTTTGTTAATGTTTGTTGTTATGTACCTGCAGTCTTGTATATTAACACCGGGATGAGAAAAAAAAATGCATCAACGCTTGAAGCGACAGTTGTGCTAATACAAAAACAGACCATCGTTGGATTTTATGTCTAATTTACTGAAATACGTGCACAAGTAAGGTGAAACTTGAACGCTTCTCGAAAAAAAAAACACACGTAAAAGCCCACTCGTAACCTCACCCCACCCCCCTCCACATCCCTCACCTTCCATCTCCACTCCCGACCCCCCCCCCCCCCCCCCATAAAAAATGAAGATTTCAGTCAATCAATAAATCAATCCAAAAAAAGTGATTAAATAAAGAAGAAAAAACCCACGAGTGCAGAGGAAGAACAATAACAAGAATTACCTACCATCCTCACATACACACAGCGACAAAACTGCATCAAGCTATAGACTTACCAGGGTTGTAGTAATCATAGACCCTAACAGAGGCAGGTTTGCTGTTGGCAACCACTCCCTTGCTCATCTTCATCTTCAGCATGGAGCAGTCACCCTCCGAGTCCACCTGGAACGATTCAAAAGTGTCATATGTGGCTGCCATATTGGAAGGTGTCCATGGTTACAACACATCCGACTTTGCTGTCAGGCATATTTCTGTGATCAGGAAGTCATACCCAGTTTGACCAAAAACAGACCAACTTGCTTGAAAACATTTTTTTTCCCTTTAGACCCCCATGTCTCCCCTTCAGTAGTATACTTGTTTGACCAGATCATATTGATTACATAGGTGGTTTATTAACATTTGTTTAAGTTCTCTGGTTAGTTATGAGTTTTTTTTTTATTGATTTGGGCTAAGTTTAGACTACTGAATGCATGCTTGCTGTGTCTGTGTACATTCTCTATCAGTGTGTTTGACTTTATTGTGTAGAGCAGAACAATGGTGACTGCGAGCGCGTGTTCACGAAATAAAGCGGATAAAAGAAGAGGACAGACGATTTTTGTGTGTTTTGTGTTCCTGAGGAAGACCCCAGGGTCGAGACGTCGAACATTGTGATTTGTATCGTCTTCGTACCGAAAGGCCCCAGGCTGAACTACAAGGACTCGGAGGAGGTTGGCCCCTAGACGTGTGGCATGCAGGCCCACCGGCGTGTGGATACGCCCTGGTGCCCCCAACTATGGGTTAAATAGCCGGGCAGGACAGGCTCGTCAACCCTGGAAGGCAGCTGTCCTAGGAGAAGATCACTCCAAAATTAAAACGAGGGCAGAGGAGGCTCACTATCCCTGCAAGGAAACTCCTCTAGGAGAAGGACCACTCCAAATTTAAACCCACGTAGTCCCCCGAAGACGGAAGACATCGGCCATTAGGCGGGGAGCAGACCGGATGTCTACGCTTACTACGACAAATGATTGTGTCTAGGTCGAATGTTCGTATCGTCTTCGTAAACACGAGAGTACAACATTTGTTGGTGTTTGTATCTATTGTGTATTGCATTACCTTAAAAGCCTAATAGGCCAAACAGTCAACACAAAACCTTGAAAATCACCATAACGGAAGTTTCTTACCGACGAGTAATACAGGATTGTCTGCTCATCCTTCAAGTCGAATCTCGACGCTTTACCAAAGTCTGACTGCCTGGACACCACTTCATAGCCGCTAGGGACACCGATTTCGGCCACCACCATGGACTGTGAGGCGTTGTCCGAGTTTCGCCGGACACAGGTGGTCAGAACGAAGGACTTGACCGTGTTGTTGCTGAGCGTGGTATCCGCGCTGAACGCCTGGTCCACTGTGCTCGTGTCCATGTTGTAGTATACCACCACCTGCACGGGGTCGAGGGAGTCGTGAGTTTGATTTTGTGGCAGAGTTGTGGTGTTTTAAAGTTGGTGTTGATGCTATCGCACGCACGCACGCACGCACGCACACACGCACGCACGCACGCACGCACGCACGCACGCACCCACACACACACACACACACACACAATCACTCCCTCTCTCAGTGTTCTATCTCTTTCTCTCCTTTCTCTGTTACTTTCACACTCTCGCTATCTATCTCTTCTCTCTTTCATGAATGATGCAGAAATTGTTGTTTTACCTTGTTTATAAGGCTTTTATTAGCTAATGACAATAAAGTGTCAAAGCGTCAAGCGTCTCTCTTCTCTCATCCGCCCCGTCCTCTCTCTCTCTCTCTCTCTCTCTCTCTCTCTCTCTCTCTTTCTCTCTCTCTCTCTTTCTCTCTCTCTCTCTCTCCCTCCCTCCCTCCCTCCCTCTCTCCCTCCCTCCCTCCCTCCCTCCCTCCCTCCTTGTCTCTGTCTCTTTCGCTTGTGTGAAAGTAAAATTTACCTCAGCAAGCGCAAAAGTACGTGCACCCGCTGATGTCGCAGAAATGGTGACCTGATCTGGGTACTCGTCATTCTGAAGTCAAAACGCAAGCAATTGTGACACCATAAACTAAATAAAACTGTCGATGCCATATGTTTATACATGCACTGCAAAAGTTAAGTGTATAGTTGTTCATGCATAGCAGCCAGCACATGAGTTTAGAATAGCGAAAGCTGTGGCACCAGCAGTTAAAAGTGTAAATGTGATGCGCACCATACAGAGTATGATGTGGCGTTTTCATACATTCAGCTAACACGTGAGCTTAATAGCAAAATGAGTGACACCAGCAGCTACAACTGAACAGTGCCACTTGAAATGCGTTCTAAAAACTAAGGTGTGTAGTTTTCACCATTCAGCCAAAACTGAAGTGTAAAGTTTCCCACATTCGGCGAAGACACTGACGTAAAAAGTGACACCAGAAGCTCTAACTTTGATATATGATCGACACCGCGAAAATACAAATGCGTTACTTCAGTCATTCAGCCAACACAGATCAACTCAACCTGAAACACATACGGAGAGGGTAAAGGGGACATAATCAAACTCTAAAACGAGAAAGTCAGCAAAGGTTTGATCCCTTTGAGCTGTCAAAGTGACAATTTGAAAATACTATGCCTGCTTTATGTGCAGAGCGGGAACACAACAGAGCCAAGACGGTTGGCATGAGAACTCTTTATGGTCAATCCTATCACGGGTTTGGACCGAAAGTGGGGAGCCAAAATGATATTGTCTCTGAGTTTAGAAACTCATAGCATTTTACGGTTTGGCTATTTTGGATCCTTGACTCGTCGAACATTAAGCAATGTCATAAAAATTGATATCCTCATACATTTCAAGACCTCAATTTACTCTTCGCCTGGAAATGAAATATAATATCTGTCAAAACAACAGTTTTGGAACAAAATAAAAATGAGTACAATTTGGGACCACCCGGTTTACTTGAACCCGCAACAAAATTATAAATCAAAACATTCCTCACAGATTATTTTGTTACCATATTTATTAGTGCTTACATGTATCGGGAGTTCCATTTTCTGAAGAAGCAGCACCGACTTTTCGTCAATTGTGAGAGAGGATTCAGTCGTCATATTCTGACCATCCTGACATGTGGATCTCCACGTGACTCTCACGTGAATGGGCGAGAAGTTGTCTCCCAAGGCCAGGTCAGCCATTGTTGCAAGCGCTTCCACTCCGAGCACTGTGTCCTGATGACAGAGAAGTTAGTTCAGTACATCCGACTTATTGAATGACTATGAAAGAGAAGTGAGACGATGACACAATGAAATAAAAAAATTATTTCTCATAACGCAAAACGTTGTCTTTCAGAGCAATTTAAGGCTCTTTCACTCCGAAAACGGTGCCCTGATGACAGAGAAGTTAGTTCGGTAAATGCGACTGATTGAATTAATATGAAAGAGAAATACGAAGATGAAACAATAAAATACAGATTGTATTTCTCATAACGCAAAACGTTCAGAGCAAGGTTCGCCATTTATGTTAGCGCTTCCACTCCCAGAACTCTGTCATGATGAGAGAGAATATGAAAGGAAAGATGTATGAATATGAAACCGTAGAACAGCCTACATATTATATTTCTCATAACACAAAAAGTTGCCTCTCAGAGCAAGGTTCGCCATTGATGTTAGCGATTCCACTCCCAGAACTCTGTTCTGATGACAGAAAAGTTGGTTTAGTTAGGCGAGTTATTGTATTGAGATGACAGAGATGAATGGTTAATAAAAGCATATTGCAAATTAATTTGTACCAAACTCACTGAAAAAGAATACAGGTTCATCTTCAATCTATTTTACCAACAGCAATTTCCAACACAACAAGTAAATCCGTGACAATATCGTCCTACGAGCCATTTAAGATGTGTTTGGTTTTGAATCTATTTGTAGGCCTTTCATACAGTTATCTCATTTCCTAATTTTCTTATATATCAATCTATTTATTTACTCAGCAAAATATGAATACCAAGTCAACCTACGATTACTGCCCCGAAATATTAGTTTCTATCAATTCATTTAGGCTGCTCTCTTGTCTTGGTGTTCACGGGAATCCTTGCAGTGTTTGAGCCGGTGTAACACGAGAAAATTACTCCCACGACATTTTTACTCCTGAGTAAAAATTTCGTACGAAAATGTTACTCCCTTTACGAAAAAAGTACTCCCCCATTACACGAGAAAATTACTCCCCACGACAGGTGAGTTCCGAGTAAACATTTCGTACAAAAATGTTACTCCCCTGACGAATAAATAACGAATAAATTACTTCACCCTAACACGAGAAATTTAACTTCCCATGCCAGGTGTAAGAAATGTGTACTCCCTTGTCCCCTGTTAGTCTTGGTGGTGGAAAGGGTGGAGGGAGGGTAGCGCGACATTCGTTTGGGCGAGATCACATATTGGCATTATTCCTTCGCCCGGATCCCATTTTCGCGTACGAGATTTTTACTGGAAGTAACAAAACTAGGGAGTAAAAATTTCGTGGAGGGAGTAATTTTTTCGTGCCTTGGGGAGTTCTTTTCTCGTACGAAAGGTGTACTCAGAGTAAGAATTTCGTACGACATTTTTACTCCGGAGTAAATTTTTCGTGGAGTAAAAATTTCGTGTTACACCGGTTTCATGGACTCGCCGTGGTCACATTAGCAAGATCTAGATGTGGCATGTTTCAGCAAGTGTACGGGAACGTGTGCGGATAACGTCATCAAAATTAATCTAGTTTTTACGTCACGCGTTTGCCAAGATCTGCAATACTGGTGGGAGCAAAACAAGGTATGATTTGGAACATTGGAGAAAAAAAGTGAGTCACGGGTGACGCAATATCTATACACGTACACGTACAGGTCTTTGCTACACGTTCGATCTTCTAGAACACTGTAATGTTGACCGTCGGGCATCTGCTGCGTCACCCGAACGCGGTTGTCCGAACGCACTGTAATCGTGCAACTCCACGGGCGAAGAGGCTTAGTCGGCTGACTGAAATCTTTTTCATGAAACCGATTTCATTGGATTACTGCTTTTCACCCGTTTAACTTTCTTTCTTTATTTGGTGTTTAACGTCGTTTTCAACCGTTCAAGGTTATATCGCGACGGAGGGAAGGGGGGTGATGGGATAGAGCCACTTGTCAATTGTTTCTTGTTCACAAAAGCACTAATCAAAAATTTGCTCCAGGGGCTTGCAACGTAGTACAATATATTACCTTACTGGGAGAATGCAAGTTTCCAGTACAAAGGACTTAACATTTCTTACATACTGCTTGACTAAAATCTTTACAAACATTGACTATATTCTATACAAGAAACACTTAACAAGGGTAAAAGGAGAAACAGAATCCGTTAGTCGCCTCTTACGACATGCTGGGGAGCATCGGGTAAATTCTTCCCCCTAACCCGCGGGGGGCCCGTTTAACTGCGGTCGACCGACTAGATTCTGGCCAATGAAACCGGCCCCAATAATGAACTTCCACTTATCCAAGCAACTCTTCCCCTCTCTTTCTCCTTTAAAATAAAATAAATACGAGAAGTTATAACGCGCACCTATCTCACCACAAGGCGACTCAAGGCGCACTCATACACATTATTTCGCATTTTTGGAGCTCCTTTCAACGCGTGTTAGGCGTGAACAGAACTCAGGAGGAAGCATGCTGGGTACTTTCGTGTTTCTATAACCCACCGAACTCTGACATGGATTACAGGATCTTTTCCGTGCGCACTTGGTCTTGTGCTTGCGTGTAGGCACGAAGGGGGATAAGGAACTAGCAGGTCTGCACATAAGTTGACCTGGGAGATCGGAAAAATATCCACCCCTAACCCACCAGGCGGCCGCGGCCGGGATTCGAACTCACGACCTCCCGGTTAGGAGGCCGACGTCTTACCACTGCGCCACTTCGTTCTTTGCCTTTATCCTTTCCGACCAGTTTTCCTCATACACGGAGAAAAAAGAAAAAAAAACTGAACCTGAGTAGAAATAAATCCTCCTTTAGGTCCGCGTTGCTTGTTCATCCATCGGAAAACGGGAATAGCTTCCTGCAGCTTGTCTTCGTGCATCAACGTCAGCAAAGCATATGACGTCATCTCGATGCTGATTGCGTCAGTCTTTCGGTACCACATGTAGTAGGTCTGCTTCACCTCTACTGGTCCTGACCAGTACTTCATTGTGTCTGAAAGTTAGCAATGAAAGAAATAACGAAAAATGTAAACCATGCATGCGCAACAACGTTTAAAAGGTATCCTACGATCCATCCATATTTTATTTTACGAACAGAAAACTCTTCAGATGTAGGCAGGGGTGAAGGGAGGATGTAGGCTAGATTGGAGTGAAGAGAATTAGGCGAACTTGAAGCGGACTGGGAAGAGAGGAGAGGTGGAGATGAGGAAGGAATGGGTGTGGGGTGTGGTGGTGGGGGGGGGGGGGGGGGGGTTGTGGGCTAATAGCGTAGACTAGCCAACAACGAGAAAAATACATCATAATAAGTGAAGTAATATACCGCCAACTGTAGCGCGCTGTTGCATTTTTTGTCTTGCCGCCATAGCTTTGCTACTTCCGGTCAGTGTGAGAGCGTAGGCCACAATGCATGTGGTGTAGGTGTCGTTGATTGTGGTCATCTGATCTTCAAGGTATGCCACAGCCATCGTCAGGGAGGAGTTAACCTGCAGTCAAATACAGAATACGTACGTAGGACTTCATTAAATATACATCTACCTTCCTCCCAGCTTAATCCGCCACAAATCTGTTCTGAGTTACCTTGGAGTGGAGCACAGAATACTTACAGCTTGATAACAGATAGCATTTTTAATTCCCGCTTTAACGACCATGTAAACCACCACCGATCTGCCTATAGGCTTTTACATGAGCTCTGTGTATATTTTCATGTGTACACTTGCCAAGAATCAAAAGCATGACCGCTTTAATTCAATGCGAGGTTTGTTTTTCGTGCGTTTTGTTTTTGTTTTGTGGTTGTTGCGGAATTCATTTCGCATAATGACTTAGATTTAGTCAGCAAATATTTCACACTCTGCACAGACCGCGGTTGTCCGAACGCGGTGTCGGGGTTTACAAGATTTAGTCAGCAAACAATTCCCACTCTGTGCAGACCGCGGTTGTCCGAACGCGGTGTCGGGGTTTACAAGATTTAGTCAGCAAATAATTCCCACTCTGTGCAGACCGCGGTTGTCCGAACGCGGTGTCGGGGTTTACAAGATTTAGTCAGCAAATAATTCCCACTCTGTACAGACCGCGGTTGTCCGAACGCGGTGTCGGGGTTTACAAGATTTAGTCAGCAAATATTTCACACTCTGCACAGATCGCGGTTGTCCGAACGCGGTGTCGGGGTTTACAAGATTTAGTCAGCAAATTAATAATTCCCACTCTGTGCAGACCGCGGTTGTCCGAACGCGGTGTCGGGGTTTACAAGATTTAGTCAGCAAATAATTCCCACTCTGCACAGGCAGCTGCCAGACTGTAGACTCTTGGTATGTGTCCAAGTGGAAGGATGCAAATGCTTGGACGAATCTATGGTAGTTTACAAGATGGTTTACATAAGCTGGGATGGTGTTTATTGCATGACGTATATAAATCCAAAATATGGTAAAACACGCTACAGTTTTCAACGTCGTTTAACAGGCTTTTTAAAAAAAATTTTTAACAATAACTAATATCACTGAGGCTGAGCATTCCTATGAAATATTCTTTAATTTTTCACTTATTTTCATAAAATCTATGCGCAAGCAACACCGGTATCAGACTGCGGGCATGCGTAGTCATAATTATGGGGACATCAGTACGGAACGGTACGCGGTATGCTATCTATCATAAGTATTTTTTACCGAGAGGGTTGTTCCACGGCAACATTGATGTTACAAGAAACTTACCAGTGACTTTTCGCTTGTAGACATGTGTGAAGAGAACCGGTTCTGAGCCTCTTTGAGTGCTATGGTAACGTAGGCAGTAAGTGCCAGTCCCTCGGCAGATCCACCCTTAAATCAAAAAGAACATAACTTTAAACTACTAAGTCAGAGCATCAAAGGTTCTGGTAATTATTTCACATCAAAACACAACATCATATAACATTACCTGCACAAGAAAATACTCCGCATTATATACTGTTCAAAAAAAGAAACGCATAGCTTGTAATATTTGGTTAATTTAGTTATATGGCTACAAGGATATCCACCAAACTGCAGAAAATGTTTATCTGGTCGTCGACCTTTCGTCCATTGCCACAAGTGAGCTCTGCACGTGACGCATGCGTTATCAGTGGCTACAATGTCAAAATTGCTCATTTGGCATGACCACTCGTCATGCTTCAGTGTAATCTCGTGAAACTCGGGGAATATTGAGCTCTCACCATGTCTTCCAAAACCCATAAAAGCGGATTGTTCGCCACAAAGAAATCAGACGACAATTCAGCGACGAAAGATGGCCCGATTGAGCAGAGAAGACCGCCAAATTGCATTGGGTCGTTTACAAGCAGGCCAAAGTCAAAGTGCAATCGCCAGGCACTTCCACGTGTCCCAGAGCACCATCAGTAGACTGTGGGTCAGGTTTCAAGCCACTGGCTCCGTTGCTGACTTGCCACGAGCGGGAAGACCAAGGGCGACAACTGCTGCTCATGACCGCTTCATACGGCTCCGCCACCTCCGGAATCGTTTCCTGTCGGCCTCATCTTCTGTCCAGGCTCTCCCCGGGCCACACCGATTATCGGACCAGACCGTGCGGAACCGCCTGCATGAAGCTGGTTTGAGAGCTCGCAGACCTCACAGAGGAGCTGTCCTCACCCGCCGCCATCGCCAGAACCGAGTGCAGTGGGGCAACCAGCACCTTCGCTGGACCGTCCGGAATCACTGGAGACACGTGTGGTTCAGCGACAAGTCCTACTTCCTGCTCCAGCGACATGATGGTCGGAGGAGGGTCTACCGGAGAGTAAACGAACGTTACGCGCCCAACTGTAGCGAGATTTAAGAAACAGCACGTTTCGTTTTGCAGCTCGTTTCGTTTGGTGAATGAGTCACCCCGCGAAACGGAACGTGTAACGAGACGGCATAGGCCGCAGACAAGATTTAGATGTATTCACGTTTCGTTTCGGAATGAAAGGCCGGGCATGGCAGGATATGATCCGCTGACTGGGCATGGCATAATTTCAACTCCACGAGTCAATAAAGGATTGACATACTCGCATTGCACGCACAAGAGCTTCACATTTTTCAATTCATGCACCTGATCACATACGAAGCCAGAATAAAAATTCGATGCGATGACCTACTTCTGCTTCGCCATTTGCTTTCTCACCATGAAGTTGGATAAATGTACCAGGATCAGCACCCTTCAAAATATTTCAGTTCACAACAGTTGTCTACCTCCAATGAACACATTCTCAGCGCTGAAAGACTGTGAAAGGGTTGATGAATCTAGCAATGCATAAAATGGCCAACAAATAAAACTGTTAGTGTGCAAAACTACTCACAAAAGTTGACGAAATATTGTTCGTTTTTTGGGGGTGGAAAACGTGACTGCGTTTTGACGTTCCACGTTCCGTTTCAGTTGACCTTCACCTTTCCAGCGAGAGACCCCCGAAATAATGACGTTTACCACAACTTCAAAACGAAACGTCCCAACGTTTCGTTTCTTAACTCTTACCAGTTCGCTCCCTTGCCCATCGTAAGCAAGCTTACGATGCCTCCCCTGTAGTTTTCCACTGACCAATTATCTAATTATAATTTTTTTTTTTTTTTTTTTTTTTTACATTGGATGGGTCGGACAGTGGATAAACTCATATTTAAGACACACTTTATGACTGAAACAAGCTGGGTTTTTGTTGTAAGTTAGTTATAGAAATGCATTATTAGGCAAAAAAAAAAAGAAAGTCTGTTAACAGTAACATAGGCCAAAAAAAATAGGGTCGGTAGGTCGGGACTTTTTTTAATTTTTTTTTTATTTCCCCAAAACATATTTTTAAGTTATTTTGCCAAAAAACAAAGCCCCCCCCCCCCCTTTTTTTTTTTTTTTTTTTTCAAATTTTTTTTTTCAAATTTTTTTTTCAAATTTTTTTCAAATTTTTTTTTTCAATTTTTTTTTTTTTTTTTTTTTTTTTTTTTTTACCAAATGCCAAACAAAAGTCTAGGGTCGCGCGAAAAAATAGGGTCAGTCAGGATACCGTAAACAGAATATTTTTTTGGGGGGGGCCTTAGGCATGAAACGTCCAACTTTGAAATTTGGGTGGGGGTATTCATGTGAAAATAACTGTTTTGTTTATCAGCAAAACTCTATAAAACTTTGCTATGTTATGTAAAATGAATGCCCAAACAGACTAGTTAGCAGCATATCTAAAATAAACTGAACACAAAAAAAATTCTTCTTTGACTTCTTTGTGTTTGTCACGTGTTCAAAAAAATGGGCGTACAAATTTCAACAAAAATCATGTTGTCACCCCCATAAAATTTGTACCTTTAAAGATAGCACAATTCTCTTTGCAAATATGAAAAGCTTATTCATTTTCCTTTCATTTGATATATAACTTTCTATATTTCATTTAGAATATGACCCCAGATAGCCACTCGGCAAGTAGGCACCAACAGCACTGTAAAATATGCCCTAAAACCCCCGAACTGGTAAGAGTTAAATCTCCCTAGTGTGGATGAGGCACCCGTTCATGGTGGTGGAGGCGTCATGGTGTGGGGGGCGATCAATACCGCTGGAAGGAGCACCCTGGTGCACGTCCAAGGGCGCATAACTGCCCAGCGATACGTGGAGGAAATTCTACGCCCACACGCCCTTCCTCTTCTGGCTGACCAGGATGCCATATTCCAGCAGGACAACGCTCGCCCGCACACAGCACGACTCACCACCCAGTTCCTCACCGACCACCATGTCCAGGTGCTTCCCTGGCCATCCATGTCGCCAGACATGAACCCGATAGAACACCTCTGGGATGAATTGGACAGACGTGTGCGCAGGCGAGAAGAAGCGCCGACAAATCACCGCGATCTATTGCAGGCACTTCAGGAGGAGTGGGACACCATCCCACAGCAAGATATCCGGCATCTGATCCAGTCCATGCCCAGAAGGTGCCGGGCAGTTGTTGCTGCTCAAGGCAGTCACACCCCCTACTGACTTGACAGCCTCGGCACCCAATCGTATTGATTG
Source organism: Littorina saxatilis (assembly GCF_037325665.1). Classification (NCBI taxonomy): domain Eukaryota; kingdom Metazoa; phylum Mollusca; class Gastropoda; order Littorinimorpha; family Littorinidae; genus Littorina; species Littorina saxatilis. The sequence continues at coordinate 38,415,682 of NC_090250.1, forward strand.
ACTGATTGATTTGAAGATGCAAATGAACTGTGTGTGCATTCAACTGTGTCCATACCAAATTTCAAACAAATAATCTAAATATTGGATTTTCTGTTAATTTTTTCGAAAAATAAAACAAATTTGGCAAGTAGCAACTATGCGTTTCTTTTTTTGAACAGTATATATTCAAATAGCGCTGCGTGACATTGGCATAATAACGTTATCTTAAAACAAAAGTTTAAGTATGTCGCTTGTTTGCTTGATTCATCTCTTTGTATTATAATGTTTTTTAATTGTTAACTCTTTAATTGTTGCTGTTGGATGTTTTATTGTATTTATTTAGTGGCAGAAGGATGGAAAACGAGGTTGGCAAGGGTGAGTGTCGTTAGAAGGAGATGAAGCAGGTAACACAAATTCCTTTTATCGGAAAAAACAACATTAGGGCCTACATGTAACAAGAAACAGAGAAAAAAACCACCAAAAACAATGCGCTTACCAGACTTCAAAGAAAGCAGCAATACTCTTAATCAGAGACAGGCAGTTTCAGCGCATCACCAGTTAATGTCCTTAATAAAGTCGAACCTGTCTTCAACGACCATCTGAGGGACCAACCAAAAGTGTAGTCAGCTGGACGTTATGGAAAGGCGAATTATATTAGAAGAACTTCGTCGGGGATCCTTTGGGATGTTCGTAAAGGGCAGATGGGATATAGCTCAGTTGGTAGCGCGCTGGATTTGTATTCAGTTGGCCGCTGTCAGCGCGAGTTCGATCCCAGGTTCGGCGGAAATTTATTTCACAGAGTCAACTTTGTGTGCAGACTCTCTTCGGTGTCCGAACCACCCCCCGTGTATACTACATTGGGTGTGCACGTTAAAGATCCCACGATTGACAAAAGGGTCTTTCCTGGCAAAATTGCTTAGGCACAGTTAATAATTGTCTACCATACCCGTGTGACTTGGAATAAGGCCGTGAAAGGTAAATATGCGCCGACATGGCTGCAATCTACTGGCCGTATAAAATTTCATCTCACACGGCATCACTGCAGAGCGCCTAGAACTGTACCCACGGAATATGCGCGATATAAGCGTCATTGATTGATTGATTGAGATGATCGTTATCAAGAGGTTGTTTGCATGGCAGGTTTCACTGTAGTTTAAGAGGCCTGTTAGGACGTAAAGATTCATTCTCGATTTGAGACAGGCAGTATTTTCAACCTTACCTGCATCGCCTCATGGAAAACCTTCCCCGGTTCTCTGAAGCTGCCATCTTTGTTCTGGTATCGCGTCATCCAAACCACAGCTTGGTTGACGACACTTGGATCAATGGTAATGACGTCAGTTCCCAAGTCTGCTGCTTGCACGAAACACTTGACAACGAAGGCCGTCAACCTTCAAGGTAAGTTGAATCACTTTTAGTACTATTTCTTCGATTTTGGTAGGTCTTATCATTAGAAATATGCTCCCAGCCTTCCTTTTGTGATGATATTAGGAGATATGATTTATAATTGTTCAACCTTTCCTTATTTGGGCTACCTGTCCTTCCGAACAACGAAAGTACATGAATAAAGTGCGTCGTCTTTTTATTTTAATGTTTAATTTTTAAAGAAATAAAAAAACTTTAAAAAAAACAAGAACGTTTTTTTTTAATGTTTTATTGGATGAAGGTCTTGTTTGTCAAAAACGAAACGTTTCTATAAATAATCTTTCTAATTTTTTTTATGTTACTGTTGTCTTTTTAGTTTGAATATATTATATTACTACACTCACCACATGCTACCCGATTTGTCGCTGTTGCCGAATGCACTAAATGACCCGTCACCATGCTGGTACTGAAGCTGTCTTTGATAGCCTGTGACACACAGACAAACGAACACATCAAACATAGGCAACTTTATTATCTTTTTAGAGAAATGTGGATGTGGAGCAGAACAGCAGCCCTGAAAGCGGCAAGTATTTTACTCGCCATGGCCAGCAGAAACATGCAACTGGCGAGTAGATATGTTCATCTACTCGCCAAATGCGCGTAACGTTGCTGAAACAAATTGTTGGTTTGGCTAGTAAAGTTTGCCTTTGGCTAGTGCACCATTTGTTGGACTTTCAGGGCTGAACAGACAGAATAATACAAAACGACAGACATGTTATGCACATAAAAATTAGTGTCTCGTGAGAATAACAGTTCAGATCGTATTGTACAGTACAGATACATCGTATACGAAGGAGAACATTATTTGATTTACTTCGATTTACCTAAATAAATCGTATCAGATGAGAGTGACTGAGGTCAATTCTATTGCACAAAGGAGTATATTTGGGTAGCGTATAACGATAAACCTCTTCTAAATAAAGCGGAAACAACTAAATAATAATATGAACTAACTAAACATTCTTATCCCCAAAAAGTAACGTTTACAATTTTTTTTCTTCGTAAAACGAATTCAGTTAATGCGAATTTAGTGATGAGTTTAACTCATATTTTATGTAATGCCAGAAAAAAAGTGTGAAAAGACATGAACGTTTTAGAACCTTCTTTTTACAGTGTTATACCTAAGTGTAAATAGTGTGAAGCATGGAGACTGCCATGTGAACTTGAAAAGGAAACACTCTTCATTCGGTCTTGGATAGCCATATCGGGTAAGGGACAAAGAAAAAAAAGAAAAAAAGAACAACAAAAATTAAAATCATAGTAACTTATAAACCGGACTAGTGACCATCATCCTCAAAATCCAGAAGCACCATGCCAACATCATTGTCACACCCACCCGACACCATGAAGTTCTTTGCCTTGGTCAGGATCGCAGGTGTGAGTCTGCCAGTTTGGTTCAGGTAGGAGATGAGATAGGTGTTGGGGGCAAAGTTGAGCATGTTCTGCTCTCCGCACCCGTACGGCATCTTGAGAAGATCCTCCAGGTTCTCTGCTACCACTCCCATCACGTCGCCTGGACAGTGAAATGCAGGTTATAAGATTTAGATACTTTGGTTCTTAGCATAGAGACAAGAGCCGATTTTTATATAGACTTTAATATTGCACTGAGGGAACAGTTTATCTTGGACTAAAGTCTCTTAACGTCGACTATTGCATTAACTGGAATAAGCCAACTCATACGATGAACGACCATCCTCAAAAATCATATTGAACCATTCAGAAACGCACATTTAATCCATATATGCTAATAGGTGTATGTATACTCCACTTACCAACAAGTGCTACCAAGTGCAAGTTTCCATGCCTAACTGGAATAAGCCAACTCATACTATGGACGACCATCCTCAAAAATCATATTGAACCATTCAGAAACGCACATTTAATCCATAGATGCTAATAGGTGTATGTATACTCCACTTACCAACAAGTGCTACCGACATTCTGACAGATCCTGCAACGAATCTTTCGGGCAACTCAACGTCCACAGTGCTGCTGAACACGGAGCCTTCTCCTTCGGGGATCTCAATGAGCACAGGGTATGCCTGAGACCTCTCTACGCCTTCTGGCTGCAAGAAACACCATCAAGGTATCTGTACTTGAAGTACTTTACCAGGCAATTAAAGTCCATACTTACGTTTCAGACAATTGTGAGCTAAGAAAGATTACAGAACAGCTATACATCGTACTGGTTTATTTCTCTTTTTCTACTACAAAGATCTGAACGAACAGACTAGCACCGCAGTATCTGTGCTCCTTCTGGCTGAAAAAAACCCACCCCAACCATCTGACGTATAATGTGCAATCTACCGGGTGTACGTCTCAGTTTGGGCGCACCTGGGGGCATTTTCTACCGGATATCTTGATTAGCCAATGACTGTATGAGCTTTTTTCTCGGTAAAAAATCTATCGGTTATCTAGATTTCAGGGTCCCATTGGTCCTAATTATGCCGGTATTGTTCAGAGAGCCTTCGTCAACTTTCACGGTCACGGCGGATTCGAGTTTAGGTAAAAAAAAAAAAAAGGAAAATAATCAGTTTTCAAACCAAATTTGGAGCTAGATTGTTGAAAGTTTATACACTTATTACATTTGTTGATTGAACAAGTCTGTGTGACTTACACTTTCCACAACAATAACAAAATTATAAAATCAAACAATTGTAAATGTTGGTACACACACATGAAACCATCATCGTAGAAAGTAATATATAAAACTCGGAGGCAAAAGAAACGCAACTAAAGGATGCGTTAATTAAACCTTTATAGACTTGAAATAAAAAGAAAATCATGATACTAGCATGTTCTGCACGTGTTGTTTTAGGGGTCTCATCTTGTCAGAACCGTGTTTGCCGTTATCTGGGTCACACGCGAGGTCTTGTTCACGGGGATCCCAAACCATCATGGGGACAACTTTCAGCACATGCAAAATGTGGAAAAGCAGCTTTTTCGTGTTCAGAGTGTTCAGGCAAGCTGTACCGTACTAACAAAACATTCATTTCTGCGACACAGGCGCGATGCCGAGACTATCACCAGATCAGCGCCAACAGGCGATCGGGAGACTTGATGCCGGACAATCAGTTCAGCAAGTTGCTAGGGCATTTGGAGTAAATGTCACCACGGTTTATCGCCTGCAGCAACGTTTTCATGCCACTAACAGTACCTGCGACTTACCAGGACGTGGCAGACCCCGGGTAACAACAGCCCGACAAGATCGCCATCTTGTCCATCAACATCAGCGAGATGCATTCGAAACTGCCGCCAACACAGCCCGTAACACATTCGGGGTGCATAGACAACCCGTCAGTGCCAGAACTGTACGCCGACGTGTTGGTGGGCAGAACCTGGTAAATCGGCGTCCTCCTCGACGTCCTGTCTTGACAGCTCAGCATCGCCTGGATCGTCTGGCCTGGGCCCAGCAGCATGCCCACTGGCGCCATCGGGACTGGCAGAGGGTTCTTTTTTCGGACGAGAAGCGCTTTTGCCTGGAACCTGGCGATGAGCGTGTCCGGATCTGGCGAAGACCTGGACAGCGGTTTGCTAACAATAACATCCTGCAGCATGATCGATGGGGAGGTGCCAGCGTCATGAAATGGGGCGCCATTGGTGTCAACCAGCGAGTGGGACCTGTCGTCTTTCAGAACGTCGGCCAAGGTCGTAGGAATGGTGTCAATGCAGACCGCTACATCAATCAAGTCCTGCGTCCCTATGTGGTTCCATTTGTCCAGAGGCACCGGAACTGCCTGTTCCAGCAAGACAATGCCCGTCCCCATACTGCACGTGCTACCCAGGACTTCCTGCGTCACAACAGCGTGAACCTTCTGCCTCATCCTGCTCGATCTCCGGATCTCATCCCAATCGAACACTTTTGGGACATCATGCAAAGAAGGATTAATGCCCTTGCCCGGAGACCCCGCACAGCAGCAGAACTGCGTGCTGCCGTGACCCAGTTGTGGGCTCAGGTCCCTCAGCAGCAAAATAATCAGCTCGTCCTCTCCATGTACCGGAGGTGCGCCACAGTCATCAACGCCCAGGGAGGAGCAACACACTATTGACTTTCAACAGTCTTCAAACAGTGTTCAGTGGAACATGGCACGTCATGCTCTTATCCCAATACACTTTTCCGTGTGGTTTTTGTTTCGGTCAATTCGTTTCCTTGTTATTGTTAACCCGAAATAATTAATTCGACATTAAAATTCATGTGTAACCCATCTTCACTGCAGCATTTGCGTTTCTTTTGCCTCTGAGTATATACAATACCAAGGAGTGTTACCTTAATTCTGAACGTTTTCACGAGACCGTCAGCGGGTTTGGTGGCCTCAAGGAACACAGTGACTGGCATGTCACCCAACGAGTGGGGTCTCACACAGAACACGGTGGATTCCATGGAGTTTGGTTGCATCTTGAAAAAAAAAATCACTTTTTGATTTAAAAGATATAAGGCGTAAGAAGTGATGCTGAAAGCGAAATTGCGTATACAATATTTACGTAGAACTTTTAAACTAGTGACAATGTATTCATATTAAAATAAGATATGATTAACCTCTCTCAGCTTGACGGATCTGAAGGAATTAAATTCAGTTTTGAAGTCCTTTGTTTTTCTCAGTAACTACAACTCCCTGTAACATCCGTCCTGTCTCTATTTCCCTTCTGTGTTATGATAGGAATTGTATCTCTGGTTTTATAGACAATGGACTTAGACGACGAAGAAGAAAAATACTCACTTTAACAGAGAAAACAACAAGTACATTCTTTCTTATATAAATTCCAAATGTCAGTTCTTAGAACGACGAAGAAGAAAAATACACACTTTGACAGAGAAAACATCGGGTATATTCTGTCATATATATGAATTCTAAATGTCAGTTCTTAGAACGACGAAGAAGAAAAATACACAATTTAACAGAGAAAACATCAGGTACATTCTTTCTTATATGAATTCCGAATGTCAGTTCTTGGAACGACGAAGAAGAAAATACAAATTTTAACAGAGAAAACATCATGATCAGGTATATTCTTTCTAATCTGAATTCTAAATGTCAGTTCTTGGAACGACGAAGAAGATTTTTGTTTTCACCACTCCAAGATCTTTCGTGAACTTGATGGACTTTAAGGTTTGTGAAACGACGCTTGGAGTCCTCATCGTGGTAGTTATCAGCACGTTCTGAAACGCTGTAGCGTTTTCTGCCAGGGTGATGGACACCTGTAAAACGATGCAAAAACCACACCTTTAGCACCTCGACAAATCTGGACGAATCAGGTCATCATAAAAAGGAGGGGAGTCTTAAGAGCCCAGGCGAAAAAGTACCACAGTTTACTATAGTAAAAGTACTATAGTATACCACAGTATACTATAGTAAATGTACTATAGTATACTATAGTATACTATAAAGTACTTTGGTAAATGTACCATAGTATACTATAGTACATTGTGGTAAATGTACTATAGTATACTATGTGGTACTTTTTCACTTGGGAGGTTATGACCAGAAAGTCTGAGAAAACAGGATCTTAAAAGGTAGGTAGTCTTAAAAATGGGGTTCTTTCTTCTCCTTCTTCTTCTTCAGCGTTCCAGAATTTGTCTGGTTACGTTTGAGCTCGTTTGCCCATTTGGGTTCCCCACACTATACTCTGAAAGCATAGTCAGCTCACTCTGCTTTCGTTGAGTAGGCATGCTGGGTATTTTCGTGTTTCCATAACCCACCGAACTCCGACATGGATTACAGGATCTTTTCCGTGCACACTTGGTCTTGTGCTTGCGTGTACACACGAAGGGGGTTAAGTCACTAGTAGGTCTGCACATAAGTTGACCTGGGAGATCGGAAAAAGCTCCACTCTTAACCCACCAGGCGGCAGCTACCGGGATTCGAACTCACGACCTCCCGATTAGGAGGCCGACGTCTTACCACCACGCCACTGCGCCCGTCAGTGGGGTTCCAATTGTGTACCCTTTCGTGTGTTTCGGTCTTATTGAATCTACTGCAGCTTTGTGTAATAACTCAAGGTCCCTGATAGATCCCTGCGCCTTGAGTCCGAGTCTGGAGATACGCGCGCGATATAAGACTTCATATAATAATAAGAAGGTTATGTTTCGGAATCAGTCTTGATTTTTACCTGTTTACACCATGACACTCTTTTTCAACATACACCTTCAACATATCACAAGATTAATTCAAACTTAAACATTGCAAATATCAATTACATGACAGAAGCAGATACAGGTTTCCATTATAACTGTACTCTTCAACGTCTGAATCAGAAACGAGATGTTGTGACTTGTTGTTGATTATAATTGTATCATACTCGAAATGGCACCTTCTTTAATTAATTTGACCACGTTCACTTCATTCAATTCGTAATTTCTCGAGTAAAAGAATAAAGTATGTACGAATATAAAACAGGAATGGAGAGTGACTTCTGGATGTTTGTAAAATGCTCACATGTCGCAGTCGCGTGAATATTCTGATATCATAGGATGTATGCCAGTCTATCTGTCTGTTTGTTTCCGACACTAGTGTGAATATTCATACTGCCTGCCTGCCTGCCTGCCTGCCTACCTCTCTCTCTCTCTGTCTCTCTCTCTGTGTCTCTCTCTGTCTCTGTCTCTCTCTCTTTCGTGTGAATATTCATACTGCCTGTCTGTCTGCCTGCCTCTCTCTCTCTCTCTCTCTCTCTCTCTGTCTCTCTCTGTCTTTCTCTCGTGTGAATATTCATACTGCCTGCCTGCCTGCCTGCCTGCCTGCCCCTCTCTCTCTCTCTCTCTCTCTCTCTCTCTCTCTCTCTCTCTCTCTCTCTCTCTCTCTCTCTCTCTCTCTCTCTCTCTCGTGTGAATATTCATACTGCCTACCTCTCTCTCTCTCTCTCTCTCTCTCTCTCTCTCTCTCTCTCTCTCTCTCTGACACCTCAGTGTCAAATACCTTAACAGGAACATCGTAGCGATTGAAGGTAAGCGCCGTGAAACACACGTCTTCCCCTCGCACCGCAGAGTAGGGCAAATCTAGTGTGGCGAACAACCTCTTGATGGCGAGCAGCTGTGAAGAACAAATGACAGATACACTATTTAGATAATACATGCACAATCATACTCCCTTTTTATGATTCAGCCAGATAAATGTCTTGGCTTATATATGTTCTGCGCGAACTTAGAATCCGGTTTCATTTTAGAATGGACCGGGTCCAGGTTGGAATTCTAACCCTGCGCAAGTACAGGGGTGCCATTCTAGAATGAAACCCTTGTTGCTGGTCCATTCTAGAATCGGCCGTGCGCAAGGTTGGAATTTGGGTCCAAGTTGGAATAGTCATTTCAGTTAGACTATCACACAGCCAAAGCCACAAATGTGGATTTTCTGTTTGTTTTTGTTTTTTGTGTGTTTGGTTGGGTGTTTTTTTCGGGTTTTTTACACTTTACTCAAAGACATCGTGAATTGGGATTGTGATGTTCTGAAAGTGATTACGATTTTGAGAGACACTCAGCACTGATCGCTACGGACGGAAATTTCCGGACTGACAGTGTTTTGCCGATCTCGCTTGTAACTTTTAATCTTATTCATATACATGAAGTTGGTCTTCTGAATTGTGAAGATAAAGTCTTTAGCTTTGTATCGATATATAATATGACTATATAGTTTGAGCGAGGGAAAGGCTTTTTTTTTTTTTTTTTTTTTTTAAACTAGCTTTAACGTTCTATCAGGCATGCGCCTCTTAAGAACGGTGCTGCTTTGACCACAAGACTCGCAGCCATAGCAAACCCCTCGTTATGAGCGCCGACCACAACGAAAGCAATTGGCTGCGATGGGCCCCACGAAAATCGGCAAAGGCGAGGCTAGTTTCTGTAGAAAATCGTCTCTGTTTTCTCCAAAATGACATATCATCCCATAACTGGCGTTTGTATTTCGACATAAGGTCTTGTGGCATCTAATCATCAATTTCATTCTTTCATTTGATTCATTTGTGAACGCTGAGCTTCGAGTGTTTATGCTTTTCAGGGAAATTTTTTGAAAATTCTGACTTTCCACAGTTATTACGGAAAATCAAGCTTGTCAATCAAGATGCTGTGAATTGGAATGTCATTACTAATCATTAGTTGACCTCTGGCTCAAGTGGTGTCATCTTGCTACACGGTTGAATTGCAATTCGTCAATCTCTGCCGTCACTGGGCACTGAGAACGTCAGGAGCCTGTATTTTTTCAAGGGCAATTAGAGGTTATTTGAAAGTATGACATGGTATAATGTTGTGATTTTGGAGAGAAAAATTAATTGACTGTCATTGCAATGAGGCTTGGTCAGAAATAAAGGGTATTCACTGATTTTAAGCTACAATTCAGTTGCTTGGAAATGACAGACCTCCAATCCATTTGTAAATCAAGTGAACTCTCTTGAATGATTGGTACTTCCTCTACAAATAAATGTGCACCAGGATATAATTCTTGGAACTTTGTTCTTTTGTGTAGTAGTAATGCAGGGTTGTAGGAGTTTGAAACGTGGGCATATCACAGTTTGGAAGGTAGGGATTCTGATAGATTAAATAAAAACTGTCAAACTTTTAGGCATGGAATTCCCCTTTGAGAGTATTTGTTGTGGTAGTACTACTACTATGAATTGCTTTCAATGTTTTCCCATAATATTATAAAACCAGACAAAAGTTGTTGTTGATTTCTGTTTTTGTTAATGTCAACTTTTTTTTAAACCTGTGACAACAGCTCTATAACTCACTCTGTCCTTCTGTTGGTCTGTCTGTCGGTTAGTCGGTCTGACCGTCTGTCTGTCTGTCAAAAAAATTGTCAAAAAACCGGACATTTCCGAGAGGGAGACAGCGCTGACATTGCAAGCGGCCGCAACCGGCTCTCATCACAAAAACAACTGCCCTGCAAACATTACCGCCCTGGTAGTCCCCCTTGCTATGGTCTGCCTTTGTTTATTGCGTACTCAGGAGTGTCAACTTTCTTGACATGACATGACATCGCAAGATCGCCAAAGGATTTTTTTCAGGGGTAGACAAATCAGCCCCATTTTATCAAAGGGAAGGTGCAGGTGGAGATAATTCAAGGGAAGACAACTCTGTCTTACCTACAAACATTACGGCCCCCGGCGACTGGTGAATCCGGTTTCATTCTAGAATGGCACCCCTGTACTTGCGCAGGGTTAGAATTCCAACCTGGACCCGGTCCATTCTAGAATGAAACCGGATTCTAACTTCGCGCAGAACAAATACAGCGCGAACCTATAACAGTCTTTTTCAACATCGTAACTCATTTATCATCACTATATGCATGAGCTTGGTAGTGCGTTGTGATCTTAGAGCATACACGCACTACATGTATGTCAGTGACAGGTCTGCAGTACCAATGATGATGTGAAATGTGCGTTTGCAGGTCACTCGGCTTGGCGGAGAAAAGATAACGTGAAGTACATATACACAGGCCGTACCCAACAAGGTATTCATATCTTCATTATTGAAACTACCAACGTTTAAGTTTTAAGTTTGCAATTTTATTCATTACACATTATACAACTGACCTCTGCCGGGACCCGGCTAACGGCCAGTCCAAGAGTGGGGTGGACAGCAAAAGCGGTGACCACCCAGGTGGTGATAGTGTCCGGCGTGTTCACCTTGAGCACCTCTTTTCGCTTGCTCCTGTAAAATACCAGCAGGACAAATTTCGTTTTTTCTCCGGATTCTTGATTACTCTGTGAGTGTAGGCTGTACGCCATCTTGCTACAAGAGTACAGACGTGTGCAACCGTTGTTGTTGTTGTTGTTGTTGTTGTTGTTGTTGTTGTTGTTAATGTTGTGTGTGTGTGTGCGTGCGTGCGTGTGTGTGTGTGTGTGTGTGTGTGTGTGTGCGTGTGTGCGTGAGTGCGTGCGTGCGTGTGCGTGCGTGCATGCGTGTGTGCGTGCGTGTGTGTGTGCGTGTGTGTGCGTGTGTGTGCGTGCGTGCGTCCGTATACATATCTGGAGCAGACAACACAAACATAACGCATTTAAACTATTTAAACTACAGGTTTCAACACACGAAGTCTAACATAAAATCTATGAGCTCGGTTGTTTTCTGAATCGAAAGCTGCCTTGTACGAACCATCGCGCGAGCAAGTTTTCAAGGCTGGTACACTTTAAGAGACTAGAATTGTTCTCCTTCCGGATTTCTACAAACTGAGGCACTTCGACAAAAGGACTGCAATCCGTCCGTCAATTATCAACTATATTTCATTCCATAAACAGAACACACGCACGCAAATGCACACATCCTTGAATAAAGCGCTTCCATACACTGTCTTGCCTCAGAAAACCGAACTTCATACCGTATTTGACGTTGGAACATGGTGGCAACAGTTCGTCTGCTACTCAATACAACGGAAGAAAATGTCATTAGCGATACCAAAACACGAAAAGAATACAAAAGAATCTGCCTTTATCGCATCAGCAGAACAACGGCAGAACTATGTGTTTGATTGTATTCCAAACCAAATAAACTGCTGTAATTTGTTAGCAGAATTGAACGATTTTCACGGAACTCTTCAACCGAGCATTAATGACTCTCTTGTGCAGGTAGACTTGACAGAGAGACTAGGACTCGATCAAACTCTGGCACAAAAACACCTTTTGTTTTGAAAAAACTGACGAAAGGAGGAATACATTGGTTATACACCTCGTCTCAGTGAATATTATAAATTTAGTAGTCTCAGTTCGCGGTCACGAAAAAGCTCACTGAAGCTCGAATTGTTCATCATCCACCAACTTCGACCATTATTATTACAATTCACTGAGACTCGGCACGTAACTAGCTCTAATGACTTATGTCGGGACATATACTTCCTATGATAGAAAAAACTCTCGCTCTCGACGATGCTACTCGACCTCCATGTTTGCTTTTGACATAATTCGTTTATTGCTGGGATCTGATCGGGTACTTTCGCCTCGCTTACTTCAGCTTTTTCCGTCTTAAGTTAAACTACCAGGTCTGTGATACAAAAAAAAAATTCGTTGCTAAGTTGCAATGTTCGACTCCTTGCAAGAAAGTCAATGAAACTTAGTAATTTTTTTAATCGATAGACGACTGAAGTTTGGTTGAAAGACCAAGGGGATAAGTGCACTGTCCCTTTTAACAGAAAAAAGGCGGGCGCAGTGGCCTAGTGGATAAGACGCCGGCCTCCCAAGCAAAAGGTCGTGGGTTCGAATCCTGGGCTCGCTTGTTGGGTTAAGGGTGGATATTTGTCCGATCTCCAAGGTCAACGTATGTACAGACCTGCTAGTGCCTTATCCCCCTTCGTGTATACACGCAAGCACAAGGCGCAAGGAAAAGATCATGTAATCCTTATCAGAGTTCGGTGGGTTACAGAAACACGACAATACCAAGCATGCATTCCCCGAAAGCGGCGTATGGCTGCCTAAAGGGCGGGTTAATAACGGTCATGCACGTAAAAACCCACTCGTGCAAAAACCCGAGTGTACATGGGAGTTTCAGCCCATGAACGCAGAAGAAGAAGAAGAAGAAGAAGAAGAAGAAGAAGAAGAAGAAGAAGAAGAAGAAGAAGAAGAAGAAGAAGAAGACTTACTTCATGTCCACAGTATCCCAAAGCCATGTCTCGGGGAAGAACGTCCTCAGTCGTTCAGCCGGAGTATCCTTCTCCACAGCACCACCTCCGCCACCTAACGGCAGAGATCACAATTATAGTTTGTACACACACTTTTAAAAAACGACAACACCAAAACATAAATAAAAGGACACACGATAACAAAAGAAATATACTCACCACAAAACAGCAACAAGAGCAAATGAACATGGACTACTGTCGACTATCGTCTCGTCTTCATCAGCAGGAGAACAACAAGAAACTAACAAGGCGAAATAACAACATTTAGTCAAGCTGTCGAACTCACAGAATGAAACTGAACGCACTGCATTTTTTCACCTAGACCGCATACTCGTAGTTTCGTCAGTCCACCGCTCGTGGCAAAGGCAGTGAAATCGACAAGCCAGAATAGTGCGGTAATGGTCGCGCTGAGCAGGATAATACGCTTTTCTGTATCTCTATTCTTTTTAGCGTACTGAGTTTGTTTTTAATCTAAACAGATCATATCTATATGTTTTTTGGAATCAGGGAGCGACAAGGAATAAGATGAAATTGTTTCTAAATCGATTTCGGACAATTAATTTTAATCATAATTTTCATATTTTTTATTTTCAGAGCTTGTTTGTAATCCAAATATAACATATGTAATATGTTTTTGAATCAGAAAATGACGAACAATAAAATGAAATTGTTTTTGGATCGTTTAAAAAAAAATTGTTTTTAATGACAAGTTTCCGATTTTTAATGACCAAATTCATAAAAAAAAATTCAAGCCACCAACCTGAAATGCAATACCAAAGTACGGCCTTTGTCGAAGATTGCTTTGCCAAAATATCAATCAATTTGATTGAAAAATGAGGGTGTGGCAGTGCCGCCTCAACTTTTACAAAAAGCCGGATATGACGTCATCAAAGGTATTTATCGACAAAATAAAAAAAACGTCCGGGGATATCATTCCCAGGAACTCTCATGTCAAATTACATAAAAATCGGTCCAGTAGTTTAGTCTGAATCGCTCTACACACACACACACACACACACACACACACACACACACACGCACGCACACACACACACACACACACACACCACGACCCTCGTCTCGATTCCCCCTCTTTGTTAAAACATTTAGTCAAAACTTGACTAAATGTAAAAAGAAGAGCAGACAGAGAAAGAAAATGAAGAGAATTTGCACACTGTCTCAGGGCCGGACCCAGGGGGGGGGGGGTTCCAGGGGTTCCGGAACCCCACCCCTGGAAAAAGCATGTACCTTGCTTTGAGTGGGTGTTTTTTTTTTTACTAGTTTTAGCACCAAAACAATGTTCCTCTTAACCCTCAAAAGAAGGCCCAGAATGCACCAGATTGCACAGATTTTAACAGTTCTCAAAAATGTTCCGGGGGAGCATGCCCCCGGACCCCCCTAGTTCGCGCGCCTGCTTTGCAGGCGCGTGCTTGTGGCTTCGCCACTTCGCTGATTTGCCCCCCCAAAAAAGGAGGAACCCCCCCCTTACAACTCATTTGGTCCGGCCCTGCTGTCTGGTGGGTTAAGGGTGGAGGATTTTCCGATCTCCCAGGTCAACTTATGTGCAGACCTGCTAGTGCCTTATCTTCGTGTGTACACGCAAGCACAAGACCAAGTGCGCACGGAAAAAATTCTGTAATCTATGTCAGAGTTCGGTGGGTTACAGAAACACGAAGATATCTATAATCTAGCATGCTTCCCCCGAAATCGGCGTATGCTGCCTGAATGACGGAGTAAAACGATCATACACGTACAAATCCACTCGTGCAAAAACATTAGTGAACGTGGGAGTTGCAGCCCTTGAACGAAGAAGAAGAAGAAGATCCTTAATTGTGACTACAAGTTCGAATGGTGCCTACTGTTCATGCTCATCGCCGGTGAGTCGACATCCATCTCTTGACGGGCAGCAAACATGACAGTGCCTGGAAGTGGCATTTCTGTGGCTAAAGGCATCCGAGTTGTCGTCGGGAACAAGTTTCTGTATTCTGAAGGAAAACAATCAACAAAAAACCGAAAATTATAATAAAATACATCAAGTGAAATACGGAACAAAAATGCGATTATTTTTTTTTAGATTAGAAGAGATAAATAGAGAATACTATAAATGAAATAAAAGAAACTACAATTTATGAATTAAGATAATATTACAAAAAGTACACACAAAAAAAAGCAAATTAAATAAAACGATAAAATAAAGTCAAATAAAATATAATGTAATAACATGTGAACAAAATAAAATATGATAACATGAATAAAATAAGCTGAATAACATAAACTAGATCAAATGAAATGAAATAAGATATAATATAATGAACAAAGTAAATGACAGCTGGGTAATAGTTACACGAATTGTATCTTTGACCAAACTCTTAAACATAAGCAATCACAGTTGTTCTTTGCTAGCAGACAACATAGCTTCATCATAGCCTCTAGCATGTGTTAACCCGTGATTTGTAAAAATGTAAAACATGTTTTACAAATCACGTAAATGCGCCCGATATTTTCTTGTCATCTCCAAAGTCAAGGGATCTATTAGATTCTAATGTTTTTTTTAAAATTCATTACTTTATTGTCTCACGCTGGGAAATTCGGGTCGCTTCCTCCCAGTGGAAAGCTAGCAGCAGCAGTGTCGCGCTGCACCAAAGTCAAGGGATCTATTAGATTTTTTTTCCATTACTTTATTGTCCCATCGCTGGGAATTTTGGGTCACTTCCTCCCAGTGGAAAGCTAGCAGCAACAGAGTCGCGCTGCACCAAAGTCAAGGATCTATTAGATTGTTTCCTTTTTTTTCATTACTTTATTGTCCCATAGCTGGGAAATTCGGGTAAGTTTTCTTTGTTATGCTAAAAATCGTAATATTTTATTTATCGGGCCCAAACCACCCCCCACCACCCAGCATAGAGGCTCTAAACAACACATATTAATAATAATAAAAGGCATGTATTACCTTTTGGAATGCAATATTTTTACATTTTTACAAATCGCGGTTTTAGGTTCGACGTAATTTGTAAAATGTTTTTACATTTTTACAAATCACGGGTTAACAGCATGCCGTACATTTTTGTTGATTACTCACTTGACGGTACATCAAGATATTTTCCTGGAACCTTTGCGTCCGTAATAATGCCCGCGTTTGCTCCCTGTAAAAACATTAACAAGTCGCGTAAGGCGAAAATACAATATTTAGTCAAGTAGCTGTCGAACTCACAGAATGAAACTGAACGCAATGCCATTTTACTCGTAGCATCGTCAGGCCACCGCTCATGGCAAAGGCAGTGAAATTGACAAGAAGAGCGGGGTAGTAGTTGCGCTAAGAAGGATAGCACGCTTTTCTGTACCTCTCTTTGTTTTAACTTTCTGAGCGTGTTTTTAATCCAAACATATCATATCTATATGTTTTTGGAATCAGGAACCGACAAGGAATAAGATGAAAGTGTTTTTAAATTGATTTGGACAATTTAATTTTGATAATAATTTTTATATATTTAATTTTCAGAGCTTGTTTTTAATCCGAATATAACATATTTATATGTTTTTGGAATCAGCAAATGATGGAGAATAAGATAAACGTAAATTTGGATCGTTTTATACATTTTTATTTTTTTTTACAATTTTCCGATTTTTAATGACCAAAGTCATTAATTAATTTTTAAGCCACCAAGCTGAAATGCAATACCGAAGTCCGGGCTTCGTCGAAGATTACTTGACCAAAATTTCAACCAATTTGGTTGAAAAATGAGGGCGTGACAGTGCCGCCTCAACTTTCACGAAAAGCCGGATATGACGTCATCAAAGACATTTATCAAAAAAATGAAAAAAACGTTCGGGGATTTCATACCCAGGAACTCTCATGTCAAATTTCATAAAGATCGGTCCAGTAGTTTAGTCTGAATCGCTCTACACACACACACACACACACACACACAGACACACACACACACACACACACACACACACACACGCACATACACCACGACCCTCGTTTCGATTCCCCCTCGATGTTAAAATATTTAGTCAAAACTTGACTAAATATAAAAATGAAACGTACTAAATAATACTTGCTTACAATCTTGCTTGTTTAATTCTTGGATTTTGAAGGCTACAAATCTTTCTGATTTGGAAGTCTGTTTTACGCATATACAGACCTGGGAACCCATATAGTCACATTTTAACAACTATCAAACATACCAAAACAGCAGACGGGTGATTTCGGATGGTTAAGACGCATTACTGAAGATAACATTCTTGGTGGTAAATGTTGCAAACAACTGACTAATAAACATCACAAAATATTGCACAACAACGGAGCAGATTTTGTCAGGGCTCCCAAAGTGCGCGTCCCTGCGTCCTGTACGCTCTAGAAGCCGACATCACGTGCTAGAAATGTATCGAGGGGGTCCCGGGGCGCTCTAAATCTATAAAGAGCGGGTACCGGGACGCACTAACTTTCCACTATCGTGAGTATACCGTTGGTACGCTTTTCATACTGTAGCCGTCAGTAAAGTATAGTGTAAGCACACATGCCAATAATGAATTTCAAGCCGGTACGATATGGAAAAGTGTGTGTGAGTTCCATTTAACAAGGTATAGTCGGAAGGGTCCTCTTCGTAACACACTTTTCGCGATAACAATGCGTTATATGAACACACGGGGTTTGGGGAGCATGGACTATTGGGAGCCTCTAAATCTCCGCGTAGGGGGTCTATGGGCGTACTAAACATTTAAACTGGGAGTCCCCAGACCCTCTAAAACGGGCGTCCGTGGGGAGCCCTGTTTTGTTGTAAAGAATACGCCCAAAACAAACCATTCCGGGCAGTTTTTTAATTGAACCTCGGCGTTCAGATAAAAAGGTTAAATAATATTGACATTCTTAAATAGAGAATACTATTTGACTTGCTGTGCTAAAAATGAGGCCGCCTCAGCCGAAAATGGCGTCATCAAAGACATTTAAAAAAAAAAACCTAAAAAATTGAGATAAAAACCTGCACATTTCCCAAAATAATATAGACCAGGGCTGAAGATAGTACAATATACCAAACTATCTGCACAAGTTCCACAGCACAATTGGCACTGCTGAAAGCAAGGGAAATACTTTCGCTGATCACGGTAATTTAGAAACAATCTCAATTATGAAGTAATTGTTTATGTTACCCAGTTTATTAGGTTTCATAATGAATAAAAACCATGATATATGTATACTTATTAAATGATTAGTGAAGGAAATGTTTTGCTTGTATACAACCTCCCGCCCCCTCCCCCCCCCTACCCCAACGTTAAGCCAAAACACATGCTATCATCCAATCAGTCTCTCTTACCTGAAACACGGCATTTGCATCGGTGGAATAGTCGTAGAAATACCAGGATCCTCTGAGTAGGTAGCTGTTGCCGCTGCCGTATTGAACCAACTCCGACATCACCTGGTTAATAAAAGAAAACAATTGTCTTTTGTGTGCCAGACGGATACTATATCAAAAAGCCTCACTCTTACTATTAGTACTCCCCTCCCCCAACACACACATACACACACACACACACACACACACACACACACACACACACACACACACACACACACACACACACACACACACACACACACTTCTCTCTATATCTATTGCCCAAAAACGAAAACATGTGCAGCGTCTTTGTCGTGAACTTTTGTAGGTGTGGAATATAAGTTATTCACCTTAAACACCTAATTTACAACCGTGCACGCGTCAATATCTATTGGTTTAGAATACCAAATGTCCAATTATCTCTACACCTAAATCATGTGTCTGATAGTGGTAAAATATTAATATTTGGTGTAAAATAAAAAGTTGGTCAGGATACCCTTATCCAACGTTATAGTTGTTGTAAAGGCCTTAATACGTACGTCTTCTCTGGAGATGTCATTCCCAGTGCCCAGCAACTGGACACTCTTGTCCACTCCCAGGAGGAAGACCTTGGAGCGAGGACTGGCCCTGACCTTCAACTTGGCTGTCTTACCAGGTTTCACTTCCGGTTTAACAAACGTCACGGACACCTGTATCGTACGAATGACAAAAAGTGAATTCAGATTCGAGAGCTGATTGGCTGCATAGTTCACAAGACATGGTACTGGTTGGGTATAAGATGCATGAAGAAACATTGTACAACTTAAGCCAAGATGTTGCCCTTCATTTTCTAAGCACCGTGTACTTGTATCCGTCAGGACGTGTACATGTTGAAGTTGTACATTGTCAAAAGCCAGTAAACGGAGTCAAAGGATATACGTACGTAACAAATGTTGACGTCGATTAACGTGCTTGTAGAACAATGTAATCACCAAACTAGATATAAGACTAGAGAGAGAGAGAGAGAGAAAGAGAGAGAGAGAGAGAGAGAGAGAGAGAGAGAGAGAGAGAGAGAGAGAGAGAGAGAGAGAGAGAGAGAGAGAGTGTGTGTGTGAGAGAGAAAGAGAGAGAGAGAGAGGGGAGAGAGAGAGTGTGTGTGAGAGAGAGAGAAAGAAATAGGGAGAGAGAGGGGGAGAGAGAGAGACAGAGAGAGAGAGAGACAGAGAGAGAGACAGAGAGAGAGACAGAGAGAGAGACAGAGAGACAGAGACAGAGCGAGACAGAGAGACAGAGAGAGTGAGAAGGAAACAATTTATTCATAATTATGATCATATTGACATAATCTGCAGTAGTTGGTCATAAACAAATTAAACCAATCGAAAGCGTGTAATAGAATGAAGCAAATTTGAAATGAGACTTGCGTCATTTGCAGATATGTCATCCACTGCCACCGACAGTTTGTCCACGACCATCTCACCGCTCTCAGTGACGAAGAAGACTATGACGTCAGCCACAGGGGTCATCGCTGACGTCAGTTCGAACTTGATATTTGTCTTGTATCTCATGTCAGAGACCTGTTCCGCCTTGCTCATCACAAGTGCATTTTTTGAGTACACCTGCATTCAAATGTTAGTGAATAAAATGACAATAAATCACTCAATGAACGATTTCAGCGAAAATTACGGAACAAATACAGGACATAGTCTCATATCTCGCCATTTAGCACTACATGTAGAAGGAGAAATTTACGACGAAAACTAAATGCACGCGAGATATTTTCAAAGTTGATGGTATTCTGGTTAAAAAAAGAAGAATCCGTTTTACTTGTTTTAACACTCAGACATCTTGGAAACAGTTTTCATTGAACAGTATCTGTTCTCGTAAAGTACTGCATTGGATATATAATGCAGCCCATTGATTTTTGATGGCGAAATTATACGAAAAACCACTGTTTCTGTGTCTGCATATTTTAAGGAGCAAGAGCACTCACAGTATAAAAACAAATAATCCAAACTGAGTAAAAAAAATACTCACTCTTCAAACGGGGTATACCTGAGCAAATGTACCCGTCATTGTGAGAGCTAAAAAATGTCCGAGTGTTTCAAAGTTTAGATATATCTGAACAGACCTGGTACGTGTAGTCACCAAACTCCACGTTGGAACGGGCCTGCAGTTTCACTTTCTTGCCGACCTGAGAGTAAACGAGGCAGTATGTTTCATTTTGACTGATATGCACATGCCTTTCAAAAATTGAATTTGACAAGAGAGAGAGAGAGAGAGAGAGAGAGAGAGAGAGAGAGAGAGAGAGAGAGAGAGAGAGAGAGAGAGAGAGAGAGAGAGAGAGAGAGAGAGAGAGACACACAGACAATGACAATTCTTTGACAATTCTTTATTTTACGAGGGTAACAGAATAAGCATTGGTATACTTTTTTGCATCTGGCCCTCGCCCTAAAGAGGGACTAAATCTACTATAAAAACTACTACTACTACAACTACAATACTTACATAATTAGTAAAACAGTATAAGTTTATGTACATACGTTCATTATATGAAACATTGTAGTTTATACATGTTCATGACAAGGTGCAAAGCAAAAATTTGCAAGTCAATTAGAGTAAGAATACTATGCAATAGTACATCAACTCTGCAAGACAATGGATATTATGCAGAACATCATAATTTCATAAACAAAACAATAAATCAAAAGTGAGTGACTGTGTCTCAAAGGACATAACAATCAAGAATATACTATTCGTTCTACGTGTCAGCACAGCAAACCACGTGATCGGAAATAGGTCACGGTTATGTCATCAGACAGAGACAGAGGCAGTAAGAGATAGTGACAGTGAGAGATAGTGACAGATAGAAAAAGACAGACAGAGAGAGACAGAAAAAGGGAGAGAAAGAGAGAGGGAGAGGGACAGACAGACAGAGAGAGAGAGAGAGAGAGAGAGAGAGTCGGACTTCTATTGACTTCTAACTGACAGCAATTTTCTAAGAATAACATTCTCTCGGAATGAACAGTTTTTCGAATAAGAACTACTCCCTCGAAATGGATAATTTTATTTTGAAAAATGACTACTTTGTCAGAATTTCTTTCTTTATTTGGTGTTTAACGTCGTTTTCAACCATTCAAGGTTATATCGCGACGGACTACTTTGTCAGAATGAACATACAGGTCCTCTTCTTCGACTCAACAGCATTAGTCTTTGCTAGTCAAAATATCGGGCCTCATTACTACACAGGACATATGTGACCCTCCACCACGGAATGAGGGTTAGAGACAGACAATGGCAGACAGACACACACACGCACAAAGACAGAGCGACAGATACATAAACAGAGACAGAGGGCTGCTACATTTTATGAACTGATTTATTTGTCAAATAATGCAGGTACTTATCAATCATGGGAAGCTAATTTACCTGTAGTTTTGACTTTTTCAGCTTGAGTTGTAGGAAGGCATTGGATGGGGACGTGAATGGATTCAGCGTTGTGCTGGTTGAGCTATCTCCGCTCTAAATAAAGAGTAGAAACAAATTTGAAGCAATTAGATCTTCATGTCATCACCAGAAGGTGTTCTGGCTTAAACATACCTTTCATTCAATTGCAGTGTCGTGACATGATTATGTAAAGAGGTTGTGAAAAGAGGTATTTAAAGATAAAAGTACATCTAAGTAAAGCTTATCTTAGTCAAATACAAACGAATCAAGCAAGAACCCCAGCAGCTTATAAGTCATAAAACAAATCAGCCAAGAAGGTAGTCAATAAAGCAATCACTCGTTTGGCCAATCCATCTGTCCAACATTGAATAACTTCATCCGTCCATCCATCCATCCATCCATCCATCCATCCATCCATCCATCCATCCATCCATCCATCAATTCACTTATCATCCAACCATCATCCATCCATCCATTATCCACTCGTTCATCCATCATCAACCCGTCCATCCATATATCCAGCCATCCGTCCATCCATCAACTCACACTGGTATGCACGCTGACTGAGCTAGCGTTTTGTGGAATGACATCCGTGTCTATCGTCAGTTTGGAAACACCATTTTTGTCAAAAGACACGGTCTTGGTGAACAGTTCATGCTCCTCCGTTCGGGGCCAGTACCAGTAATAGTAACGTGGCGGGTACATGACGGAGGATATGGGTGTGTGATACGTCACGTTGAAAGTCACAGTCATGCCCTCTGTGTCAACCAATGGTTTTTTGCCGTCTGGTTGGAGGGCTTCCACCTGGCAAGGGGTAGTACAGATTTAAAAAAGGTTCAGAACTTTTTTGAAAAAAGGACAGTAGTGAAAATGAGATTAATGACAGATACGAAGGAAGAAGAATTCATCAGACATGTAAGAACCAGCGAGTGTCTGGTAAAATATTAAAAAAAGAAAAAAGAAATAAAAAACACGCAGTGACATATATATAATTAGAATATCCGGAATGCAGCAAAACAACTCGAAAAAAAAATACAATCAACGTATAATGTTTACATTTTTAGTTGTTGGATTATACAGGGTTCAATGTATGCAAGCTTATACACACCAACTGTTTGTGCGAAGTAAAAACAACACACACTCACACACAAAACAATAATAACAAGAACGACAGCCGAAAAGCTTATCATTAATATCCCTACAACCTTAACTTGTATTCCTATGCATATTTTCAAACTAAATTGTACTTATTATGTTAGATGTTCACACACATGCCATGATGGGGGCTTATTAGCCCCAGTGCATTCACAAGCTCATTAATTTTTAACTAAGAAAGATAGATTTCATTTTGGTATAGACTATACTGTTCAAGATCTCGTTGTCTAAAACAAAACAAAAAGGATTAACGTTATGACAGAATTTTGGTCTGCACTTTCCTTCAAATTAGTTTAATTGTTCGACAAACTCACAAATACTGTGACTGGCAATCCTGGTTTGAAAGAAGATGGCGAGATGGGCATGAAGCGCAAAGACATTGATCTGCCGTAGAACGTTAGTGACGTCTTCTCCGACATGACGTCATCGGTGGCGTCATCAGTGACAGTAATATTGAAGTCAAATGATCGATAATCCAGGCTGAAATCCTTTTTGCTGGGGCGATACCATCTGCTTTGGGAAACTGTTGTGTTATAGGCCAGATCTTTGAGTTCCTCTGTTGTGAATTCCACTTCTCCTTCCCCGTTCTGGTCTAACTGTTGGAAGGTAGAAAGAAAAGAGCAGATCGGATGATAGTCATTAATTTCAACTGATTGAAAACAGAAATGTAATAGAAATGCAAGACTTCACCGAATGTTGAACATGCAAGCCAGCTGAGCAGTTTAACTTGAGTAGAATATAGTGCCACATCCTCGGGCGTTCTCAGAAACACACACACACACACACACACACACACACACACACACACACACACACACACACACACACACACATACACACACACACACATACACACACACACACACACACTCATCCCGATACATTACCCTTAATAAAAATGCACTCACAGCAACATCCTTGAAAAGAGACATGGAATCCGGTGAGTTCCAGTAGTTATTAAAGGTTGCAACGACATTGCCTCGTCCTTTTACAGGAGACCCGAACGTGTACCTGAAAACAAGCATAATGTACAATGCACCTAGCACATATCCAACTTACACCCTTCATTATAAAAATTCCAAAAAGAGATAGACTAGCTACTAAAGCTTCAAAATCCAGAATCAAAAATCCAGAAATTAATGTTAGTTATCTTAACGTTCATTTTTTGACATTTTGACACAGGAAACATTCACAAGAAATCCTCCCATTGGTCTATACGAACTCTGACCATCTCCTTAATACCAAAAGTGGCCTTCGACGCACACTGAGCAAAATGATTTTTTGGTTGCCTCATAATTATTTGTCTGTATAGCCACTATTAAGACCATTGGCTCAATGTTCTGGTGAATGTCTCGTTTTGTCAGACATTAACCGTTCTAATGTCCTTTCTAAACCTGTTTGCTGTCCAATCAATGTATTGCAACATATTCAAGCAGCCAAACATGAAATATGAACCCCAACAGTAGAAACATTCGAGCGTTGCACACAACACAGAAATGCAACACTTAGAAGTTCAACTGCAACAGAGTGGTGATACTCAAACGCTGCATGAAGAGAGGAATAACATCAAAGCTGAGCTTAAAAGTTAAAGATTTGTCATACCCAATCAAATTACTTTCTTCTTAATTAACAAACAAGCTGAACAAACAAATGCCCACTGTCTAAACTCGAGAGTTAATTACAACAAAATTAGATTAAAGTACTGTCATAACTAGTCACGTTAACTACTTACTTTAGTTTAAACAATTTTATTCAGCAAAATTACATACAACAAACTACTTACTTTGCTGTAATAGTTCCGACAACTTTTTCATCTGAGATCAAGGCGTAGTCAGGAAACTTGAGCTTCACCTCAAACTGAGGCAACTCTGTCGGGAATATTGAAAATACGCAACAGACCATTATCATAATGATCATAGGCGTAGATTTGTTTCACAGCGTGTTTGCACTTTTTCTTTGACTACGTGTCCAACTTTCTTTCCTACTGCTGTACTACATCATATTCCACGATCATCTTAGCTCACAAAGACAGATATCTCCAATTATAAGCTATTCGACCTAAAGTGAATAGATTTTCAAATAATAACTATTAACTTCTAACTGACAGCAATTTTCGAAGAAATCTCTGAATGAACAGTTTTTCGAATAAGAACTACTCCCTCGAAATGGATTATTTTATTTTGAAAAATGACTACTTTGTCAGAATGAACATACAGGTCCTCTTCTTCGACTCAACAGCATTAGCCTTTGCAAGTCAAAATATCGGGCCTCATTACTACACAGGACGTATGTGACCCTCCACCACGGAATGAGTCGCATGTCACCTTTGCATGATTGTTATATTTTCACATATTTTAACGATTTTTTTTTATGTTCTATCCAGTGGTGAAAACCGTTTTAGAAAAGAGCGACAACTTTTCGAGTTATAAGCCTGTGACTAAGGCGACCCTCACACTGATACCCGACACCCCCCGGACGTATTTTAGGCCTAGCGCAGAACCGCTCGAGGTGACATCCGACTCATTCCGTGGTGGAGGGTCACATATGTTTTCATTGCAGCTACATAAAATGATAACTTGACCCAAGCAGGTCCTCGCCTCGGTCAAATTCGATGTATTTCATGAGAAATCGAAGAGAGGCGCATTGATAGACAAACTCATAATGAAATATAAGTTCAAATAGCTCAGCTAAAATATTTGGCAGTTATATTGCTTCCTCGACATACTTAATTTTCAGATGGAAAATTGTTAAGAATTAGATTTTACCTGTAAGATCGTATTCTGACGGTCGCAACGAATATTTGTATGTGACGTGCCTTACTATTTATTCCATGGTGTTCAGCCATTTCTTTAAGAGAAAAGACAACACAAAAAGTAGCAGGGGCGGATAAGGGGGGTGTTACAAAGAAATGAAAAGATTCTGTCTGCTGTGGAAAAAAAAGTGGCTGCTGACACAAGTTGATCATGTTTAAAATCAAGGATAAGCCACACATTGTTTATAAAATAGCTAACATTCTTCAGCTGTGTTGTTTAGCGTTGCTTGTGTATGGTGGTTTTCGTCGTGAACATGTATGCATCCACTTGTGAGTTGACTCCAAAACTCATCACATGAGTATATTTTTTCTCACAATTTTACAGAGTAGCTGAAACTGAATTATGGGAAATACCAACCGTATTCTTCAAGCTTGAAGGTCTTTCTCTCTTCCACGCCCTGAAAAGAGAATACTTTCGTGACATTTTGTTTTCGTGTCAGAAGAGTGGTACCAATCACAGGAGATTGTACCCCCAAAAACAAATGCAACCCACAACAATGCTTAATACATCTTCATCTGTTGGCCAATAACTTTTCGGGGGACATTGACTTCAGCTTATGCACGATCCTTCCACAAAGTAGCAAGTTTGTAGGTCAAATGATCGGGCTTTTTTGCAATTTCAAAAGAAGATTCCAAATTCGGGGATCGACTCAAAAGTGCGAGGTTTGAAATTAAGCGGCAGCCAAACTAACCCGATTTAAGCCCTCCAGATTACATACAGGATCAGGGCATTTTTCATAGAGGTATGCGTTCATGTCATTGATGAAGTTTGCGCGCCATTGCGCAAGTGTAAGTTTAATACAAAGCGGGGATAATTTTTCCAGTCATTTGAGCCGTTTAGCACATATCTTCAGAGTTGTTGTACACGAACTTCAGTTTGTTCACAACCATCCCAAACAATTTCCAGTCTGTATGTGAAATGGTCCGACTTTAACTTTCTCTCCAAAATGTGTTCCAATTTATACCTCTAAAAGTGTCGATGACACCAACGCTTTCCTGTCTAGGAATTGCCCTGAACCTAGCTGTAGCTACTTTCTTCAGGTCACCGATGATCTCGGTGGTGAAGGGGGTGTTTTTGTAAACTCAAACGTAGGCTTATCTCTTGCCTGCCACCGACAGGCGCATTTCCTGTTTACCATATCGTATGTTGAGAGAGTGCTTGATACAACTTCCTTGTCCAATACGGATGTTTATTCAGCGTATTACATAGCACACCTTTATCTCTCTCTGTATGTGTGTGTGTGTGTGTGTGTGTGTGTGTGTGTGTGTGTGTGTGTGTGTGTGTGTGTGTGTATGTGTGTGTGTGTGTGTGTGTGTGTGTGTGTTCACGTGTCTCTCTCTCCCTCTTTCTTTCTCTCGCTCGCGTGTGTATGTGTGTGCGTGCGTGCGTGTAAAAGAGAGGAGAGGATAAAAGAGGATAAAAGAGAGAAAGCGTCAGAAAGAGTGCGTGTGTGTGTATGTGTGTGTGTGTGTGTGTGTGTGTGTGTGTGTGTGTGTGTGTGTGTGTCTTTGTGTGTGCGTGCGTGCGTGTGTGCGTGAGTGCTTGCATGCGTATGTATATTGTTTTGATCTTTCTCTTCGACTTTCTCTCCTTGCAAATGTACATTCACTACCATCGCTTACGTCAACGGTGGTTTTGATGGTCCAGACGCCTAGAGGAGGAAACAATGACGTCACCATCTCTCCCTGAACCACTCCTGTGTCGTCATTACTGCTGACGTTAAGCCACTGAGCGATCCGGTTGTTGTGAGGGTCCTGTAAAGATAATACATCGTTTCTATCATAGGTTCTGGATTTAACATAGTCTTTTTCGTGTGAATGGTCATGTCAACCACATCACATCTGTCCAGGCTTTTACACGGAATGAGAGCACACTTTCACTTAAATTAATTAAAACATTAAATCAAATCAACAATCTGGATTACTTCGTGCACAGAGTAGATGTTTTGAGGGGAAGTAATGTAATTCGTGTGTTAAAGGCACAGTAAGCCTCCCGTAAACCATCACAGATACTGTCAGGCTTTTACACACAGTACAAACACCCTTCCATTTGAACACTCACCGAACGGGAACATCCTAGGTGCCCTACGTAAAGAGCGAGCAATTTTCAAAGAATTAATTTTTCGGATTGTCTCCACCATCCTGAACTCAGGTCAAAAATGAGTTACTTCCCTTCAACTGGCGATAGCCGTGGAGCGATGATTATCAGAATGAATCGGACCGTGGTGCGTTTTGGCGCTAAACCTAACTTTTAAAATCTAAATAATAAATTGACAGCTTGTTACACAAACATTCTTAAATCATAAAAGAATTATTTATTCATCAAGACAAGATCAGTACAATTCGAAGTTTTGAAAGTTTGAAAAAAGAAAAGCCCGGAAGCAGGGTCACGCAAGGTCGTGGTTTTTGTAGCAGACGGCGGTTTATAGGCAGTCAAAAGCCATCGCTCGAGTTCTTATGAACCACATTCGTTTGTTTCGTGAAAAGTCAGAGGTACATAATAACGTGCTATTGCAGATAAGCTCACAGCGAGCCGCATTCAAATTACAAACTGACGACTGCATTGTGAAAAAGGGAAACTGGATCACACGGGTTCACGATGGCTCAGGGGTAAGATAAACCACGCAAAAATAAATTCTTTGAAAATTGCTCGCTCTTTACGTAGGGCACCTAGGATGTTCCTGTTTGGTGAGCGTTCAAATGGAAGGGTGTTTGTACTGTGTGTAAAAGCCTGGCAGTATCTGTGATGGTTTACGGGAGGGTTACTGTGCCTTTAATAGACACGTTTGTCAGTTACTCCATTAATTAAAGAAACAAACATTCTGAATGTGTACATAAATCAGCCAGACCTTTGAATGTTGGTATGTGTTCAACCATTAGGATGCTCTCATCCCATGTAAACGCCCGAACAGATATGTTGTAGCTAACATAATGGGTTAAATGAGAAAGAAATATTTGTGTGTGATTGTTCTTTTAAGGACGGAAGGTAATTTGTTTTTAAGAAAACTTTAGTTGCATCATTGAGATGTTCATAAAAGTATGACATTTGAATCAGCTTACATATAGAGGA
>NC_090250.1:38446963-38479463 GCF_037325665.1 Littorina saxatilis
ACGACGACGACGACGACGACACCACCACCACCACCTCCACCATCACCAACAACAACAGCAACAACAACAGCAACAACAACAGCAACAGCAACAAATACAGACACAAAAAACACTCACTGGCATGCTTTTGAATAATTTGCGACACAAAATTAATGCTCACAGTTATTTTGCTCCTGGAAAATGTGAAACGCTCTTCCCGATACCTACATCAGGAAGAAGAAGGAGAAGAGCCAGTCGAGAAAGAAGAAAAATTTAGCGTTCCGGCAAATGTATGTATTGTGAACGTCTTTTGGTTGCAATTTCTAATCGTGTAACGACTTGAAGCGCATTGGCAAAAATACAGAGAACCCCGCAAATGAACCTCATCACTCTCTACACACAGAGAAAATGACAAAAAAAGGTAATGTTTGGTGAGTATATTTTACAAAAATGACATTCGTGTTTTACTGACAAACGTTGTCCCAAATTAAGGGTTTAACACTGCTTGATGACTAGCAGAGTTCAATGCTTATTATCAAAATAACACGCACACAAACGTCATCGCTTGAGGAAAACAATATAGCTCTTCATCATTCAGATTTGGGTTGGTATAAAGTAAACCTGTCAGTACAATTAACCATATGTGTATTATGTGCCTCTTTTGAATGTTCTTGCAATTATTATTTCGATGTGTGTTTTATAATCATTGACAGGCAGGTTAGACGTGTCGAAGACAATTTTCCGTTTTAATGTATTCATTTTAATGGGCAATAAAGTGTTGTTATTGTTATTGTTATTGTTAAATTGTGTTCGCCTTTTCGCATAGATGGTGTTTTTTTAAGTTGCCGCAATCAACCCCAATCAGTATGTAGAATCCGTTAACAAGGTTAAGAGATGAAGAAAGTCTTTCGTTTCGTATTAATAACAATGGACACCAAAAGGAAAAAAAAGAGATTTATTGCCATTTTAGTGCACCACGTGACTAATTTGACCAACCAGGATTAATTTTAGGTGACCTACTGAATGTTGTAACTATAGTAGCCCTGGACCTTTTGCTTTTGTTTATTGAGTCACAATCACAAGAAAAACTCAACATTGAATTACAAGTATCAGGGTGAATTTATCATATTGGAACTAACTCATCAATATCAGTTGCTGTACCTGTAGCCTGAAGGGTAAAATTCTGCCCCTTCTGAAGTTCAGTTCCGCTGTAGTCCATGAGATTCATGGCCAGAGTGAATGGCCCTGTTGCGTTGGGAGCGAACACGCTCACCGCTAGGGGCGCTCCAGGCCGGATCCGCTTGGAGAAGCTCACCCAGTAGGTCATGTCCATCAAAGGAGTAGTTATAGTGGTAGTAGTGGTGCTGGTGGTTTCAGGAGATGGGAATGGGACGAAAGGTGAGTCTTGGAGAAAGGGGAAAGTTGTAGGCGCCGTCGGTGCGGTCGTCACCAACTCCCTACGATTACAAATGAAATGAGATATGAGACGACAGTAAATGTTATATAATTAATGACAACAACAAAAAAACAGCAACACCAATTCTGGGTAAAAGTCTGGACTTTAAAACTGTTTTCCTCCACGTAAATGACATCAACCAAGGACTGAAACATTCTTATCATTAATTTATGACAAACTGTTTTGGTACAGTATGTGATGTCAACCATATTTGATTATTTAAGCACTTTACCTGAGATAAACTTGGTACGCAATCTGTGTTGTTAAAAGTACGACCTTACCTATTAGAACGCCATTCTTTGGGGTTTAAAAACAAAAGAGTTGGCGTGTCTCCCTGGCAGTCATTATTGTTTTTGTTTCTTTACATTATTTGGGTGATTATTTAACGGAATGCCTAAGTCTGCTTTCGCGTGGATAATTATCAACAGATCGACACAAAGTCCATTGTTTCTGAGAAGTCAGCCAGTATGTCTGATTGTTACTATTTAATTGCTTAGATAGTAAGTCAGTCAGTAACCAACCAATGATCGTTAGCAAAGGACTGAAGGATGAAAGAAAGAAGTAAACAAAGGGGGAAGGACCGAATCACCATCCATCAAACAAAACAAAACAAAAGAAAGAAAGAAAAAGTCGCGTGAAGCGATATAAAAACATTTAGTCAAACTGTTTAATCACGGACCTACATTCTAATGGATGGCTGTCTTTGGATCTAGGTCACTTTAGTGGGAATATCGGTCAACTTCGAAACCTGGGGACCAGCCACTTCCGGTTCCCCTTTCAGAGTAATGAGATTGCTGGGGCCGTAGAATTTTTCATCCAGTTTTGTCCTTTTTTCCCAAAATTGATATTAGTCGGAAGAAACAAGCACACGTGTGGTACGTGGGGGTATTTCCCGGCGAGTTTTCAGTGTTGTTGTTGTTGTTGCGAAGCGAAGCGGCTTCCCAGTGCGGAAGGCAGGCAGTGTACGTGTGCATCAAACAGTGTTGTTGTGATGGATGGATGAGTGAGTGATGAGGGTGAATGAGTTAGTTAAACTGTGACTGAATATCTATTGATTGATTGATATTAAAGTGAACATTAGGGGGGGGGGGTTAGAAATGCACCATTGTGCACTCGCCTTGATGTAAGGAACACTACTGCAGTCTCCAACAGCTTCAAAGTGGGTTAGACAGGCTCTTGATAAAGACTGAGGCAAAATGTGCCAAATCACACATTGTCTTGTAAGAAGGAAAAATCTTCATTTGTCACCTTTCTGCACTTTTTTTACTTTGAGTGCATAGCCACAATGGTCACAGACAAGATGCATCAAACAGATTTCAAAAAGACCCCAAACTGAACTTGTTATGACTATTTGTAACCCCTCTCACCTTTTTGACTTGGCCGTACCCAAGCAAAAAGGCTAAACAAATCATAACTAATTCCATGTTGACTTTTTGGTGGGGTGGACCTATTGTTCCACACTCGCCTTGATTAGAGCAACACTAGTGCAGTGTCCAACAGCTTTTAAAATTTGTTTTGACCTCTTGACAATGTACATGTCAACAATCCCTGACTGTGATGTAGTAAGAAAAAATCTTCATTTCTCCCCTTTCTCCACTTTTTTGTGTGTCAGTGCATAGCCACAATGGTCACAGAAAAGATGCATCAAACAGATTTGAAAAAGACCCAAAACTGAATTTGTTATGAATATATCTCAACTTTTTTGGACTTAAAAAAATTTGGCCCAACAAACACAGCAAAAATCTTCATTTTTCCCCTTTCTTCATCATTTTGTCAGATCGAATTCATCCTCGTCCTGTGAGGGAAAAAAACCCGTCTATGAAATATTCATAGTTGTTATACGAACTGAAAACAAAAAGGCTATTAATGAGAACACAAACAAGCCAAAGTTTGCAAACTACTAGCTTAGTAGACTAGGAGTAGGAAAGTCTGCAAGTGTACTGTTGCACAACTTACAGTCGACAAAGCGAGTATTTACGGCGACAGGGAGAACAAAAAACGTAAGCAAGAAGATTTTCAATATTATAAAATCAACAGTTCATAAGTTATACGCGGAAAACATAGTAATAGCTTTCATTTTACCCGAAGAATGTCGTCGACGTTGAAGTTTTTGCAGACGACATTGCTGGTGGAATTGAAACCGGATGTGATCGATCCCCAGCAGTTGGTTTGACCTCGTTTCTCTCACTGCCTGACAAGGCGAGAGAGAGAGCGCGCACTGAGACAGCCATCCATTAGAATGTAGGTCCGTGGTTTAATGCTGCGTCGCTCACAAGAAATAACGGTTTTAGGTGTGACGAAAAAAAGAACAGGGCCTGAATACGGTGATAAATACAAAACTTATTTTACAACCATTTGAAAAATACATACATCCCCCGTGGCTGCCCGCATAACAAAGTCGTTTTTCTCGTGTTTTGAACTTGCCAGTGTTACAGCACTTTGCTTTGTGTACATTACGTGGCCACCCAAACACCCGCACAACGCAACATTTTCTCGAGAAAAACACGCTTATTTGTTTGCTTTGTCTGTATTACACATTTCTATTTACATTTACCACTGACACACCAAATTGTATACTTTAGTTTGCAAGCGAATCGTTATCATACAAAATAACGTTATCACGAGACGAACAGAGATATCAGAGATCGTCTGCTTTCTTAACTGTTTCGCGCAAATCGTGTAATATCTATTTTTGCGGAAACTTCCCGAAGAAATGCAATCTCAGCAGCTTCCACATGCAACATAGTCGTGCTTATTTGGAATGTGGCGTCCTGTACTTCGTCAGTCACACCTATCTCGGAAACTAAGCGTCTCACAGAACCAGCGCCCTTCCATTAGTTATCAAAGTAACAGATTAACACCAAAAAACGGTAATCGGTAGCTCAGTTGGTAGAGCACTGGACTTGTGATCGGCGGAAGGTCGCAGGTTCGAATTCGGGCCGGGACGGACACGGGTCAACTTTATGTGCAGACCCAGAGACGGAAGCCATGTCCCACCCCCGTGTCATCACAATGGCACGTAAAAGACCTTGGTCATTCTGCCATAAGTGCAGGTGGCTGAATACACCTAAACACGCAGACACCTGGGTAGCGCGACTCCGTTGCTGCTAGCTTTCCACTGGGAGGAAGCGACCCGAATTTCCCAGCGATGGGACAATAAAGTAATGAAAATGAAAATGAAAATGAAAAAAAATGAAAAAATATATTAGGATAGTCTCGACTAACCACACTGAAAACCCGAGACGGGTCACGCTCGTCTCCGCGGAGTGCGCGAACGCAGTACTTACTTAAACCTATTTTCTCTAATTCTGAGCACATTTTTTTTTTAGTAAACATGACATCTGTATATGCTTTTGAAATCAGGGGAAATTGCGGAATACAATGCAATCATTTCTAAATCTGTTAGTGAAAACTCGATTATAATGACAACTTTAATGATCAAACTTATAAACAACAATTTATGCTGCCGAGCTGAAATTCAATCCCATAGTCCGGACTTTGTCGAAGATTGCTTAACCAAAATTTCAATTAATTTGATTAAAAAATGAGGGCGTGACAGTGCGGACTCAACTTTCACAAAAAGCCAGATATGACGTCATCAAAGACATTTATCGAAAAAAACAACGTCTGGGGATATCATACCCGGGATCTCTAATGTGACATTTCTTGAAGATCGGTTTTGTAGTTTTCTCTGAATCGCTCTACACACACACACACACACACACACACACACACACACACGCACACACACGCACACACGCACACACACATACACACACACACACATACACACACACACACACACACACACACGTACACACTCACCACGACCCTCGTCTCGATTCCCCGTCTAAGTTAAAACATTTAGTCAAAACTTGACTAAATGTAAACAAAAATAAAGCAGACTTACTAACAGGTCTTTTTACCAGCCACCTAGCCGATCTACCAGCCAACAAACCAACGGGTCACATAACCAACCAAACCACTCAACCAACAAACCCAACCAATCATACATCAACCACCCAGCCAACCATCGAGCCAACTAATTAGCCCATAAGAAATAACCAGCTAACCAACCACCTAGCCAATCGACGACCCAACCAGCCAGCTGACCGGCCAGCAATAGTAATTTTTGTTATTTCTACCAGCGACTGTGATTTCTGTCTCGTTATAAAAATGCATGAGGCAGTGACGTGTGTGTGTGCGTGTGTGTGCGCGTGCGTGTGGGTGTGCGCGTGCGCGCGTGTGTGTGTGTGTGTGTGCGTGTGTGTGTGTGCAGGGGCGGATCAGTTGCTTTGTAAGGGGGGGGGGGGGGCACTTTGAATCGAAAGTGAATGTGATAGGCGCGAAACGCCCGAATTTGCTAGGGGGGTCCGGGGGCATGCTCCCCCGGAAATTTTGTTTTCCCAAAGAAGCAAAATGGTGCCATCTGGTGCCATTTGAACTTAGAAATGGTCATAGAATCAGCATAGAAAAATCTCTTTTTTTTCTTCTTTTTTTAAAATTTTTTTTCGGGGGGGGGGGGCAATGCCCCCTGTGCCCCCCCCCCTCGTCCGCCCCTGGTGTGTGTGTGTGCGTGTGTGTGTGTCAGGGGCGGACGAGGGGGGTGCACAGGGTGCAGGTGCACCCCCCCTCCAGCAAAAAATAAAATTAAAAAATTTGGAAAGCTGATTCTATGACCATTTCTAAGTTCAAATGGCACCAGATGGCACCATTTTGCTTCTTTGGGCCAAACAATTTTCCGGGGGGGCATGCCCCCGGACCCCCCTAGCAAATTCGGGCGCTTCGCGCCCATCACATTCACTTTCGATTCAAAGTGTACCCCCCCTTACAAAGCAACTGATCCGCCCCTGTGTATGTGTAGAGCCATTCAGAGAAAACTACTGGACTACTGGAGGATACGTTTCTTTGATGACGTCATATCTGGCATTTTGTACAAGTTTTGGTGGCACTGTCACACCCTCATTGTGGGATTCATTTGAATAAAATTCTGTTAAAGTAATTTTCGACAAAATCCGGACAACAGGATTGCATTTCAGGATTGAAGCTTGCAAATTAATTTTTGAGTTTGGCCATTAAAAGTCCGAAAATTGTATTTAAAAATAAAATGTGATGAATCGATCCAAAAAGATGTAATCTTATTCTTGATCATTTTCTGATTCCATAAACAAATCTATATGTATCGATTGAACACTGGATTTCCCTTCTTTGAGCTATGTGACGTCAGAGGCCGACAAAACTTCATATTTAGGCGGCCAGCCGAGACTACAAAATAGTGCATGTTTTTGTGCGTTCAATCATAACAAGAGGCGAAGCCTTCAAGGCTCACGTAAGAAATAGACAAACAGTAACACAAACTCAATCACTCCGTCACACATACACACCCACACACACACACACACACACACACACACACACACACACAGTAAGCATAGGTGAAACTGTGCAAGAAAGCGAGACACTAGATCTGCCAACTAGTCTCGGCCCGCTCAAAATAACAATGACCGAGACTTTCAGTAATTCCTTCGCGTGACGTCTAACCCTCTTACGTCATAATGTGACGTCTTCAAATGCTATCACACACGTCAAACACTTTTGACTGAGACGTAATCTTCTTATGCGAGCTTTATCCATAGACTCGGAAATGTTAAAGTTTCTATCACACACGCACGCACGCACAGACAGACAAAAGTTAGCATCGCATAGGCTACACTTACGTGAGCCAAAAACTACAAGAATATCTACCCAGATACATAAATGTTATTTGTATTTTTGACCAAAATATGTATAAGTTACAGTTCCGTCCATCCATGGTATCGCGTGATATTTTTTGTCGAGAGCCTCGAGTGGCGTCATTATATTCTTTCACCCCGTCGAGACAAAAAATATCACGCGATACCATGGATGGACGGAGCTGTAAAGTATATTAGTGGAATTACGGGAGCTAAAGGGGTACCACTAATTGCAACAAAACTGAAATCAACACAGACTGGTAGATAAAGTGTCCTTTAGTACCCATTCCAAAATCTAAGCCCTGAGGTAATGGAATAAGTGAGTTATCGGATCAGAAAAGTCATGCACTCACACGGAACAAGCAGATTTGACTGGTTTGGCTTGCCGTCGCAAAGCCGGAAGTTTATGCGCGCCATGCACTCAAAGTCTGGTCGAACGTGCTTCGCGTGGCCACATGCAAAAAGGTGAGTAATCGATAATCTTTACGTTTTTATTCGTCCTTTAACATTTTTACCAACTCATTTTCTCGGCTGCATGTGTAGAATGCTAGCGCTAGTTCTTTATTTATGCGATACGAATGCATTGGAAAGAAAAAAGCCTGATATGAAGACGACCTAGCTTCGCTAAACGTTCGTCTGCTTCCAGACAGCACAACATGAGTCTAAAACTTGTTTGGAGGTACAGATAAGCGTTTCAAACGTGCAGATAATCTTTGCAGTTGATATGCTCAGCATCACATATACAATTATGAAGTTAGATTAGAAAAAAAAGTATATTATACTCAAAGACCGTGCGAATTGTTGATCGTGCTTCCAGTATGTATGGTAGGCGAATGCTGTCAAAAATAACCTTCCTGTTGCACTGTTCGGTGCTGTTTTATTTATGTTTTTATGTTATTGTTGCCATTGCTGACACTTCTCTGATGGAATGCTATCACGATAACCTTTATTTGATGCGTAAATCATTAATGTTATCTTTTTTTTCTACAGTCACCTGCTTTCTGAGCGAAATCCTTCCTCTACACCAGTGACCACTGCGAATGAGACAAGAATGAGGTAGGTTTGACATATCAGCAATTTCCGCTATTAAAGGCTACAAAAAATAAATTCATAGAAAAAAGGCTTAATAAAAAAAATCCGTATGATGTTTATATTTTCAATAAATCATGTTTCAGTGGAACCCCTTTCTTAAGACCAACAAAATAATCTGAGGAAAACAGATCTTAAAATGGAGGGTCTTAATAAAAGTGTTTCACTGTATTCAGGATATTTTACAATAAAATATGCTGTACTACGTACTTAAAGACAAAATTTGACTATTGTTACCAAATATATGAGTTGTTCTTTGCTACTGGTCACAAGTGGGGGTCAGCTCACACGGACGCATTGTTCAATACAGTCTAGGGGAGAAACTGGTCACAAAGCACCCAGTACATGCCAGAGAGATAGGAGAATCGGCACAATCAAAGAAAATACCAAAATCATTCAATAGATCTGGAAATATTAAGATGTACTGTGAAAATGCTAGCAAAAATGGCGTCCAAAAACGGGAACGCACACTTGGTGCGTCTTTGAAGACTTACCTCCCGTTCTGTGTTGTTGATAATAGTCGTGTTTGTGCTGTTTTTGTTGAAATAGTATGTAATAAAACTGATGCAGTTCTTGAAATGTTGCAAATTATTGTTGTC
The DNA here is from genome assembly GCF_037325665.1 of Littorina saxatilis. NCBI lineage: Eukaryota > Metazoa > Mollusca > Gastropoda > Littorinimorpha > Littorinidae > Littorina > Littorina saxatilis. The sequence goes on from NC_090250.1 coordinate 38,455,819, forward strand.
TTTGTGAAATGCGAGATTGTTCTGAGGCGTAATCTGCATACGGCTGATGTCACACATAGGGTACCCCACTTCGATCAGCGTATCACTCCAAATGAGCTTCATAGCAGAAAAGCAAATACACTACCAAAACACTGCATAACAGATCTACAAGTCTGAGCCAGAATCATTGAAATTTACTTTCTGTATAAAATATTGCAATCAAATTTGTTCACGCCGTCACACAAATAACGCAGTTTCCCTCGCCTTCGATTCAAAGTAACTCTAATCTGACTGAATTAGATCTACCATCGAAACGCAGATGACGAACTGATTCACCACACATTTGTGGTATTTTACACACAAATTTCAACTGTGTTGTTTCGCGATAAACAGCCATAAACAAACAAATGTGGCGCCGTCCCGTCGCCTTGGAAGGAATAACGCAGGTGACCAAGAGATTGTTTCCGATACCTGTCTGATTAAAATCATCGGGTTTTTTTCACGAATGACGGCTCTTTGGCAGATCTGGTGAGTTGGAAACTGTCTATGAATGTTTCATTTAATGTCAAATGCGTACATTCTTGTCGATATTGTTACCTTTGGGCTCATAAATGAAGTCAATGGTCGTGTTTTCCTAAAGTGACTTTTGTCAGCATAGAACTTACTGTGCTTTGATCATTGACGGAGAAGAATCTTCCGATGACACGAGTTCATTTCACTACGCGACTGCAGATCTGCAAGAAAACTTATGGCAGGGGAAATAAGCTTAACTGAAGACGAATAAGCGGAGTAACTGTTCTTCAACGGATTGCTCTTACACTGATCTAGATATTTAGATCTTGTCGTCTGCTAGTCTGCTAGTAAGTAGTCTTCGGTCGTGTGAAAGTCACATCTATTTCGACTGTGTGCATCGATCCGTGTAGTGAAATGTTGATCTTTGATGATTTGGCAACATAACTTTGCCACAAGTGCTTCGAGTGTATCTTTTGAAAACGTCTTTTAACAAGACTGTTTCGACAGCCCAGACGGGGAGGATCCTCGATAGCTCACAGGGTATATAATGTTTTCCGCCGTTTTTTAAAGAATTCTTTCAAATTTACTATTCCAAAAGTACCCTATGACACGACTCGAGTGGCAAAGAACATTCTCTGCAATTCCTGTCTCAGTCCGTGCAGCCGTTTCGGGTCCTATCGTCATCATACAAACATACACACAGACACAAAAACCAGCTTTAAAAGTTAGATTATGTAAGAATCATGTGAACCAGTGATTTTTTCTCATGTACATCAGATACTACAGTATTTCTGCTTGATGAAAAGCTATATTTCAAAAACAAAACTAGAGATTTGAATTTTGACCACTTTTCCCCCTTTCTGTCACTAGTACTGAAGAACAACTCATATGTTTGCTTTAATTAGCGTCTGGACAATTATACATACAGTGTCAATCCAACTGCTTTATTTAAGTTTATGTTATAAATAAAAAATTTCCAGATCATGGAGCAGTTGTGTATCCTGTGTGGAGGAAGCCTTTATTCAGGGGAGCAGATCGTCATTCCGCAACAGAAGGGAAGAGACAGCATACACAGAGCCAGTACCGAGCGTGGTGATTCAATTGTTGTTGCAGAGGGGCAGGCTGTGCATGTACGTTGTCGCAGTTCATATACAAACAAGCACAACATAGCAGCCTACCTTCGGGAAAATAAAGATGAAGATACTGCTGCAAATTTGAACCAAGGACTGCGGTCAAAGAATCAGCCCTTTGATTTCAGGAAATGTTGTTTATTTTGTGGCATGCATGCAGAACTTGTTTCAAAACGAGGTCCAACAGTACTTCCAGTTCGCACTTTAGATTTTCAGAAGACCGTCTATAGAATCTGTGCTGAAAGAGCAGACGAATGGGCTGAAAAGGTAAAAGGCAGGATAGAATTCGTCTCGGACCTTCCAGCAGCTGATGCTTTCTACCACCAATCATGCAGCGCCAATTTTAGAACAAAAAGGAAACTTCCAAAGTGCTTTGCATCAGACACTGACAACAAAAGACCAAAACAAGGAAGACCAGTCGATGAAAAAAGAGCAGAAGCGTTCAGAAAAGTTGTCAATTATCTGCAAGAAAACGATACAGAACAAGTCACCATCATCGACCTCATCAGAAAAATGAAAGAGTTTACAGGTGGTGACTGTTATAGTCACTCAAAGATGAAAGAAGAATTAAAGAAACATTTTGGTGATGAAATTATCATCACAGAAATGGATGGGAAAGCAAACGTGGTAACATTTCAGAGGACTACATGGTCTATTCTTCATTCCTTTTATTCGACACCTGAAACGACCGACGAAGAAACTCAAAAAGACAACATCATCAGAGCTGCTGCTGAACTTATCAAAAGTGACATTAAGAAGATAAACACCAGCAGAAAAGAATACCCAAGTCCAGACCACACTTCCTCAATTACAGCAAACCTTGATTTTGTGCCAAAATCCTTGCAAACTTTCCTCGGAGAGATCTTCAGTGGAAAGGACACTAATGTGAAGGTTGCTTCAATCGGCCAAGCAATTATGCAAGCAGCTCGCCCAAGAATTTTAATTGCTCCACTGCAGATTGGTCTTGGAGTTCAGATGCACCACTGTTTTGGTTCCAAGTTCCTGATTGACACGCTGTACTCCCTTGGATTCAGCTCCTCTTACAGAGAAGTAAAGACGTACGAAATGAGTGCGGCTGCCACCCAGGAGATAATCGTGCCAGCCACAGATGAACATTTCATGCAGTACATGGCAGACAATGTCGATCATAACACTGGAACAATTGATGGCCTGAATACCTTCCATGGAATGGGCATGATTGCTTCCATAACCCCGTTCATCAAAAATAGGTCGTCCATCGCTCGGAAAACAGAGGTTAGGCTGGAAGAGGTCATGAAGAAAGCCCGTGTCAAAATCAGTTTCTATGATGAGAGATGTGAAGGCCTGGCAAGTCTCACCTATGAGAAGTTAAGGACAGTCCTAGTTGAAGACCCTACCAAAGAAGTTGAAGTCCTATGGAAGTCAGCATGGCTGCTCCGTCCTCAGAGACCGTTCTGGTCAGGAGTAATGCAGGCCGTCCACAATGGTGACTTTCCAGGTCAGTCATCTATTGTCTTCTTGCCAATGATTGATCTCAAACCCAGTGACAAAACTTGTATCTATTCAACGCTGTTGTTTCTTTCTGCTGAAGCTAGGCGATACAACAAAACCCCTGTAGTCACCTTTGATCAGCCCCTGTGGTGGAAGGCCCTCAGCATCATATCAGCAGAAGCAGCTTCCAGTGAGCTACGTTCTGTAGTTCTTCGGCTTGGTCCCTTCCACATGGAGATGAGTTTTCTCGCTTGTATAGGACATCTCATGGCGGAAACTGGCCTGTACGATACACTATGCACTGTGTATGCCCCAAATGCTGCCAAAGCAATGCTTGAAGGAAAAGCCGTGACACGTGCGATCAGAGGTCATTTCCTCATTGATGCAGCCTTGAATGCACTACTTGCATCAAAAGCCCTTCGAGTACCGTTGCCATCCCTACCAACCACAGCTGTAGACAGAAACTCGGAAGAATGTCCAAACGCGCCACCAGAACCAGCGGCAGCGTTTCAGCCACTGTATGAAGTCTCAACAACTGAAGACAACACCATCATCCATAGCCTCCTTCCTGAAAATGATGCAGAGCTGGTATCTGTTTCAACTGAAGAAGTTCCTTCAGATGTAGAAGAGGCAGTCCAGACAAGCTTTGCAGAAATGGACAGTCCACTGAACGAAATTGCCAGACTGTATGACAGCCTCATGGATGGTGAGCCCTTGGAGAGTCTCAAAGAAAATGATGTCCTTCAAAAGATCACCCGAACACTGCAACAGCAGAAGATAGCCTTCGACAGTAGAACAGCTTTACTGTGGTTGCAGTACATGACAATGATTGATATACTGAAGGTATTCCTGAAGGCAGAGAGGACGGGAAACTGGCTTCTGCATCTATCTGCAGTGCAAGAGATGCTGCCCTACTTAGCTGCGGCGGGCCACAACTTGTATACCAAGTCTGCTTATCTGTACCTCCAGACAATGAACAAACTAGAAGACACACATCCATCGGTGTATCAGAGCTTCATTGCTGGGCATCATGTCATTCGCAGAAGCGACCGATTTTGGGCGGGTCTGTCGTCTGATCTCGCAATAGAGCAAATCCTGATGCGGAGTGTCAAATCGACAGGAGGCTTGACAAGAGGAAGAGGCATGGGTGAATCGCAGCGAGCGGTCTGGTTGCTTGCAATGCCAGCATGTGCAGAAGTAAACAACGCCATGCAGGAAGCTACTCAGGTCTGTCGCATTGCAAGCGAGCAGCATTTGGAGATGGGGAAGTCTCGGTCAGCAAAAGACACACAAGACATGATGGCTGTGACGTCCTTCTTGGCCGGACGAGATCCTTTTGCAGAAGATTCGACTCTCAGAAATGTTGTAACCGGCATCGTAGCTGAGCCAGCGGTAAACGTGGACATTGCAAAAGAAGTTGGCTGCAAAATCATCGAGCAGATGGAAGGCAAAATCGTCACCGATGTTTCCATGAGAAAAAAAGAACAAGTAGTTACAATGGCTGCAAAGACGTTTCTTCGTGTTGACGGAAGTCCTGTTCAAGTGGATCCCCAACTGCTATTTCAGCGACTGATTGCAGTGGCCACGGCTAAGCTTCATGACAAAGCAGAAGCGTTCCATTTTGAACTCTGCGGGTACCCGTCATCACTGTTTGAGTCACCAAAACTTCTCCGTCAACCAAATAAAGCTGTCTTAGCAGACGAACTTTGGAAAATGGTGGAGAAAGAGGAATGCCAGCGTCCAGAGGAAGCAGTGCTTCAGTACGTCCTCGATGGTGGTTCCCTCCTCCAGCGCATCCCCTGGCAACGAGGACTAACTTTTCAGGAGATCATTGAGTCATACGTTCGCTACGTTTCAGGAAAGTACTCAAATGCAATTGTCGTATTTGATGGGTATACTTCTGGTCCATCAACGAAAGACATGACACACTCCCGCCGAAGTAAAGGTGCAACAGGACAACCTGTCCACTTCAAACAGGATATGCAACTGCAGACATCCAAGGAGCAGTTTCTGGTAAACACGGACAATAAGCAACGCTTCATCCATGCTCTGGGGGCTGCTCTTGAGCCAAAATGCACAGTGATCCATGCAAAGGGTGACGCAGACCTCACCATCGCTCTTTCAGCAACAGAGAGCGCGAAACACGGCCCCACTGCTGTTGTTGGAGAGGACACCGACCTTCTTGTGTTGCTGGGCTACCACGTGAACTCAGCTGCCCATGATGTATTCTTCTTTTCTGACAAGCACGGCAAAAAGAAGAAGACATGGAGTATGAGGACATTGATTGCTAAGCTGGACAATGTTCGCCGCCTGCTTCTCTTTCTGCATGCTATAACAGGCTCGGACACAACATCAAGGCCCTTTGGCATTGGGAAAGGAGCTGCACTCAGAAAGTTGATGAACAGTATCCAACTACAGTATCTTGCTGCAGCCTTTCTTGAAATACAGACACAAGAAGATGTTCTGCGTGCTGGGGAAAAAGCACTTGTGCTTCTGTACAATGGCGTTCCAGATGAAAGTCTTGACGCACTTCGACATCGTCTCTTCTGCACAAAAGTTGCTACTGGGACATCGTACGTCCAGGTTCATACCCTCCCCCCCACCTCGGGTGCTGCGAAATATCACAGTCTAAGAGTCTACCTCCAGGTTCAGCAGTGGCTAGGAAATGACACTCTTACTCCAACTGATTGGGGCTGGAAGCTGGATGGCGAAGTTTATGTTCCATGCACATCAGACCTACCAGCAGCACCAGCAGCTCTTCTGAAAGTGATTCGGTGTGCATGCAAGACTGACTGCGACACAAGAAGATGCAGCTGTCGTAAACACGGACTCGTTTGTTCGCCTGGGTGTGGAGAGTGTCGTGGTGCCAGTTGCTCCAATTCCCCGTCCGGCTTTACTGAATAAGGCGAGGCATATTGACAAGCAGAGGTGAGAGAATATAAAAGAGTGTGCGTGTGCCAGAGAGCACATGCGTGTGTATTTGTGTGTGTGTGTGTGTGTGTGTGTGTGTGTGTGTGTGTGTTTTTATGCAAAAAAAGCACTCGGATTCTATTTTCAACGCGCTTTGTGTCAACTACTGCCGTCATAGATATTAAATAGCTGCATTTCTGAGTCCTCTGAGCCGAGATCTTTCCAACGAGATGCAACATGATAGGCTTAACTTGGAGAACAAAACAGTGTCTTCTTCCACTAATGTATGACGTCACTAATATGCAAATTTCTCGATTGTGCCAATAGTTTGAAACTTAGATTTTGCACTGGGCGCTAACCAGACTGTCTTGAGAACATTCCCGCAAAAAAAAATTTTGTTGCAAAAACTGGTGGGTTGAAGCATGATTTTTGGCACGGTAACTGCACTATATATGGCATGACCAAAGTAAGGAGAATTTGTCATGGGATGTGGAAAACAAAGCAGAATAATCAACGCAAGCCAAGAAGTTGTAGAACTATATTTTGTTTCAGTCTTGGCAAGGCCAGTTTTGGCCGGAAAAGACATCATTAATTCATTCACCCTGCCGAGACAAAATACCAATTCCATGGATGAAAACGTATATATCCCGTGACGCATCAAAGCTAAATTTTGTTTTGAAATGTTTTCACAACGTACAGATAATTTATAACGGCATAATCGTCATCACAAGACAGGAAAAACGCATACTTTGTTTGTCGTCTGCTACAAATCTAGTCTTGTTGGTTGACGGAATGAATAGAAGCTTCAATCGTACCATCATCAACCGGAATAAATGCTCAGTCCGCTGTCATTTCGCAACTGAACATTGTTTGTTTTCTTTAACTTTTTGGTTAACATTGAAACGGCAACCCAAAAGAGTGTTTCAGCTGTTTCCAGACACAGGCTCAGCTACTTCTTTTGAGTCTAAAATGTCACCGGAAGCAAACAAATTGTCGCGCATACTGTCACAAAAAGACGTCATGACAAAGTTACACGCAAAACAAAAGAGACTTTGACGTCATTTACTTTTGTTCGGACTTTTCCGTCTATTCCTAGCTTGTCAGTGAAGACTTGACGTGAGTAAGCTTACCCAAAACGTCTTTGTTCTCTATTCGCATTGCAGCTGTGAAATAATCAGTCTTGTGTCTCGGTCGTGCAGGTACAGAGTTTGCTTCTGCAATCATTGTGTTCGTGTTGATGACGGCTTCATAAGACAAATCAGCGAATCTATCGTGTGGAAGACATTTCTGTACAAAGCACCGAACCCAACAGGAGGCTGTATTGATGCGTTTGCAATTTTCTGAAGAAATAAACTGCATGTGGTTAATTTCATCCGTTTAATGCTTGTCGAAACGAGCCATAAGGCCTTGGAATAAAAAGATTTGACGCATTGCTTGGCCATCTGATCACATATGAGGTCGCAGTTTGTAGGTTGAATCTATGAATCGGCCAGAGATAGATCTGCATTTCTGTTACGACCTTCCAGATTATCAACAGCGGGTTTATGGTCGAAATCAAGAGGTCATCGTCTCTCTGAACCCCCCCCCCCCCTCCCCTGTATACCCACCTTACCGACTCATATCTCCCCGATAATTCTTTTGTTATATATATTTGTATCTTGTCTGTTTTACATTTTTAATAGGGGTATGAGCAATTCTCTGACCTTGACATCACGTGAAATAATGTTTCCTATCTAGATGTACATATTTATAACCACACTTAATATAAGCTTAGCTTGTTGTGTGGTCACAAATGTCTGTATCGCATATACATGCCACCCTGTATTTCTTTAATAAAATCTTGTTTAAACCAATCAAGAGGTCAAATTTGCGTGGCTCCCAATCATTTCATACAAGATTTCCTTTTTCTTGTTTCTGCGGCTGCGCAAGTTATTTTGCCTAGAGAATATCGCTGGATATTTTCTTACTAGAATAACAGAGACAAAGAAGGGAAGTCATGCTATATGACAATGTACACATATATCTCGACAGTCGTTGTTCACCTCGACCGCTAGCGCGGTCTCGGAGGAACACTGACTGTCTCGATCTGTGTAAAATGTCATATTTTGGTCAAAAATACATATAACGTTTAAAGGCACAGTAAGCCTCCCGTAAACCATCACAGATACTGTCAGGCTTTTACACACAGTACAAACACCCTTCCATTTGAACGCTCACCAAACGGGAACATCCTAGGTGCCCTACGTAAAGAGCGAGCAATTTTCAAAGAATTTATTTTTGCGTGGTTTATCTTACCCCTGAGCCATCGTGAACCCGTGTGATCCAGTTTCCCCTTTTCACAATGCAGTCGTCAGTTTGTAATTTGAATGCGGCTCGCTGTGAGCTTATCTGCAATAGCACGTTATTATGTACCTCTGACTTTTCACGAAACAAACGAATGTGGTTCATAAGAACTCGAGCGATGGCTTTTGACTGCCTATAAACCATCGTCTGCTACGAAAACCACGACCTTGCGTGACCCTGCTTCCGGGCTTTTCTTTTTTCAAACTTTCAAACTTCGAATTGTACTGATCTTGTCTTGATGAAAAAATAATTCTTTTATGATTTAATAATGTTTGTGTAACAAGCTGTCAATTTATTATTTAGATTTTAAAAGTTAGGTCTAGCGCCAAAACGCATAATCATCGCTCCACGGCTATCGCCAGTTGAAGGGAAGTAACTCATTTTTGACCTGAGTTCAGGATGGATCCGATTGAGATGGTCTCAATCCGAAAAATTAATTCTTTGAAAATTGCTCGCTCTTTACGTAGGGCACCTAGGATGTTCCCGTTCGGTGAGTGTTCAAATGGAAAGGTGTTTGTACTGTGTGTAAAAGCCTGACAGTATCTGTGATGGTTTACGGGAGGCGTACTGTGCCTTTAATGTCCTGTTTGGATTAAAACAAGCTCGAAAAAAAAGAATATAATAGAAAAAGCACAATTTCCTAAGAAGCGCTTTACACAACTGCGCTATACTGACTTTCTGTGGCGTGAACGCGACAGCGGTCGCCGTCAGGTATGAAATCGACACAGGTATTGAGTTTTGTCTTCGTATTGTCTTTCATAATGTGAGTTCGAAGGATTGACTGAATGTAGTAATTTCGTCTACGCGACATGTTTTATGATATTGCTTACTTGTCAACTGCGATCACATGTCTAAACGGACTGCGGCTGCCAGTTTCGTCCAAAACTAACGTTCACAACCTGTCTTTCACAACCTTTAAAAACTCATGTTTTTTTAAACAATTTCTAATTACATTGTACTATCTCTACATCACCAATAAAGAAAATTCATACACAACCATCTCGCTATACCGACTGCTAAACGTACCAGGCGGGGGGGACGGCTCTCATTTAGCCGAATGCAATCACGTTGTCTTCTGCGCTTGAGTGCACCCCACACACACTTGACATACACTTGACATACTCTTGAAGGCGATAAGACACCACCCGAGTAGCCAACGGCGGCTTTCTTTAATTGCGATAACAACTCGGGTAGACAGTTTCAAACTGTCGTTAAAGACAGGTCCAACTACACTTACTTTTAAGATGTTACATTATGGAGGTCAAAATGGCCAATTTTCTGTAGTTTTCGGGGGAGAAATCTATCCTGTTACTGTATTAAAAAAGAAGCTTTAATTTTTCGGCACTATATTTGATTATGGTGGACTCAGTGGAACTCATTCTGATAAGCATCGCTCCACGGCTATTGCCAGTTGTCTCTCTGACCGGTGTGACGTTTTCATCTTTCGCCGTGTTGATATTTCGCTTCTCGGCCTCGTTGATCTAGTATAAACTCTACACTGAACACACAAAAAAAACTTCGATAGTACTGATGAGCGACCTTGTGTACCTTACATTCATGGGGCCAAATTTGTCCAACCAATTTGTTTTATTTAACGTAGAAATTTGATTCATCCTAAAATGTTTTCCTTCTAACTCAAGGGACGTAACCACTCAGTACACGTTTTCGAAGAATTCGATTTTGGGGGTGAAATCTATTAAATTTTACCACCAATTTTCTTCACATGCAAGAAACTGACATGCTTTTCGTCCATAAATAATTTCACTTCTTAATTTTACCAGGAAACAACATTTCAGTCTTGAGTATATGTCGAGGGGGAAATATGTACACAGGCGAAAGATGAAATCGTGACACCGGACGCTACAGTCCTACGCGAATCTATCAAAAAAAGAATACAGAGTTATCTCCCATATGTTTTTCGCGAGCACTGATCTAAATTTGAGATCAGTGTTCGCGAGACGAACATGATTGCAGATTGGCCGACTTCGACAGTGATCTCCGTTCTGTTCTTCACAGTTATGATAAAGACATCGTTCTAAGGTCAAAACAAGTCGAAATTTTGGGACTGCTGCCGGAAGGAGACCGTAATATATGGTTTCATCACTGTCAACTGGTTACAGAAAAAATCGTCTGCTCCAGTGAGCGCCGAAACCAAACGGTTGATTATCACGTGACACTTTTGCCATATTTAGCGTTGTTTGCACAGTAAATACAGCCGCGAAAAATAGCTCGCTTGAAACTGTCTTACATATCAATTCCTTTGTAATTTAAAAATTACAAAACACCATGAAAAATCATTATCGACGATCGCGAATCTGTTTATATCAATAATACATTACAAAAAGCTCTAAATATGTTTAAAAAAAAATCGGTTTCCTTGCCAGACAAGGAAACTCAAGGCATCCTGTCAGGGAGAGAATGAGCCGAACTCATTTTGACCTGAGTTCAGGATGAGTGGAGCTGTCCTATCATTCTCAGAGAATTATTTTCAAAGTTTATTTTTGTTTTAAACATTAATATGTGAACAAAGAATTAAGGTAGGTGATCAGCGATGCTGTCAAAACTACTTACATGACGTCATATATGGCTGGTTTTTAGTGTTGATATTTTTGTTTCGAGCGACAGATTGACTGATTTGTTTCATATCGCTTAACGCGTTGTTTATTGTGGGTTTTTTTAAACATTTTTTATTAGGTGTTTTGTTTGTTTGTTTGTTGTTGTTGTTGTTGTTGTTGTTGTTGTTGTTGTTGTTGTAAGCACGCTGCTGGATTACACACACACACACATACACACACGGCTGCGTCTGCAGGTGACCCGTCTGTAGTTTTACTAGATATTGCTCGTCTTCGGCGTGTGCACTTTCAGTAGATCTTTTTACATTTAGTCAAGTTTTGACTAAATGTTTTAACATAGAGGGGGAATCGATACGAGGGTCGTGGTGTATGTGTGTGTGTGTTTGTGTGTGTGTGTGTGTGTCTGTGTGTCTGTGCGTGTGTGTGTGTGTAGAGCGATTCAGACTAAACTACTGGACCGATCTTTATGAAATTTTACATGAGAGTTCCTGGGTATGAAATCCCCAGATATTTTTTTCGGTTTTTTGATAAATGTCTTTTATGACGTCATATCCGGCATTTTGTAAAAGTTGAGGCGGCACTGTCACACCTTCATTTTTCAATCAAATTGATTGAAATTTTGGCCAAGCAATCTTCGACGCAGGCCGGACTTCGGTATTGCATTTCAGCATGGAGGCTTAAAAATTAATTAATGACTTTGGTCATTAAAAATCTGAAAATTGTAATTAAAATTATATTTTTATAAAACGATCCAAAGTTACTGTTATTTTATTCTTCATCATGTTCTGATTAAAAAAACATATAAATATGTTATATTCGGATTAAAAACAAGCTCTGAAAATTAAAAATATAAAAATTATGATTAAAATTAAATTTCCGAAATCGTTTTTAAAACAATTTCATCTTATTCCTTGTCGGTTCCTGATTCCAAAAACATATAGATATGATATGTTTGGATTAAAAACACGCTCAGAAAGTTAAAACGAAGAGAGGTACAGTAAAGCGTGCTATGGAGCACAGCGCAACCGCTACCGCGCTGAACAGGCTCGTCAGTTTCACTCCGTTTTGCACTAGCGGCGGACTACGGTCATTGTGAAAAAATGCAGTGCGTTCAGTTTCATTCTGTGAGTTCCACAGCTTGACTAAATGTAGTAATTTCGCCTTACGCGACTTGTTGTTCTTGTTCTTGTTTTCTTGTTGTTCTTGTTGTTCTTCTTCATCTTGTTGTTCTTGTTGTTCTTCTTCATCTTCTTGTTCTTGTTGTTCTTGTTGTTCTTCTTCATCTTCTTGTTCTTGTTCTTCTTGTTCTTGTTCTTCATCTTGTTGTTCTTGTTCTTGTTCTTCTTGTTCTTGTTCTTCTTGTTCTTGTCCTTCTTCTTCTTCTTCTTCTTCTTCTTCTTCTTCTTCTTCTTGATGTATTGATGCTTTTAATTATTTGTTTCGTATACACTCTGAGTAATTTGGCAAATAGTGGATGCGTCTTCTTCTTCTCCTTCTTTTCTTCACATCACAGTGTCCAACTGTGACTTAATCACCTGGTGGAATTCCGGAACCCCGCTTAGCCAACTCCCTAGGTCTTACAATTTGGTCAACATCCATGCGTATCAAGAATGGACAATTTTCATCACTTCGCGTCAAGGTTGGCACAACGTTCTCACCTCTGTTCGCAACACTCATTTGTTCCAGCAGATTAGCTGGACGCTCAGGACCTGCTACTTTGCTGCCGTGCGTACCAATAATCGTAGCAGTGATAATTAGTGTCGGTCCCTGGAACCGACAACAACAGCGCTGTATTATGTATTGCTGCAGGAACAATCTTGGTTTTGATTAGCACATAATGTTCGGACGTATAGTAGTAATACAGGCTAGCCATTAGTTGTGTATGTTCATTCTGGCTTATCATTGCTGACGCAAACGGCTGGAAGAGATGTTTGTTGCTTTGTTGCGGTAGACTGGACGGTATGATTGTAGAGTGCTGAAAGTCAGCTTGTTGTTGCATGACAGCATGTTATTGCTTGGCTTGCCGTAATATTAGCGACGTGCAGTGATGTGTTTGACGTAAGCTGATAAGGTCTAACTAACCGGCGAGGTTTTCGATGTGCTTAGTGAGTGGCGATAGACTGGGTGATTTGATTGGAAGTAATGGAAGTCGAACCGTTGTCACGAACTGAAAACTCTGCCTGCACAATCCCTCTCAATGCGGTCAATGCGCATGCGCTAACATGGGGAGATTAATCAGGTCGTGAACAATCTAACCCTAACCCTAACCCTTACCCTTGGTCAATGGGTCGCATTTTTTAAATCCAAGATTGGCGCATGCGCATTGACCGCATTGAGAGGGATTGTTCAGCAGAGTGTTCAGTTTGTGACACCGTCATTGCGTTTCATTTGTGTGGCTTGTGCGTCAAGGGTATTGGGAACCTGATGAGGCCTGGCCAATCAGTAAGGTATTTAAAATGATACCTTGCTAGGCTTCTATGAGCGTCTGCAGTTTTGATTATGTTGAAGCCATATATACGCAGTCGGTCAGCCTTGACCTTTCATGTTTAGGGACAAGGGGGTGAGGGGGGGGGGGGGATAAAAAGCAGCCTTTTACAGGCATGCGCTTTCCATATTGTATGAAAAAAAGGAATCTCGAGAGACTTTAGCGCTGTGGCAGAGGAAACTAAATCCAAAGAAAAAAGGAAGAAACGTGCATATTCTGTTGTCGTGGGAGAAAGAAGGAACAAATAGAGAAAGATAAATGAAAAGAAAATAATTGTTCTGATAATTATTGTGTCGTATCGGAAAAAAAAGATTGAATCATAATTATGGTATGATAATAGTGTAACGCTTTAACGTTTGTCCTCGGCAAGAAAACACCGTATCAATAACACAAACATTATTTGGTCAGCAGATTTTGAAAAGTTGGGGTGGCTTAGATGAAAAAATAGATGGATAGATAAATAGATAGATAGACCGACCGACAAGCACAACGACAGACACACACAGACACAACCTCAGACACAACCTCAGACACAGAGATAGCCGATCAAAGTTAATAAGGCGCATGCACCGCGGACATTGTATAAGAGAAATCGAAAGTCTGAGCAAACCGCGATGCTGTGGAAGAGCAAACAGACAGCAAAGCGAGACCGAATCCACGTACCCTTTTGTTAGTTTTGGGAAAATAGACAGAAACAAGAAATTCCTCCGAGGTAGGAAAAACACCCCCGTTGGTCAAAGGGAAATAACCATTCTCACTGCCACCAACTGAGAAGGTTATTTCCCTTTGACCATTAATATGTGCCTCTATAAGTCCTTGTAGAATCTTAATCCACCAATAACTCCCTAACCGTGTGTTTGACGGGTCCCAATTTTTGTAAGGACCGTCTCAGGAATGTATAGAACCTGTTCACCAAGTTTGGTGACGATCGGTCCGTTCATTCTTGAGATCTATATGCGAACACAAACACACAAACACACAAACACATCGAGCGAATCCTATACACACCCCTATACCGGGGGTGTAAAAAAGAGAAAGTTAACACACTCAAAAAGGAAAGGAAAAAAAAGACAAGAAAAAAAAAAAAGACTCGGAGGACAAAAAAAATACGTCCACTTTGTTGGTGGTAGTTGTAAAGAAAATCGTGTGTGCGTGTGTTTGTGTGTTGATTGTCCGTATGTCGTCATTTGCGCGTTCCCATTTGAAATCAAGCCGTATCGATGGACACACGATCGATACGCTGTCCAGTGGAACGTAAACAAAACGTTTGTTGCGTCGTGCGCTGTTTAAAATTGTATCATTATGTTCTTTTCTCAAACACACCACACTGTTTAGTGTTTTGTTTGACTGGAGAAAAGGTCTGCGCCCGCAAATATCATCAACATTCTACCAGTGTTTTCCTCGGGAAAACTTTATTCACGACTGGGTAGACAACCAAAAATGTGCTGATGAAAAATTCATCCAGACACGTGAGGATTTTTCGGCTGCCACAAAAGCAACCAAGGGAAATCGGCGGAACCCGATAACTTACCGAGTATGAAAAATTCAGTCTTTACTCCGGATACAGGGCCGATTTAAGCCGGAAAAAGAAGTGGATTGCAGAGAGGTCGGATGCTATTGCGCATGTGCCGCTCTCAGGAAAAACTTTCAAATTGTGTGCATCAGTTTTAAAATTTGATAGATCTGAAATTTTCCCAAAGAATGGCATTAAAAAGTTAGTAAGGATGTCATTTAACTCATTGTCTCCCAGGTACGGATATATCCTTACCCACTCATGTAGCTCTATCTGGCCAGGTACGGATATATCCGCTCAGACTGTTAGCGTCAGTGGCTTCCTGTAACGTCGATCTAACGCCTGCATTCCAGCGTGTTGATACACAGTTACTACAATTCTGAGTGACCTGCTGCAGCACAGCTGGTCTCGGCTAAAACAAACTTGGTCAACATAGGTGGGGTACAAAGTGTTAAGAATATGGTATTGCTGAAGGATAACCTCGTGCACGAAGCATATTCGTTGGAGTCAAGTCAAGTCAAGTCAAATTTTATTTCAAGAAACCCCATGGGGGTACATGAAACAAAAAATACAAAAAATACAAGAACAATAAAGAGAGGAATGCAGGTTGATCCATCAATAGATACACATAAACTCGTTCCGTTTTCCGTTGAAAAAATAAAATATAAAATAACTTGTTTAACAATGTGGAAATCAAATCTCCAAAATAATCGTTCTCGATTTATGGCCGAGTTCATTCCCACGAAACATTACGTGGGAATAAATAACCCTATACTGTAAACTACCTTGTATAAGCCCACCCCCCCTGCACACAAAAGTGACCTTAAAGTTAGGGGTGGGCTTATACAAGGTACTACCCCCCTGTGCAAAACAATAAAGATGGGGTTAGACCTGCATTTTGAAGGCAGTTTATGTCTTGAACGTTAAGTTCATAACAAGCAAGCTCTCTCTCTCTCTCTCTCTCTCTCTCTCTCTCTCTCTCTCTCTCTCTCTCTCTCTCTCTCTCTCCCAAACACAAAACAACAAAAACTTTTTCAAAATGTTTGTGCTTTACTTACTACAAACATTGGAAAGTTAACCAGCTGAAGGATGCTTTTGCACGATGTCTCTCTGCGTTCTTCACACCACTTGCCCTCCACAGTTCCACAAAGTCTCCCTGCCTTCTTCCCATCACTCGTCCCCCATCTCCCCAAAGTCTACTTCCATGTCGTCCCCTTCATCAGAAGACTCGTTTTCCTCCTCTTCCTCCTCGTCCTCGCCGTCACCACCACGAGGCAGCTGGACCTGGATGTTGTCCGGAAACCATTCGAGGGTTTGGTCATCTTGAGAGCCATCCAGGGCATTGGAAATGGCGCATCTCAAGAAAGAGGTCACGATTGTCTGTGCTCCCACTCTCTCCCACGCCTGGCCCACCCAGGTGACGACGTCCTGACGTAATGGCTGTCGCAAGTTGCCGGCTGCTGTCAGGGGCCTGGGTTGAGTCATCCACTGCACCCAGCTGTCTCGCAGGGCGTCCTTAAATGGTTTCACGATGCCGACGTCGATCGGCTGGGCAAGGGCAGTGCAACCTCCTGGAATGGAAGCCAGGTCCACGTCTCTTTCTCCCATTGCAGCTTGCACATTGGCTGTCCGATGCGCCGCGTATTGGTCCAACACTAACAGGCGACGCTGGTCCGAGTGGCCCAGGACTCTCTCGATCCACACAAAGAGGGACTCACGGGTCATCCACCCGTTTCGCGTTGCTGACACACGAACATTGTCTGGTACCTGCATGTGCAGCAGCACACGCTGGGGAATGTTACCGTTTCTCTCTCGGAAAATGATAAATGCAGGAAATTTTGTCCCATCAGCAGCCACTAGCAAAGCCACCGTGAATCCTCGCTTCTCGGCCCTGGTTGTTTTGGTCCGAACGATTTTCGCTCCCTTGGTGTCGTTGGTTCGCTTTGGGAGCATGTCGAACCTGACCATAGTCTGGTCCATGTTGAGGATGTGGATGAGAGGGTAGAGATTGCGCAGCCTCGGCCTCAGAACACTCCGCCGGAAGGCTAACAGCTGGTCTCCATAGTCGGCGGGCACCCTCTGGTTTGTGCAGGTGCCTCGCCTTGTGCACACTCCGTGGCGCTTTTTCCACCGTTTGACCCACATGGGTGACGCACGGAAGCCCTGGAGTTGTTCAGCACCTGCAAGTTCCATGGCTTTTCTTTGGAGGTCTTTGTTCCGGACAACTCTCCCTTCTGCTCGTTCATTGTTCAGGTAGTCGAGGACAGCTTGGTCAACTTCTTGGGACAGAATGTGTCGCCCTGGATGAAGCTTCCTTTTCTTCTTTTCTGTTCCCCTGTCGTGTTGAATGAAACGATCGCGGTTTGTTCGCCACTCCCTTATCATCTTCCTGTCTATTCCAAATTCTTCGGCGGTTTGGGAAACATTGCCATTAGCAAAATGTTCAAGGTAGTCCAGGGTGGCCAACTTAAACTCCACCGTATATGATTGTCTTCGTGGCATTGTTGAATTTCAAGGCACAAGAAACTCCTCCTCAGATGAATGTGGTTTCAACTGTGATTCAACTGTGATTTAAGAACGTTGTCTACAGTCTGCTTACGTCATATTAAAATTGCGTCAATACCAATTGTCTAAGTTTACGTCATAATTCTAATTGCTAAAGTTAGGTCAAAAGCGAACAACACAAAACTGCATGCTAGACTTGACTGATAGGCCTATCACACAGTATCAGTTCATAACATTAAGGCATAGGCACACACACAACGAAGAATAATAGAAGAAAATTAATTTTTATGTTTTTGGTAAAATTAAAAAGTGGGGGATGGGCTTATACAAGATACTGGGCTTATACAAGGTAGTTTACAGTATATGTGTGTGTGTGTGTGTGTGTGTCTGTGTACATGTGTCACTGTGTGTATGTGTATGTTTTCAGTGTACATATATATGTGTACGTAAACTTTTATGCTTGCTTGTGTGTATGTAATGACATATGCATTTCACATTGAATTTTATTGTACAATTATTTTGCCTGTTACCAATGGGGAAAATGCGTAAAGTCAAATGAATTGATTTCACTTGTGAAGTTTACATTTAAAGGTCCTTGTCTACATTTTTATACCGAAATCGCCATTTGACCATTAAAATGCAGAGTCTATTATCTACAAATATCAACAATATACCCCCGTTCGATCAGGAAAGACGAAGCCAGTGTAGCCGTTTGAAAATTCCTTGTAGTATTCCAGCGTAGTACTCATAGTAGGATATCCTTATTTGGAAAATGCCAAGCGCAAAACTCCTCTCAAATCCCGTGCATTTCGTGTGTTTTAAAAAAAGCGTGGACAGCGCTCCAGTGTCAAACTGTTGCTGCACTTGTTTGGGCGTGGCTATAAGCATAGTGACATGAATTTGATTGGTCAGTATTTTTAGGCAAAGCACATGTTCTCAGCAAACAGAAACAAAATATTGAAAGCGTGAGTCACGCTACCCAAAAATAAAAAAAATTTTACATATTTTTTTTCTATAACTTTTTTCCCCATGGTTCATTCATCATTTGACATAATTTTGTATCGAAATCTAACCATAAGATTATTGAAAAAAAACAAAAATGTAGACGACCACCTTTAACATCAACATTGTTACGCTTGACACATTTTTCATTCATTTATTCACTTTCAGGTCCGAGTTGCTACTGGAGCTGGGGACGTGACTATTTCTGGAGACGGGACCTACCAACGTCGAGGGTTCCAGAGCAAAAATGCAGTTTTCACTACACTCAGCGTGAACGGTAAGGCATCCAAAGTTCTCGACACTGAGGTCCTCTCCAATCACTGTGATGCTTGCAAGAAAAAAGAAAAAATGTGTACAGAACTCGAGGAGTGGAAAAGGCATCACAAAGAACAACACAAATGTGATCAAAATCACACAGGCAGTGCTGCGGCGATGGAACCAGCTGGTGCAGAAGTTGTCTTTCGCCGATCAGAACGTCGTCACAAGCTCCGCTATGTGAACTTTTTGGGAGATGGTGACAGCAAAACGTACTCCACCCTGAAGAAAGCTAACATCTACCCTGTGCCGATTACCAAACTTGAATGCTGTGGGCACGTGCAAAAACGTATGGGGCGTCAGCTGACAAACAAGGTGCAAGAGCTGAAGACCAAAGTATTCACCTTGGCCAACGGGAAAAAGACGAAGGGAATCGGTGGCAAAGGTGGTCTTACCAAAAAGGCCATTCTCCGCATCCAGGGTCATTTTGGTGCTGCCATCAGAAAAAACAGCAACAACCTGGCTGCGATGAAAAGGTCAATATGGGCCATTTTTTACCATCGCAGTGGTGAGCACAACAACTGTGGAGACTGGTGCCCTTCCAAGACCGGCCGCGGGGACCCCAACATCAACGTTCTTCCTCCACATGTGCTGGCTGCCATCAGGCCAGTCTTTGAGACTCTGACACAGGACAGTCTTCTGGAGAAATGCCTGCATGGGGGCTCTCAAAACACCAACGAGAGCTTCCATAACCTGATTTGGGAAAGGTGCCCCAAAACTTGCTTCGTGGGCAGGAAGCGTCTTTCCGTGGCGGTGGCAGATGCGACAATTGTTTATAATGACGGAGAGTGCGGTAGGCTGGGCATCTTCCAAAGGCTTGGATTTGAGGCTGGAGTGTGGGCAACACAGTGTTTTAAAGATTTGGACAAGTCAAGGGTGAAGGCAGGTCAGATCCAAGCCACCGAAGCTGCACAGTATGCGCGTCGAAATCGGGCACTTCATGCCGCTGCACAGGATGATGGGGATAGGGAGGAGTTTTACCTTACTGGGGGTCAT
Organism: Littorina saxatilis; assembly: GCF_037325665.1. Taxonomy (NCBI): domain Eukaryota; kingdom Metazoa; phylum Mollusca; class Gastropoda; order Littorinimorpha; family Littorinidae; genus Littorina; species Littorina saxatilis. The sequence continues at coordinate 38,475,553 of NC_090250.1, forward strand.
GAGTGACTTGGTATGTTCATTGTTTATTCCATTTGCATGCCAGAGACTTACTAAAGCAAAAACAAAAAAAATTTGAACAGCATATTTGACCCCAAAACAAATGTTTGCGCTCAAGAATTGAAGAAATATTTGCGGAGCTTTTTCGTAAAACTCGCTTTTCGGCTATTTTCTTCACCATTTTGTGGATATTTCAAGAACTATTGATCCGAATTCAATTAAATTGTGTTGCTTTATTTTACCCAGGGCTACAGTTTGTTCGAGAATGAAGCACTTGCACACTGTTTGTGACTATTTACAAAATTACAAAATTTACCTATATTTTGTCATGCGTAAATACCACTTAATTTTCAAATTTAAGCTTTCATCCTGGTGCATATTGTTTATTGATATTTGAAGTGTCTACATGCCAAAATTCTAGCTGGTATGACAGTTCTTTTGTCCTTAATTACCCGAACAGTAAGTACACTTTTGGGGGGATGCGAAAATGGTTATATTCTTAAATTCCACAGTTCTCAAAAGGTTTGCATCACATGACATTTTTAATAGTTTCCAGGCAATATAGTTGAGTTAAAGATGTCTTATGCCAAAAATTAGAACATTTGGATGATTTTTAACTAATATATTTGATAATGATTTCAAGCGATTTTTGGTCAATTTTTAGGTCCAACCTTGCCTTAACCGCAATGTCATCACAAATTCCCAACCTTGGGCAATTAAAGATTCTATATTCTGTATTCTGTAGCTTACGTTGTTGCTGCAGTAGAGGCAAAGGTAGTTGTGGCGGCAAGAGAAAGCAGGAAACAGTGCCAGAACAGAGGTGTGCACACACTGCTCTTCATGACTGGTGGACGCTTGCAGTCCTTCTTTGCTAATCAGTTGAACCCTCTCTTTCTCTGCAATTTATTTTGATGTCAAAAAATTGAGACTGCTAAAATCTGCGTTGGGGCGATTTGATAGAATGGTTTTAAAGTAATTTTTTTTGATCATCTAGTTGAACGAATATCGAAATGGCGGGATAAAAAACGCACGTAAAAACCCACTTCTGCAAATGAAAAAGAGTGCAAATGGGAGTTGCATCCCTCGAACCCAGAAGAAGAAGAAGAAGAAGAAGAAGAAGAAGAAGAAGAAGAAGAAGAAGAAGAAGAAGAAGATGAACAACAACAACAACAACAACAACAACAACAACAACAACAACAACAACAACAAGAAGAACAAGAACAAGAAGAACAAGAAGAAGAATTGAATTAAATTGAATTGAACTTTATTTAACAAGGATTAAGATTTAAGGCTACGCCTTTTCTTACAATCTGTCCTTGGGACACATAGACACACAATGATACAAAAATAAAAAATAAAAATATATAAAAAGTTAACAACAAAAGGAGGTCGTAGAAGAAGAAGAAGAAGAAGAAGAAGAAGAAGAAGAAGAGGAAGAGGAAGAGGAAGAGGAAGAAGAAGAAGAAGAAGAGGAAGAGGAAAAGGAAGAGGAAGAAGAAGAAGAAGAAGAAGAAGAACAAGAAGAAGAACAAGAAGAACAAGAAGAAGAAGAACAAGAAGAAGAAGAACAAGAAGAAGAACAAGAAGAACAAGAAGAACAAGAAGAAGAAGAACAAGAAGAAGAACAAGAAGAACAAGAACAAGAACAAGAAGAAGAAGAACAAGAAGAAGAAGAAGAAGAAAAAGTGCTTACTTCTATTTCCTTGCAGGAACAGACTGAAGCCAGATGTGATATGTACGTCAAGTTTTTATATTCAGGCAGAGGCACAATGTTCAGAAAAATAACACACACATAAATCTCAAAAAAGGATCTGTGTCACTTTTACTCCCATCATTCACGAAAACTGCACAATGGCAACATCTGTCAGTAAAGGCTAGTAAACCATTTTATGACTGTTACTGATATTTTTCAAGCCTCAGCCGTTTCTTCGCAAAAAGATGGATTTATTATTTGTATCTTGTGGCTGAAATTGGAATCTGGCTAAATTCCGATTCTAGCTTGATAGAAGCAGAATCCTGATGTACTGAGCTAACAAATGTTTTCTTTCACATTCTCATTGTTTTATGTCTCTTTTATGTCATCTTTTTTTAATTTTAAACGAATTGCAATGTAGCAGTCGGTCGATCAATACGTCACCCTTTCCCCGTCGCGATATAACCTTCGTGGTTGAAAACGACGTTAAACACCAAATAAAGAAAAGAAAGAAAGAAATCAATACGTCAGCCAGGTAAGCACACGCGTATTTCTGATTCTCTCAGTCTGTGGTCATCAAGTTGTCATTACAAAATAATAAGCATAGGCACGGTGATTTATAACATTGTTGTTGTTGTTGTTGTTGTTGTTGTTGTTGTTGCTGTTGTTGAAATACGCAGATACAGCTGCTGCGCCATTTCATTCATTTGCAATGAAATCTATGTACATATTGCCAAATGTGACGGAATAAGTCGCATGTCACCTTTGCATGATTTTCATATTTTTTACATTTTTCCAAAGAGTTTTTTATGCTCTATCCCGTTGTGAAAACCGTTTTAGAAAAAAGCAAAAACTGTTTGAGTTATAAGCCTGTGACTAAGGTGACCCTCACACTGTTTCCAGACACTCCCCGGACTTATATTAAGCCTAGCGCAGAACCGCGCGAGGTGACATGCGACTCATTTCGTGGTGGAGGGTCACAAATATATCATAAATAACTGTCGTATCGAACCCAACGAGTGACCAGCTGCCCTGTTTTAGTGCCATTCTCTAAGACTCATTTTTGAACCCCTCCGTCCTGCACTGACTACCCATTTTGTTGACTCGTGTTCATTTTTCTCACAATCTTAATGATATTAACCTTCCTTTCAACGTGACGACTTGTCTTAATTTTCCTTGCGGTTTTAATTACGTATCCATACCCTCATGTGACCAATAGTATTTATAAATACATTATGAGTAATGTCTGTCCAATACAAAATAACTTAAAATGGGACTTGACATATTCTTCTGAAAAATCGAAGGTTGACAGTATGCGTCCTTCTGTAATCCACAGTCAATAAAACTAACTCGCATCTAACCATCACACACACATTCTGATTTGAAGTACAGTGATAATATGCTTAGTTGTATCTCACAATAATGACGCATGGGGTCCTGATTTGGCCTATATGGTCCGCAAAAAGCAACAACAACTAACTTAATAATGACGCATGAAATTCAACCAATACATTTAAAACCGTGTCACTGATGCTATATTACTGAGTTTTTTAAGGTAAATAGATGGGTTTTTTCTTGATGATCCAAGTCAGCAAGTAAGTACACATCTGCTAGGGTTAACCAAGGTGTATAGGCACCTGTTAATGCGGTTTATGTGCTGTCACGTAGTTCCCATGAAATAAAATCGGAAGCTGTTGTTCATGCCATTCTTCCTAACACTGAATGCTTGTCACTTTGGTCTTTTTGATTTAATGTCACTGCAGAAATGTCCAACATTTCTTTTTCTGCGTCGGTTTTTAGGCGCGTCAGAAGAATTTTAAATTAAAATAAAAATAAAAATAAAAGAAGCTACTTTATTTATTGACAATCCTCTTGGTTGCAATTTCTTTGTTCTTTCACTCTCCGTTTGTTCTAGGGCGCTATGAGCGCCCTAGTACTAAAGTCGCGATTGAGCTTGCCACTGGCGGCTTCTTCTATGCCACTGGCGGCTTCCATTTTGTTGTGACGCAGCTCGTCATCTGCGCTGTTCCGGAAATGAGCTGCGCTTTTTTGGAAATTAATTAAACTATCATGTGTTGTGGCCCATCTCGTCATCTGCGCTGTTCCGAAAATGACCTGCACCTCGTCATGTGCGCTTTTCCGGAAATCGATGGCGCTCCAACAATGGCCGCTATTTTAGGAATTCCAACTTTGTGCTACGCGATTCCAGAAATGTATCCGG
>NC_090250.1:38484463-38509324 GCF_037325665.1 Littorina saxatilis
ACTCATTTGAAGAAATACGATCTTATACATTCCAACCAGTCAGGTTTTAGAGAAAATCATTCGTGCCACACAGCATTAACAAACCTTCTTGAAAGTTGGCTTAGTAGCATTAATAATAATCAACTCTGTGGTGTCTTATTCGTCGATTTTGCTAAAGCTTTCGACGTTATTAATCATGAATTACTATTAAGAAAATTAGTTGAATATAGAATGTCACCCCAAACCTTATGCCTGCTCTCCTCTTTCTTAGCTGGGCGAGAGCAGTCTGTCTGCGTTAATTCAACCGTATCCAGCAAAAGACCTGTGTTATACGGGGTTCCCCAGGGCTCTGTCCTTGGACCACTACTCTTTTCCCTGTATATTAATGATCTTCCTCTTAGTATTAATGATGACTGCGAACTCTTTGCTGACGATACGACCCTACACACTACTGATAAAAAATTAGACAAAGTTTATTCATCGTTGCAGAACAGTGTAGATGATCTCATTCATTGGACGGAGTATAACCACATGAGTCTTCACCCTAAAAAGACCAAATACATGTTAATAACAACAAGACAAAAGAGACAAAACATACGAAACAATCCTCATTCCATATTAATTGGTAACGACGCAATAGAGGAGGTAGGATATCATAAAGTTTTGGGAGTAAATATCGATAATAATTTGTCTTGGGCCCATCATGTTCGGTCGGTATGTAAAACAATGTCGAGAAAAATACATCAGTTAAATAGAATTAAACACTTTCTAGATCAGCACTCAAGGTTATTATACTTTAACGCATATATACAAACCATCACAGATTATTGTTCAACCATCTGGGACTCTGCCAGTGCTAATATTTTAAAACCATTGTATAGTTTACATAGGCGAGCGCTGAAACTAATTTTACTGAAACAATCCAGTCTTGTATTTGATGATTATAAGAAACTTAAGATTCTCCCACTAAAACAAAGATTTAAATTAAATGAAGGCGTGCTCCTTCACAAAATACTTTCCGGCCGTGCACCACGAACTTTCGTTGCAAACTTTAAAGTCAAACCAAACCGAAAGTTTAACGTCCCAATTCCAAGGATAGATCTCTTCAAATCAAGCTTAGCCTATTCTGGTAGCGTCCTGTGGAATTCTCTCCCGGAATTTGTGAGAGTCCCAATGAGTCTCAATACTTTCAAAAAACACCTTTCACTGTATTTAATGTTAAATTACGAAAAATCACAGTGATGGAAGACTTCGTTTGGTTATATTTTCATTTGTCCAAAGCATCAGTGTTCATTATATCCACACAAAAACACTCAAATTAATAACACATTTACTCATGCATGTGTATTCAGCATTGTTTTCACTACGTTACATATACGACGCTTTATATTTGTGTATAATATGTAATGTGTAAATATTCATATGTTGTTGTTTTTCTCTACCTTTTTTCTACGTTAATATCCGTGTAAATATGTGATTAGATTAGTCCCCTCTCTGGGCGAGGGCTGGTTGAAAAAAAGCTCGTTGTATTGCTTACGCCACAACCCTCGAAAAATAAAATTTGATTTGATTTGATTTGATTTGATTTGTGTGTGTGTGTGTGTGTTTAATTCTGCTCAAAACGACTCAAGATTCTGTTCTGCATGTTGTATTTGAGTACTACATCCTGAATGTTTTGCGTGTTATCAATCAAATTACGCTTCTCTCTCATTCAAACGCAACAAAACTGTATATCTGCGGATACAGGAGGCAATTAAAAATAAAGAATAATTCCATTTTTGATTTTCAACAAACAAAAAGGGGGAAAAAATCGGCTACATTTAAATAAACATTACATAAACAAAGGTATGCAATGTCACGGTGTGTCAACTGATTCCGTTCATCCACCGGATGTTTCCGTTCATCCACAGGATGTTTCTGTTCATACGGCCTCATTTCCGTCACGTTGTGGTAAGTCGTGTGGGCAGCGCGCTTGTGTGATATTGAAAGAATAAGGTAGGGAAATGGTTGGGCTATATGTACGATAAGTACCAAGGTGGTAGTAATCCTAATAATAACACACGCGGGCCGAACGTGGCAAAACTGCCTGAATTTTTAACATTTTCTTGTTTTTCTCGCTCTGTTAACGAATCTGACCCCTGATTTGCACATGATCACCAAAACTATTGCCTGTGACGACATTTCGCTTGAACAGAAGTTTACGGAAACCCATGGCTCTTGTACAATCACTTGTCTTTTGAAAACATGCAGATTCCGTTCATACACCATGTTTCCGTTTGTACAAAAGTGCATGTTTCCGTTCGTACGAAAAGCGTTTCCGTTCATACACATTTGTTAGATCAGAGTGAAAAAGGCCCCCATTACAAGTTATGTGTATTCCAATCGTCTTCAAATAGCACAAAGTACGAATGCGTGTGATATTGGACCTATGTGAACCATAAGATGAATTGAAATTGCATAAAACAGTTTCGTGTCCGTTCGTACTGACTTTGACGGGAAAATGTGTCCGGTTGTACCACTTTCATCAAATTGTTTCCGTTCGTACGCTTTTCAGTAATGTGTTCGGTGATGGAGCTTTCTGGGTGTTTTAATAAGAACGAAGTCAGTCCTTTTTCACATTTAGTCAAGTGTTGACTAAATGTTTGAACATAAATGGGGACTCGAAAGGAGGGTCGTGGTGGATGTGTGTGTGTGTGTGTGTGTGTGTGTGTGTGTGTGTGTGTGTGTGTGTGTGTGTGTGTGTGTGTGTGTGTGTGTGTGTGTGTGTGTGTGTGTGTGTGTGTGTGTGTGTAGAGCGATTCAGAGAAAACTACAGGTCCAATCTTTATGAAACTTTACATGAGGGGTTTTGGGTATGATATCCCCAGCATTTTGTTTACATTTTTCTTTTTATAAATGTCTTTGATGACGTCATATCCGACTTTTTGTAAAAAGTTGAGGCCGCATTGTCACACCCTCATTTTTGTTTCAAATTGATTTTTTTTTAAACTTTAACCAAGGAACCTTCGACGAAGCCCGTACGTACTATTCGATTGCACTTCAGCTTCAAAGCTTAAAAAATGATCAATGCATCAGTTGCGTGTGTCTTACATATATTATTATAACTGACACGTTGTAGTACCAAAACAAAAGAGAAAGACAGAGAAAGACAGACAGACAGACAGAGTCAGACAGAGAAGAGGCGGGATAGAATCTATCTATACATACATACATACATATAAATAAAAGAGAGTGTCTGTCTGTGTGTGTGTGTGTGTGTGTGTGTGTCTGTCTGTGGTCGCCATACCTCAGAGATGGCAAAAGATAAGCACAAGATATTTTGCATGCACACTGCCCTGGACCCACAAATGTGCACCTGGGTTTTAGTTTCTCCAGACATTGTTTCCTTCCTCGGATAATGACCCTCCCCATCTATCAATACAGTCTATACAGTGCAAGGGAGGTAAGTCATGCTTTGTCACCCACGGAAGGGAGGTAACTCTCATCAAACCAGTATACCGTGTCATTCTCAAGGGTTACCCCCCGCCCGCTATCATCCCGCCGCCCCCCCCCCCACACACACACACACACTAACCCTGCCCCCTGCTCCCCCTCCCTGCCTTCCAGATCATCGCGAATAATGTTTACGAAACGATCGCCTCAGTGAAAGATCACGAGAATTTACAGATTTCTCTCCCCTGTTCAAAAAGGTATGACGCGCTCACTCATGAGGTATGCGTGCTTTGATCAGACGGTAACTACAGTGGGCGTGAGAAGGGGTAAACAAATCACGAAGAACACGTTGAACCAAATAGAAACTTGCCTTGCCAAAACATCCAAATGTATGAGCTCACACTGTCATTTTTCTTATCCACATTGGAATAAGATTCGAGAGGTTTCTGAGAGAGGGGAGAGCAGAAACACCCGGGCGAAGCCGGGCCTGACTGCTAGTACTATATATAAAAATGGATGTAAGTGTGTCTGTCTGTCTGCCTGTCTGTCTGTCTGTCTGTCTGTGGTCGTCATACCTCCGAGATGCCCAGAGGCAGGAACAAGATATTGTGCATGCACACTCCCTAGGGTTCGCAGATGTGCACCTGGGTTTTAGTTTCTTGATTCAGTATTTCCTTTATCAGATTATGGACCTCCCCTTTATTGAATACAGCCTATATAGTGTTCACCTGTAGCAAGCACACTATGCCAGGCATATTAGAGACTCTGTATGGCTCCTGTGAGGAGAAAAAATGAAGAAGGAAAAATCAACCGGACAGTTCCAAAAATTTCTAGAAGCTAAGGGAGGTAACTCTTGCTTTGTTATCCATGGACAGGAGGTAACTCTTATCATACCAACACACGGCATTTACGGGTGTAGCATGATCAGTTGAACCTGCTGGTCAATTATCCGGAATTTTCGTAAGAAAGGGAGGTAACTCATTCCATAAAAATCATGCAAGTAGGAATTGAATATATAGTGTGACACTCTCAGTGGCCAGCACTTGCCTTTCAATGCCTTTGAGGCCACCCCGGGCGAAGCCGGGCCCTAAATGCTAGTTACATTGAAAGGAGGGGTATCCTGGTCTAATTGCTGTAGAAACATACCCCATGCAAAGTCAGACTTCAAACTCTTTGAATAAAACAGGAGAAAACCATCTGGGAAGACAACTTAAGCCTACTTGTTTTTGACTCACACAAACGCATATACGAACAACAACGAGAAACAAATAAGCAAACAAACTAACGAACGAACAAACAAAAAGTTATGCAAAGAGGTAACCCTACCTTTCGTATTCTCTCACTAAAACAAGTGTAAGTTTTGTTTTGTTAAATTGCTATTCGTAAGATACATTTAAAATTGTGTTGACCTATCACCTGATAATAACGATTTTAGCACAAAGCATCTGCTTTTTTTTCTGAGAGGCACATCTGAAATTTCAAGAAATAAAGAGTACATATTTTGAACAGGTTTCACATAATTATAAGTTCAGATCTTTGAAATGACATTGTGTAAGGAAACTGTACGAAGACACACTTATCAAAATGTTTGCTCTTCAGTAAGATTTTAAACAGGGATCATATGGTATTGCACCAGAAAAGCCACGGTCGCGTGTTGTTGCACTCATGAACAACATGAATTATGGGTTATTCATAAGTCGAATTAGGGATATTAAAATACTAATTGCCCAAGCTTTCTACCAAAAATCACAAACGTAATGAAAAGCGTACGAACGGAAACAATTTGATGAAAGTGGTACGAACGGACACATTTTCCCGTCAAAATCAGTACGAACGGACACAAAACTGTTTTATGCAAATTCAGTTCCTCTTATGGTTCACATAGGTCCAATATCACACGCATTCGTACTTTGTGCTATTTGAAGACGATTAGAATACACAGAACTTGTAGTGGGGGCCTGTTTCACTCTGATCTAACGAATGTGTATGAACGGAAACGCTTTTCGTACGAACGGAAACATGCACTTTTGTACGAACGGAAACATGGTGTATGAACGGAATCTGCATGTTTTCAAAAGACAAGTGATTGTACAAAAGCCATGGGTTTCCGTAAACTTCTGTTCAAGCGAAATGTCGTCACAGGCAATGGTTTTGGTGATCATGTGCAAATCAGGGGTCAGATTCGTTAACAGATCGAGAAAAACAAGAAAATGTTAAAAAAATCAGGCAATTTTGCCACGTTCGGCCCGCGTGTGTTATTATTAGGATTACTACCACCTTGGTACTTATCGTACATATAGCCCAACCATTTCCCTACCTTATTCTTTCAATATCACACAAGCGCGCTGCCCACACAACTTACCACAACGTTTTTCCCCAAGCAAGTGACGGAAATGAGGCCGTATGAACGGAAACATTCGGTGGATGAACGGAATCAGTTGACACACCGTAAATGTATCAAGCCGAAATGCGCAAAGATTCTGTGACAAAAGATCGTCAGTCCCTCAAATTGATAAATACATTTTGCGAAGACATTGTCGCCTCAACTTTTGCAAACGGACGAATATGACGTTATAAAATAGCTTTATCAAAAATCGGAGAAAAATGACACAAGCAAAAATGTGAACATCAATTTTCCTTGACAAACTCTGTTTTATAGTTAATGAGAAAATAATGCTTTGCACACACAGACACACTAGGGAGGCAAACTTCACCCTCTACCTTCATTAAATCATTGAATGTGAAAAATATAAAGGGAATCATAAAAACAGAGGTAAATGAATAAATAAATACATAAATAAATACATAAATAAGTAAATAAATGAATACATACATTTACTTATTAAACATATTCGCAGGTAAATAACTTACTTACTTACTAAGGCCCTTTGCCCCCAGGGGAGCATAGGCCATCGACGACGTTTCTCCATCGCACTCTGCTCTGGGCTGTTCTTTCAACTTCTGTCCAGCTGTTGCCTTGCCTCTTTAGTTTATGGTTCTGCCTCTGTGTCACGCTTCCAACTGTTTCTCGGCCTCCCTCTCTTTCTTTTCACCTGCGGGTTCCTAGTGAGGAATCTGGCGGGTGATGCTGGATATTGGTTTCCTGAGGGTGTGTCCAATCCAGCCCCATTTCCTCCTCAGAATCTGTCTGTCAACAGGCTCTTGACCCACCCTTTGCCACAGCTCTTCGTTGCAGATCTTGTCTATCCATTTGATCTTGAAGATACGCCTCAGACAGGTGTTGAGGAAAATCTGAATCTTCTGCTGTGTCACCTTGGTCATTCTCCACGTCTCAGAGCCGTAGAGTAGAACGGATTTGACATTGGAGTTGAAGATGCGCAGCTTGGTGATTATGCTGATCTCTCTAGAGACCTAGATGTTCTTCAACATGATGAAGGCTGCTCGCGCCTTCCCAGTCCTGGCGGCGACGTCTCTGTCAGTGCCTCCTTGCTTATCGATCACATTCCCCAGGTACACAAAGGATTCGACCTCTCTGGTTGGCTCTCCACCTACTGTAACTGGCGTGTTGACAGTGGTGTTGATCTTCATGAGTTCAGTTTTCCTCTTGTTGATCCTGAGTCCTGTCCTAGCTGATGTTTCTGCCAGGCGAGTGGTCTTGTCTTGCATCTGGTTGAAGTTAAATGCAGTTGTGTGAGAGCAGCGCCAGGTCGTCAGCGAAGTCGAGGTCGTCCAGTTGTGTCCAAAGTGTCCACTGTATACCGTTGTTCCTGGCTACTGTGGTGGTCTTCATAATCCAGTCAATGACCAGGAGGAAGAGGAAATAAAGGAGTAGATAAAAACAAGTCGCGTAAGGCGAAAATACAATATTTAGTCAAGTAGCTGTCGAACTCACTGAATGAAAGTGAACGCAATGCCATTTTTCAGCAAGACCGTATACTCGTAGCATCGTCAGTCCACCGCTCATGGCAAAGGCAGTGAAATTGACAAGAAGAGCGGGGTAGTAGTTGCGCTTAGAAGGATAGCACGCTTTTCTGTACCTCTCTTTGTTTTAACTTTCTGGGCGTGTTTTTAATCCAAACATATCATATCTATATGTTTTTGGAATCAGGAACCGACAAGGAATAAGATGAACGTGTTTTTAAATTGATTTGGACAATTTAATTTTGATAATAATTTTTATATATTTAATTTTCAGAGCTTGTTTTTAATCCGAATATAACATATTTATATGTTTTTGGAATCAGCAAATGATGGAGAATAATATAAACGTAAATTTGGATCGTTTTATAAATTTTTTTTTTTTTTTACAATTTTCCGATTTTTAATGACCAAAGTCATTAATTAATTTTTAAGCCACCAAGCTGAAATGCAATACCGAACCCCGGGCTTCGTCGAAGATTACTTGACCAAAATTTCAACCAATTTGGTTGAAAAATGAGGGCGTGACAGTGCCGCCTCAACTTTCACGAAAAGCCGGATATGACGTCATCAAAGACATTTATCAAAAAAATGAAAAAAACGTTCGGGGATTTCATACCCAGGAACTCTCATGTCAAATTTCATAAAGATCGGTCCAGTAGTTTAGTCTGAATCGCTCTACACACACACACACACAGACAGACGCACATACACCACGACCCTCGTTTCGATTCCCCCTCGATGTTAAAATATTTAGTCAAAACTTGACTAAATATAAAAACGCTGCATAAATAGACTTATACATATATACTAAATAGGTTAATTAATCAAGTAATGAATCAATGCAATCATTCAACAATGTGTTATATAAGATATTAACATAACATAAATCAGTCACTCAACCTAGCAATACATAGATGAAACAAATAACATAATGTAAAGTGACGTATTGTAACATGCTTTTTCTCCTGTCACCCCCACCAAAAATAAGTAGTAAAATCATTACTCAATAAGCGCATGTTCAATGTGGCTTTGACGTCAGAAAGAAGCAGGATTGAGAGAAAAAAAAGAATTAATAAGAAAAGAAAAACAAGTCGCGTAAGGCGAAAATACAATATTTAGTCAAGTAGCTGTCGAACTCACAGAATGAAACGCAATGCCATTTTACTCGTAGCATCGTCAGGCCACCGCTCATGGCAAAGGCAGTGAAATTGACAAGAAGAGCGGGGTAGTAGTTGCGCTAAGAAGGATAGCACGCTTTTCTGTACCTCTCTTTGTTTTAACTTTCTGAGCGTGTTTTTAATCCAAACATATCATATCTATATGTTTTTGGAATCAGGAAGCGACAAGGAATAAGATGAAAGTGTTTTTAAATTGATTTGGACAATTTAATTTTGATAATAATTTTTATATATTTAATTTTCAGAGCTTGTTTTTAATCCGAATATAACATATTTATATGTTTTTGGAATCAGCAAATGATGGAGAATAAGATAAACGTAAATTTGGATCGTTTTATAAATTTTTATTTTTTTTTTTACAATTTTCAGATTTTTATTGACCAAAGTCATTAATTAATTTTTAAGCCACCAAGCTGAAATGCAATACCGAACCCCGGGCTTCGTCGAAGATTACTTGACCAAAATTTGAACCAATTTGGTTGAAAAATGAGGGCGTGACAGTGCCGCCTCAACTTTCACGAAAAGCCGGATATGACGTCATCAAAGACATTTATCAAAAAAATGAAAAAAACGTTCGGGGATTTCATACCCAGGAACTCTCATGTCAAATTTCATAAAGATCGGTCCAGTAGTTTAGTCTGAATCGCTCTACACACACACACACACACACACACACACACACGCACGCACACACACACAGACACACACACAGACACACACACAGACACACGCACATACACCACGACCCTCGTTTCGATTCCCCCTCGATGTTAAAATATTTAGTCAAAACTTGACTAAATATAAAAACGAACAGAAAACAAAACAAAATAAAACAAAACAAACTGAAGAATGTTTATTTTCTATTTTAATCGATAATACACTACGACGTATATCATTATTCGAAAGATATTTGATAAATATATAACTACACAGATAGACAAGTAGATACATACAAAGATAAATCAAATAAGTGAACTAAACAAATCAATCAATGAACGAGTCAAGCAACCATAAGGCACAGGAATAGCTATAGGTAAATCAATTAACTGATCAAGCAATCATTAGGCACAGGAACAGCTATATGTAAATCAATTAACTGATCAAGCAATCATTAGGCACAGGAACAGCTATAGGTAAATCAATTAACTGATCAAGCAATCATTAGGCACAGGAACAGCTATAGGTAAATCTATTAACTAAGCAAGCAATCATTAGGCACAGGAACAGCTATAGGTAAATCAATTAACTGATCAAGCAATCATTAGGCACAGGAATAGCTATAGGTAAATCAATTAACTGATCAAGCAATCATTAGGCACAGGAATAGCTATAGGTAAATCAATTAACTGATCAAGCAATCATTAGGCACAGGAACAGCTATAGGTAAATCAATTAACTGATCAAGCAATCATTTGGCACAGGAATAGCTATAGGTAAATCAATCAACTGATCAAGCAATCATTAGGCACAGGAACAGCTATAGGTAAATCAATTAACTAGTCAAGCAATCATTAGGCACAGGAATAGCTATAGGTAAATCAATTAACTGATCAAGCAATCATTAGGCACAGGAACAGCTATAGGTAAATCAATTAACTAAGCAAGCAATCATTTGGCACAGGAACAGCTATAGGTAAATCAATTAACTAATCAAGCAATCATTAGGCACAGGAACAGCTATAGGTAAATCAATTAACTAAGCAAGCAATCATTAGGCACAGGAACAGCTATAGGTAAATCAATTAACTAATCAAGCTATCATTAGGCACAGGAACAGCTATAGGTAAATCAATTAACTAATCAAGCAATCATTAGGCACAGGAATAGCTATAGGTAAATCAATTAACTAATCAATGAACATTTATCATCCATTCATTGATTAAAAATACAAAATGATCTACCATTTAGAACTGTTTAAAAGAAACATCAATCCAATTCCTCAATGAACATAATTATACTTTATGAGATTACACTTATTACACTATGGTGTCAAAACAAAAGACGTGTGAAGCTATACCAAAACATAGTCAATCTGTGTGGCCTGAAACTTAAACAAAAGAAAACACTGAAAACCTGGAATCAGCCATCATTGAGGCCAGTCGAGCACGTCGAGCTGGTCTCGGTGATACATTAAAACATAGTTCGTAATATGCATAAATCAATGTTCATTAATTTTGAAGACAATTTTAGTGGTAAACATATCTGTCATATCTATATAATTTTGGATCCATGGAATAATAAAGAATACAACTCGTTCATTTTTCTTCGTTTTATTTCTTTTTGAAGAATAAAAATGTAACTGATTTATTACAATGCTATTAAATAGGCCAGCTAAAGTAAACATTGCATGGCCAAACTATCAATCAGTTTCATTAAAAACTGGTCACCTCAGTGCAGCCTCAATTTCAATAACAATATTATGTGACATCAAAACTGCTTCACTAAATAATGTGGGAAACCGGTCTGTGAACATTATCTGGCTGGATTCAAATGTGAAATTGCATTAACATTTGACCGGTAGTTTTTAAGGAATACCTCTAAACGCACACACGCGAATACAGTACTTTATTTACATAAACTGATTTTATTTTATTTAAGCACAGTTTTTTTAAGACGGAACATGACATATCTATCAGTGACAACGGGAACTTCGATCCTTGTAAGCAGCTCACAAGAGACCAGGTGGTTATTCTGGGTACGGGCATGTCAATAACGCTCCAATGGAGCAAAACGATTCAGCGTAAAGAGCGCTCTGTTGAAATTAAGCTCCCGGCAATGTCACTCCATCCCTTGTGTCCAGTGTCTGCCGTGACCGCTGTGTTACCTTTGTTGGGGCCGATGGACCCCAAGGCGCAGGTCTTCCCGATGAAAGGATCAGACTTTAATAAGAAACTGCGCTTGACTACCGCTGTTGCTGGGGGAAACTTCTCCAGCCACAGCTTTCGGCGGGGTGGTGCCGCGTGGGCGTTGAGTTGTGGTGTGCCGGGGGAAATTGTCAAGGTGATGGGGGATTGGAAAAGCAACGCGTACTTAGGCTACTTAGACCAGCTGCCACAAAACAAGGATGACAATCCATTCATTTTATTAAAAATTTAAGAATGTTGGTCAAAATTCTAAATTACCTATTTTATTTTTAAGAGTCCAAGCTGAAATGTAATCCAGAAGTCTGAATTAAATCAAAGATTAATTAATCAATATTTCAATTTATTTGATTGAAATGTAAGGCTTGTCAGTGCCGCCTCAAGGTTTTTGAAAAGACGCATATGACATAATTTAAAGACACTTACAACATCAACAAAAATGCCGAAGAAAAATTTCCATTTTTATGTAATATCTTAATGGACAATAAAGTGCTGTTATTGTTATTGTTATTGTTAAGAAAACAAGGAAGAAAACACAAACACACACACACACACACACACACACACACGCACACGCACACACACACACACACGCACAGATACACACACACACAGAGACACACACACACACACACACACACACACATAGGTGGTTTTACAGTCATTTGGGGTCGGCTGTGTATCAAAATGCCATCTTGCTCAAAACACAGGCATTTGGGGTCTCTTTTGTTTTACGTGTTAGAAAGTTTCTTAAAACTTCAATGAGCGTTAAATGCCATTTTAAAGTGTGAAAACTCATTTCAGGAGGTTATTACATAAAATGCAACCTCCAGCGTGATTTTTAGAAAAACAGACATTTGGGGACGATGTTTGCTGTACAGCAGTGAAATGGGGACGTATGTGTACACAAAGTGCAGAGCTACAATTACGTTATCGGTGCTATGAATGTTTTAGGTGTTAGAAAGTTTGTTAAAACTTCAATGAGCGTTAAATGCCACTCTAAAGTTTCAAAACTCATTTCAGGAGGTTATTACATAAAATGCAACCTCCAGCGTGATTTTTTAGAAACAAACAGGTATTTGGGGACGATGTTTGCTGTAAAGCAGTGAAATGGGGACGTCCAAAAGTGCAGAGCTCCCGCAGAGCTATATGAATGGTTTCATCACATACATGGCGCGAGGCGACATATGTTGTGAAAAATTTTACAAATCACGTTTTTGCGCCCGATATTTTCTTGTCATCTCCAAAGTCAAGGGACAAACACGAAATTCCTTGACTTTTGGGGTAGCGGGACTCTGTTAATTTTAAGAATTAAAAAAAAAAAAAAATTCATAACTAGGATGTCCCATCGTTGGGAAATTCCGGTCGCTTCCTCCGAGTGGAAAGCTAGCAGTGACAGAGTCGCACTACCCCAAGTCAAGGGATCTATTAGTCCTGTTTCGCCGTTATCCCAATTCGCCCCCATCCCATTTTGGCGACATTTCTCAGGCCAAGTTTCATTTTACCACCATATCATGTACCATTAGCTCCACATCCCATTTTGGCGCAATCCCGTTTCGCCGTTAGCCCATTTCGCCCCCATCCCATTTTTGCGACATTTTACAGGCCAAGTGTCATTTTACCACCATGTCATGTACCATTAGCTCCACGTCCCATTTTGGCGCAATCCCGTTTGGCCGTTATCCCATTTTGTCCCCATCCCATTTTTGCAACATTTCATAGGCCATGTGTCATTTTACATGCCATTCTAAAGTGTCAAAACTCATTTCAGGAGGTTATTACATAAAATGCAACTTCCAGCGTGATTTTTTAGAAACAAACAGGTATTTGGGGACGATGTTTGCTGTACAGCAGTGAAATGGGGACGTCCAAAAGTGCAGAGCTCCCGCAGAGCTATATGAATGGTTTCATCACATACATGGCGCGAGGCGACATATGTTGTGAAAAATTTTACAAATCACGTTTTTGCGCCCGATATTTTCTTGTCATCTCCAAAGTCAAGGGACAAACACGAAATTCCTTGACTTTTGGGGTAGCGCGACTCTGTTAATTTTAAGAATTAAAAAAAAAAAAAAAAAAATTCATTACTAGGATGTCCCATCGTTGGGAAATTCCGGTCGCTTCCTCCGAGTGGAAAGCTAGCAGTGACAGAGTCGCACTACCCCAAGTCAAGGGATCTATTAGTCCTGTTTCGCCGTTATCCCAATTCGCCCCCATCCCATTTTGGCGACATTTCTCAGGCCAAGTGTCATTTTACCACCATATCATGTACCATTAGCTCCACATCCCATTTCGGCGCAATCCCGTTTCGCCGTTAGCCCATTTGGCCCCCATCCCATTTTTGCGACATTTTACAGGCCAAGTGTCATTTTACCACCATGTCATGTACCATTAGCTCCACGTCCCATTTTGGCGAAATCCCGTTTGGCCGTTATCCCATTTTGCCCCCATCCCATTTTTGCGACATTTCATAGGCCATGTGTCATTTTACCACCGTGTCAAACCACTAGCGCCACATTCCATTTTGTCGCCATGCCGTTTTGCCGTCATCCCATTTTGTCGCCATCTCTATTTCGCGACATTTTGGATTGTGGCAAAAATGGAATTTGGCGTAAACGGAATGTCTTCCTAGTTGAATAACGCAGTATAGTAGTATATAGCTATTCTGATGAACACGTGGGGGAATTCGGGGGCTGTGATTGGATGGTCTCTTCCTATCATCAAAGCATATTGCTGCCGACGTCGGCCATTTTACTCAATATCCAAAAGCATATTGAGTAAAATGGCATCCAAAAGCATATTGAGTAAAATGGCCGACGCATGGTTCCGGTTTACACATCTGCACCACGCGGCGATGTTTCTATCGACAACAGCATACACTGACAACTTGAAATTCTTCTCGGGAATGTTTTTCAGCTTTACAAACTTGAAATTTTTCAGCTTTACAAATGTCGATAGCAAATTTCCAGAAGCTGCAATCTGAAGCGACCTATCTCTGATTCTAGCACAGTAGCAGACGATCTCTCCAATGTTTAACACAAAATCAGCAAACTCTCCTGTCACATAGAACGTCCATTGTATAGTGCAATGTTGAAATGAAGTTACTGGTCTGAAACATTTAGTCGTTTCTTCTGAGACAATCCTTGTTCTCTTATCATCTGCAGATTTACCGTAGTCTTCACCACGCGAATTCCCAACAGAAGTCAGACTTTCGAGCATACAATATACGTAGGCAAGCATGATACGTCATGACGTCATATGATTCCTAGCATATTGACGTAATGCTAAACATCCGGTTATCTCGAGTTTTCTCCGTAATACATGTCCGTGGGTTTTTCAATGTTCGGTTATTTCCGTGGCTTCATGCGGAAAGGGAACCGTCGTCTGCATTCAACGACATGGACCATTCTGGTTCTTGTTGCTGACAAAAACATGATTTTAACACAGAATTTAATGTCAGAATAGCTATATAATCGCTATTGTGTTTTCATTGTAGCAATAGGGTCCGATATTTAGACTCGAACAAGTATAATGCGACTCGTCTTCGACTCGTCGGCATTATACTTGTCTCGTCTAAATATCGGGCCCTATTGCTACGCTGAAAACACAATAGCTGGTAATAGTGAGGCTTGGCAAGAAGAATAAATAAAAAATGTGATGGCGGCCAAATGGGATGGTGTCAAAATGGGATGACGCGCTATTGTTATGACACGGTAGTAAAATGACGCTTGGCTTGTGAAATGTCGCGACAATGGGATGGGGGATAAATGGAATACGGTGAAACGGCATAGCGGCCAAATGGGATATGGTGTCAAAATGGGATGTTGCGCTTTTGTTATGACATGTTAGTAAAATGCCCTGTCACGTAGTCTCAATCCAAATTGGAAATCCATAGCATCATCATTATAATCATTCTCATCTCATTAATCATTCAAAATTATAAATTTTATAAAATGACGCTTGGCTTGTGAAATGTCGCGAAAATAGGATGGGGCAAAAAATGGGACGGCGGCAAAAATGGGATTGCACCAAAATGGGATGTGGATCAGCCACTAGATTGCCAATTTTAAAGTCTTAGGTATGACCCGGTGTGACGTTTTTATCTTTCGCCGTGTTGATATTTCGATTTTCGGCCTCGTTGATCTAGTATAAACTCTACACTGAACAAAAAAAAACACCCTTCGATAGTACTGATGAGCGACCTTGTGTACCATACATTCATGGGGCCAAATTTGTCCAACCAATTATTTTATTTAACTTAGAAATTTGATTCATCCTAAAATGTTTCCCTTCTTACTCAAGGGACGTAACCACTCGGTACACGTTTTCGAAGAATTCGATTTTGGGAGTGAAATCTATTTAATTTCACAACCAATTTTCTTCACATGCAAGAAACTGACATGCTTTTCGTCCATAAATAATTTCCCTTCTTAATTTTACCAGGAAACAACATTTCAGTCTCGAGTAAATATCGAGGGGGAAATATGTACACAGGCGAAAGATGAAATCGTGACACCGGCCGAGGTTCGAACCCACGACCTCCCGATCACGGGGCGGACGCCTTACCACTAAGCTAACCGTGCCGGTTTACCCTTGAGTGACAGACGGACAGACAAAAGAATATACAGACAGACCGTAATTAACACAAACACACACACTCAGCAGAGCAAAGCGGTATGACACACACACTCAGCAGAGCAAGGCAGTATAACACAAACACTGAGTCTGATTTATGAGAATGAGAATGAGGGAGAGAGAATTGTATTGAATTGAATTGAATTAAATTGAATTGAATTGATCTTTATCAGAATAAGAAATGCTAAAATGCTCTTTTTTTCATCCCGCAGACAGTCAAAATTCTAATCAAAAACAAGGAAAGAGATAGAAATAAAAGGAACAGTTATGACAGCTTTACAGACAGACAGACAGACAGACAGACAGACAGAAAGAGAGACAAAAAAGAAACAAACAGACAGACAGACAAAGAGAGAGAGAGAGCCAGAGAAAGAGAGAGACAGAGAAACAGAGACATAGAGAGAAAGATAAACAGACACACAGACACCGACAGAAAAGTTGTGTGAAGAGCAGCTCAGCTGCTCTGCAGAATTTGTCTTACATTTTGGAAAGTTTTCTGACGATTTGGACGTGAAAACGAGACTGAACCCATGCAATAATTTTTTCAAAACTGCTCCGAAACTATCCCAAAATCAAGTAATTAAATGACATGTTGTTACTGTACGATAACTAAGTCTTTCAATCAATCAATCAATATGAGGCTTATATCGCGCGTATTCCGTGGGTACAGTTCTAAGCGCAGGGATTTATTTATTTTTTATTTTATTTTTATTTTATGCAATTTATATCGCGCACATATTCAAGGCGCAGGGATTTATTTATGCCGTGTGAGATGGAATTTTTTTACACAATACATCACGCATTCACATCGGCCAGCAGATTGCAGCCATTTAGGCGCATATCCTACTTTTCACGGCCTATTATTCCAAGTCACACGGGTATTTTGGTGGACATTTGTATATATGCCTATACAATTTTGCCAGGAAAGACCCTTTTGTCAATCGTAGGATCTTTAACGTGCACACCCCAATGTAGTGTACACGAAGGGACCTCGGTTTTTCGTCTCATCCGAAAGACTAGCACTTGAACCCACCACCTAGGTTAGGAAAGGGGGGAGAAAATTGCTAACGCCCTGACCCAGGGTCGAACTCGCAACCTCTCGCTTCCGAGCGCAAGTGCGTTACCACTCGGCCACCCACCCTAACCCTAACTAAGTCTTTCCGATTTATTGTCATTCTAACTTGTTTTATCACACTCGGAAAATATCACACGCAAAATACTATCAATCAATCAATCAATCAATATGAGGCTTATATCGCGCGTATTCCGTGGGTACATTTCTAAGCGCAGGGATTTATTTATCTTTTTTTTTAATCTTTTTCATTTTTTATTTTATGCATGCAATTTATATCGCGCACATATTCAAGGCGCAGGGATTTATTTATTCCGTGTGAGAAGGATTTGTTTTTTTACACAATACATCACGCATTCACATCGGCCAGCAGATTGCAGCCATTTCGGCGCATATCCTACTTTTCACGGCCTATTATTCCAAGTCACACGGGTATTTTGGTGGACATTTTTATATATGCCTATACAATTTTGCCAGGAAAGACCCTTTTGTCAATCGTGGGATCTTTAACGTGCACACCCCAATGTAGTGTACACGATACTAGCGAAATTATTATTTTTTTTGTTTGTTCTATAAATGTGACATGCTTTAGGCTGTTATATACTACATTATAACCGAGATGATGTTTTTAGATCCACAGATTTAGGTCGAAAATATGATAGTTTTTCTGAGATGGTGCAGACAACGTTAACCCTCATATAAATTAAATGTATTCCATGGTGGAATCCTGCTTGCACAATCTAATCTATTCAATCTAACCTAATCATAGGCACAATCAATAGAATCAAAATCACTCACTTTTATTTTCTTGCCTTTCTGCTATTCCTCCCGTCTGAGAAAGATCACCAAAGTCATCAAAATCAGGTATTTACCACTGTATGCAACAAGTCTCACAAACTCGAATTATCTCTCTTGCAAACTGACAGATTTAACACCCGCACCATATGATGTCTGACCGGACAATTGCTAATTTGTAAAAAAAGGGGGTCCTTTACGTCCTCACAGGAAATTTTCCTTTTAGGGACATGAGTTGATGATACGCTAAAAGAAGACAAGTCGCGTAAGGCGAAAATACAATATTTAGTCAAGTAGCTGTCGAACTCACAGAATGAAACGCAATGCCATTTTACTCGTAGCATCGTCAGGCCACCGCTCATGGCAAAGGCAGTGAAATTGACAAGAAGAGCGGGGTAGTAGTTGCGCTAAGAAGGATAGCACGCTTTTCTGTACCTCTCTTTGTTTTAACTTTCTGAGCGTGTTTTTAATCCAAACATATCATATCTATATGTTTTTGGAATCAGGAACCGACAAGGAATAAGATGAAAGTGTTTTTAAATTGATTTCGACAATTTAATTTTGATAATAATTTTTATATATTTAATTTTCAGAGCTTGTTTTTAATCCGAATATAACATATTTATATGTTTTTGGAATCAGCAAATGATGGAGAATAAGATAAACGTAAATTTGGATCGTTTTAGAAATTTTTATTTTTTTTTACAATTTTCCGATTTTTAATGACCAAAGTCATTAATTAATTTTTAAGCCACCAAGCTGAAATGCAATACCGAAGTCCGGGCTTCGTCGAAGATTACTTGACCAAAATTTCAACCAATTTGGTTGAAAAATGAGGGCGTGACAGTGCCGCCTCAACTTTCACGAAAAGCCGGATATGACGTCATCAAAGACATTTATCGAAAAAAGGAAAAAAACGTTCGGGGATATCAATCCCAGGAACTCTCATGTAAAATTTCATAAAGATCGGCCCAGTAGTTTGGTCTGAATCGCTCTACACGCACGCACGCACACACACACACACACACACACATACACCACGACCCTCGTTTCGATTCCCCCTCGATGTTAAAATATTTAGTCAAAACTTGACTAAATATAAAAAGGAGGGAAAGAAAAGGGCAAGACCAAGCAATCCCGACCGTGATAGGACCCCGGCCCCGCTCTCCATGAATAAGGGAGGGGGGTGGGGCAATGAGAAATATACTCGGGGATAATTTTTCCTTTATATGCGTTGACTTCCTAAGGGTCATTTCATTGACGCACGCATGAGTTGCTATGCGGCATTTGTTAATTTTAAATAGGATAAAAAGATCTATCTGCGTTGTCCGTCGACCTCCCCGCCACTACAATAGTCGCAGGGGAGGCGACGTCACATTAGCAGTATTAACTGAGAGAGGAAACAGCTATCCTCTCGTTTATATAATCATGTTTTTATGTTTATTGTGTAATCCGAAAACAGGAGTTTAAAACCATCAGGAAAAAAAAAAAAAAAAAAAAAACACGCACACGCCCGCGAGGTGGGGCAATGCCCTTCCCTCCCTGCGAGCTGTGTGTCCCCTTTGTTTAAGTTAATACCGTTGACAAATGACGATCATATATTTATGCTGGCTTTATTTTATTTTGCCCCCCATTTAGGGAGTCCAGAATTACAAGGGACTTACAGTGATTTTTTAATTGTGAGAATTTCCTCAGACGACAGATCTCTGCTCCCCGCGAGAGCGCTGAGGGCCATGAGATAGGTGTCTGGTTTAGGGACGGACACTTTGTTTTTTGTCACAAAACAGTAGGTATCCGTTAATAAGTTGATGAGAGCCTCGGGGCTCTGCTTCTGCCTAGCAGTCACCATAGAGGTGAGGCAGAGCTCCAGGTAGCCTCTCAGGTCTTTTTCTTCTGGTTTTTGGGTTGTTATGAACACAAAGTCTCTGTGACTATCGACTTTTTTGAGGACTTTTGCTAATTTGCGAAACGAACTAACTTTATGTAGGCCACGACCTCTCAAAGGGGTGAGAACCGTGTCAGTGTATTAACCAATCATATGAACACCTTAATTGTCCGGCACGTGCGCTCTCAAAATCCACTGACCAATAGCGGACGAGAACGACATCACTGCAGGACGGTCAAGTCATGCAATCCAATTGGGCGGTGTTTATGATGCTCCCCGTGTCGACCACTGTTGCGTCTTCAAATGTCCAGTGTCAATTGTATTGGATGATTCTCAACGCCCAATACCAAACGCTTATAATTTTTATCAACGCAACTTTTAACTTGTACAGCCCCACTCCCGTCATCCTCCCGGCCCCACCCCCACACACCCAGCGTTTTCTTAGCGTACAACCACCTCATGTCCCAAATAGAATCTTATTCTGGGGACACAAATAGAAATTTACATACATTCAACTCGTGGTCAAAACAACGTTTATGCTTACGGCCATTGTCACCTAGGCGAGACCATGAAATCTTGGCGAAAAATGTTTAATATCTTTATTGTACAAAATAAAACAAACTAACAAAAACCGATTTTATCTCACAGAATATTATCAAGCTGTTCTCGCAACAACAACAACAACAACAACAACAACAACAACAACAACAACAACAACAACACCACTTCAGGGAGTTATTCCATGAAAAATGCATGGATGTATAATTTCTATTCGATTTTGTTTTCGCTGTGTACAAAAGGAAACAAACAAACTGACAATAACCGATTTTATCTTACAGAATATGATCATGCTGTTCTGGCAACAATAACAAAAACACTTAACAGAGTTATTCCATAAAATCGCATGGATGTATTATATATTTTCTATTCGGAAAAAAACCACCCGAATGTTATGCTTAAAGTATTCCCATACACGTTTTAGGATTGGACATGAAACGGTTACCGAAGGTGCTTTTCCTCAGGCCCGTACAGACACTTCGGCATGCTTGAATTCTTTGACATTGAACAAGGCTTGAGTCGGTTTCGTGTAATCCCTTTGCCTAATCAGTCAAATTATACAAGTCATAAAAAATGTTCCCGGCAGATATCAAACCATACGTGCAGAAGTATCGTCTGTTTCTCACGCGGGCTTAAAGCTTAATTATGATCAAAGCACTCTCTGAATGGTAACATGAAAGCACAGCTGTTTAATATTTTCCCACACACACACACGCACACGTGCGCACGAGAAAACATAAGACTTTCATAAGTAATGTGATTAATCAACATGAAATAAACTTTTTTGTTGGCTTCTAGCGTGAAAAAGCGCGTGGGTGGCACGAATATTTTCATAATAATAAACATCACCTTTATCACAGACTTATATCCCATTTCGTGACACCTACCACTACTCCACTACATCAAAGGATGTCTGTTGAGATAATCGAATGGTTCAAAACTTTCAAACCTGCGCGCATATTCTAAGCCGACTAACACATAATAGTCAAGGGCATCATAAAATGGTTCTCGGTGAAAACTTTACCGAGGGCCATTTTACGACGTCCTTGACTAGATAGTGTTTATGGCCAAACCAAGCACAACCCGAGTGTGTCAAGTATACTCATGTGCATTGCTTCTTGGACAATGTAAAGAACACCGAAAGTACTTCAATACCGTTCTCGAGTTACGTTGACTTTTACAAAGGTTGCAGCTGACACGGCTTACGTAATCCGGTTTCCTGGTCATGTGTGTGAAAAATATGTCCATTAAAAGCATAATCTTTAATTCATATATTATTTCAAAAAAGATGTTAAAACTAAGGACCACCTTTTGTTAAAAACTTTAAGAGTGAAACGTTATGTGAAAAATAGAGAAACTGTGGCCTATTATGTGTTTTCGCCGGTAGGTGTCAATTGGCAGGCCAGGCACTTAATCACGCTTGACTCCCCTCCGCTTAAGCGGCAATCGTTTAGCAAGCGCCGGTGTCTGCTTCAAGAAAGCCCTTCACACCCAGATTAAGTGAGGAAACATCAAATAGTGACATTTTCGATGTGATTTTTCGATTTCATAAACAACAATTTTGAAAAATAATATAAAAGAGATAAATATTTTGCAAATACCGTATCTGGGTGGTCTAAATCAGGCTACCATAACTGTCTCGTTGTATGCCTTTTTTTTCTTCCAAGTATATACAACTATTGCAACAACAATAAAAAGTTAACAGGCAAGTGATATTTAATTTAGAAATGGAATACGCTTTAATTTAAAACAAAAGCACAACGAACAAGATGTTTTAATTTATTTCGCTCCAAGTCAAAATTTAAGCAAAACATCTAAATAGTTTTAAATGCGCATTTAGTCCGCTGTCGCACGGAGGAATGTAGGATTACCAAAACCGGCAAAATCAAAACTGGGCAAAACTTGATTTAAAAGAACGCCCCCCCCCCCCCCCCCCCCCCCCCCTGTAGAATTTGCACTGCTAGATGCGTTGGCGGCATCCCATCCTGCCTCTCCCAACTTGCCGTATCCCAGTCTGCCTTACCCAATTTACCGCATCCCGGCCTGCTGCTTTGTGTGTGTTAGTGCGTGTGTATTTGTGTTTGTGAGGCAGGGAAAGAGAGAGAGAGAGAGAGAGAGAGAGAGAGAGAGAGAGAGACTGAGAGAGAGAGAAAGAGAGAGAGAGAAAATAGAGAGAGAGAAAGAGAGAAAGAGAGGGGGAGAGAGAGAAAGGGGGAGAGAGAGAGAAAGGGGGAGAGAGAGAGAAAGAGAGAGAGAAAGAGAGAGAGAGAAAGAGACACACACACACACATACACAGAGAAAGAGAGAGAGAGAGAGATGTCAACACAATCAAGGAAAAGAAAAGCCTAACAAAGAATTTCAAGTGGCAGCCCAAATTTTCGACCTGTTGCCAGGCCTTCCTCAGCGGCGTTTAATTCTGCGAGACGCCAATTCATGCATCAAGTACTAAGCAACACAATACCATAGTTAATTCTGTTACGAAACACAAAGCAAATATTTCAAAGATAAAATCTACAAGACTTGACTAAAATTAATGTAAAAAATCAACAAGAAGAAACAGAGGCGAAAACAGTATTTGACTTTCAATGTTTTTGCAGAGAACTTGTTTACGGCACTAGTGGAAACTAACATGTTTTATGAACGTGTTTATGTTTTGCAATCTTGTTTTCTGATTTATCCATCTATATATTTATTTACCTATTTTCACTTTACTTATTTAGTTCCGATCAAATGATCCGCTGCAAGAGCAGTTTGTAAATAAAATCAGCGATACAAAATGCCTCCGTTTCACTTAGATGGCGTATGGAAATAATTAATAACCTTATTTTATGATGGGTGACCTCATTGCAAATTGCTGACATTTAAAAAAACGATATCAAAAATAGAGTTACTAGACGGAGCCCTTCGGGGCGTTTAGTCATGCTTGAGACATATATTCACATGTTTTGATAGAGTATGTCCTTATCTGCGACCAAAAGACAAATTGTTGCTTCAACAGTGCTTTGAGCGGATCATTAAGTATTGCACTTTCGCGTCTAATAACGTACGGTGTCTAAAATTAAATACGGCGAAGTGGTCTGAGCCTACAATGTTTAAATGTGTACACTACATTGGGTGTGCACGTTAAAGATCCCACGATTGACAAAAGGGTCTTTCCTGGCAAAATTGCTTAGGCACAGTTAATAATTGTCTACCTATACCCGTGTGACTTGGAATAATAGGCCGTGAGAGGTAAATATGCGCCGAAATGGCTGCAATCTACTGGCCGTATAAAATTTCATCTCACACGGCATCACTGCAGAGCGCCTAGAACTGTACCCACGGAATATGCGCAATATAAGACTCATTGATTGATTGAAATGTTTGATTGCATAACTTCTAAAAACTAGTTCCATGGTCTCATCCCTCCCCCCATCTACCCCCCCCCCCCCCTCATCCCCTATTTTGTTTTAAATCTTTTTTCTTTTTTTTCTTGCTCCTCTTACAGTATCACGGTAACTGTTCCCAAATAGATCCTAGAGGACGTTAATCCCCAAAGTCAGCCAGTCAGTCAGTCATTAAAGGCAAAAGCGAGGTAACGCACAACTGGGTCCGACCAGTAAAGCCGTCGCTGCCTGTGTGACAACCACCATACAAATCTACCACAGCGGGAAACTTTCAAGTTAAGTATTTTCATGTGCCCACATTCAACTTTACAATCAAAGGATGTCTGTTGAGATAATCGAATGGATCAAAACTTTGAAACCTGCGCGCATATTCTAAGCCGACTAACACATAATTGTTAAGGACATCATAAAATGGTTCTCGGTGAAAACTTGACCGAGGGCCATTTTACGACGTCCTTGACTCGAGTGTGTGACGTATTCTCATATGCGCTGCTTCTTGGGCAAGGTAAAGAACACCAATACTTCAATGCCGTTCTCGAGCTACGTTGACTTTTACAAAGGGTACAGCTGACACGGCTTACGTAATCTGGTTTCCTGGTCATTTGTGTGAAAAATCTGTCCGACAAAGAAAACTGCCCAACAAATATAGATAACTCGGTCGAAAAAAATACTACCAGCAAAATATCTAACCCCCCCCCCCTCCCACCTCCGCCGAAGAAAGAGCACGGGATTCAATACATGATGATAGTTATTAAACACAAAGCAGTTGTAGCTAGGTTCCAGGCAATCACAAGATAGGAAAGCTTTCGAGTCATCGACAATCATTCGGAGGTGTGTTTTGGAACAAATGTTGGAGAAAAGGGTAAATGTCGGCTTCTTTTACAGACACTATCTAGTCTTATGTTTCTTATTTGTTTGACCCTCTTAGGATTATGGAGTTTTATGCACTGCCTTTTATAGTTAACTAAACTTTTGTATTTTGAATTAGCCCATTGCAGTTGGTGTAGGCCTTAAGCTTATTTAAATCGCTTGTCCAGTATTTATTTAGTTCTCAATTTGTGTATGAACTCAAATGTTTAGTGTTCTTAGTATGTCTTGCTAAACTAAGTTCTATTTAATCAGAGTATGTTTGCGTGTGCTTATACTTAGTGATATTGTAAAGCGCATAGTGCTTTTCGTTATGGGCTATAGCAAATC
>NC_090250.1:38509524-38614524 GCF_037325665.1 Littorina saxatilis
ACACGCACCTATATGTGTGGATGGTTACCTAAGAGGCGGCACTGGGTGCAGTGCCTTTCTAGTGCACTTGCACTACAACAGCACTGGGTGCAGTACTCGCTCCGGCATCGAAGAATTTTGCACTAAAAAATGCACAAAATTTGACCTATTTCGTCGCCTATAGAGGACGGAAAGAATGTCATTTTGAACATTGTTATGACATTCTTTCCGTCAAAAAAGTCAATTTAACGGTGTTAAATGAAGCGACCATCCACACAATTAGGTTGCCATCCAGAGTTTAAATTGCCATCCACGTGTGGATGGTTGCCTTATGGTGATTTAGGCAACCAAACCTGTGGAAACATGGGTACACACACACACACACACACACACACACACACACACACACACACACCAGGGGCGGATCAGTTGCTTTGTAAGGGGGGGGGGCACTTTGAATCGAAAGTGAATGTGATGGGCGCGAAGCGCCCGAATTTGCTAGGGGGGTCCGGGGGCATGCCCCCCCGGAAAAAAATTTTTGCCCAAAGAAGCAAAATGGTGCCATCTGGTGCCATTTGAACTTAGAAATGGTCATAGAATCAGCATAGAAAAACCTTTTTTTTTTCTTCTTTTTTTGGGGGGGGCACGTGCCCCCTGTGCCCCCCCCCTCGTCCGCCCCTGCACACACACACACACACACACATACGTACAAATACAAAAACAAACATACATACACTCATCTCCCTCTCGATTTTCCATGTACCGCAAAATATTAAGTCGATATTTTTTATTCTAATTAATTTTGAGATTTTTTACTTTCTTACCGGACATCTGAAGTTGTCAAAAATCACAAATGCGTTTCAGTGAACCCGTATTTTGCAACCAAGGGCAATAACTGTCCTCTGGTATAACTAAGGGGAGATAATTCACATATCGAATAAGGTTTTAGATTGTTCTTATACATTCGGTCAATAATTTCCTGAATGCAAAAAAGGAATGCTATAGCATTGTCTCAAAACGAAAGTGATAAGAGTTGTCCGTTCCTGCCATAGCCCGCGGCGCTGTCGGCGGATAGTTCCGGTTGTTTTGTTTACGTCCAAAATGGCTGAACGAGAGAAGATTAGTGGTGGAGGGAAACGTTACAGTGTCTGCTGTTCAAACTACGCGGGTAACGAAGTTGAAGGGCGGATTGTCATGGGGTTCCATTTTGCAAACACAAACCGGAACTACCTGCCGTTCCAGGGGGCACAATTATGTCCGACTATCGCGTTAGTTTCGAGACAATGCTATAGGAATAATGGAGGGTAGGGAAGTGCAAAACATATGTATTGATCGTGCTTGCAGTCTGATCCGGTGTTGCTACTCATGGAGACTTTTGTCTGACAGAACAACTAGAGGCTTTTCGTAACAAAGTTCACTCCGGAACATCTCACGGGAACATCAATCCGATCTGCTTGGTAAGGGGTTATGTTTTGTTCATAAAACACTGCATGCTCCACACTCATTGCCATTGTGAGATGTTTCTCAGCAACTTAAATAAACTTACCTTCGCTTCAGCATTCCTGACAAGTAGTTATGCTCCGTAAAGTGAATAGCATCGTCCTTTTCCCAAGGGCACATGTAAACATTAAGCTGACCTCGTTTCACAAACTGTGGACTGTTTTATTCCATTAGCATTATAATTTGGTCGGGATAACTTCACAATGTCTTGTATCTTTTAGACATCTTTATTTATTGGAATGTCTTAGTCCGGTTCCCGGTTTTCCTCCTTTGTTTCCTTCCGGTGAGTCACCTCACTCAGATTCATGTATATGGTAATTCAGGGCCCTGCAATTCGCTGACACACGTCGTGCTTAGTGACGCCAGAAGGGATGTGACCAACGATGTCCATGCGGGGACTGTGATGATGTGTGACAAAAACCTCACTCCTGGCTGGTATCGCTTCGTCCTGGATGGGACTAACGCTGTCATCCCTACAGAGTGTGTTCCTGTGAGTATGAAGTGCACACTCTCTCTTTCTCCCTCACACACACACACACACACACACACGCACACACACCCACACACACTTGCGCTCGGGCACACACACATGTACACACACTCACCAACACACACATACACATACACACACACACACACACACACGCTCGTACACTGACCTCTCAACACACTCTCTTGCTTGATCTCTGTTTTTGTCTGACTCTTTCTGACTCTGTCTGTGTGTCTGTCTGTGTGTCTGTCTGTTTGCCTGTTTGTCTGTCCGTCCGTCAGTCTGTCTGTCTCCCTCTCTGTCTCTCTCAAATGCACAAGGAACAGAAAGTGCAATTTAAAGATAGCAACATTCACCCCCCTTTGAAACACGACTCATCGCACTCGCTGGACTTTGTTTAACAAATTATACTGATGCATTCAGGTGTGTATGTCTCGCACGGCCTATTTAATCTAACTCAGCCACCTCGCTGGCGATCTCAAGGGCTGCAATTCCTTCGTAAACAATGGTGTTTTCTGGTTATGAGTTTTAAAACAGGATCAACGGATTAAAACCATGCAAGTTTGCTCCCAGCAAGAATTGGGCTTCAACTGCTGGGTTGATTGCTTTGTTAAAAATAGAAGATTAAAACAGAAAAAAAAGCACGCACGCATAACACACATATTGGTGCGAATAGACAATGTTAGAAAATAACTGTGTCGGGTTGGTATGGAGACAAAATAACCACTAGCGAGCGGCTTGTCTAAAAAACGTCGTCTGCGAACACGTGTGAAGTGACAGTTTGTGTCACGTAGGTAAGCGTGCCTGGATTTTCCAAGAGAAACAACTCTTTAACTACCCATACCAGGGGCGGACGAGGGGGGGGGGCACAGGAGGCACGTGCCCCCCCCCCCCCGAAAAAAAAAAAAAAAAAAAAAAAAGAAGAAGAAAAAAAAAGATTTTTCTATGCTGATTCTATGACCATTTCTAAGTTCAAATGGCACCAAATGGCTTCTTTGGGCACAAATTTTTTCCGGGGGGGCATGCCCCCGGACCCCCCTAGCAAATTCGGGCGCTTCGCGCCCATCACATTCACTTTCGATTCAAAGTGCCCCCCCCTTTACAAAGCAACTGATCCGCCCCTGCATACAACACGACACAGTTATTTCCGGAATGCATTGTTGTCCTGTTGCTTCTGTGTAAACTTGTTTCATGCTATGCACCTTTTACTGGCCTCAACTACCCGTACAAAACCCTACCAAGTTATTCCCGTAATGCAGTGCTGTCCATTTACTTCTGTGTCGACTTGTTAAAGAGATGTCACTGCAGTACCTTTGTCCCCTAATGGCCTAAACTACCCATACGAAACACGACCAAGTTATTTCCGGAATGCAGTGTTTTTCATTCACTTCTGTGTTGACTTGTTACAGATATATCACTGCGGTACCAATGTCCCCTACTGGCCTCAACTATCCATACGAAACCCGACCAAGTTATTTCCGGAATGCAGTGTTGTCCTTTTGCTTACGTGTAAACTTGTTTCAGATAAATCACTGTGGCACCGCCGCCCCCTACTGGCTTGACCTGCAAGGCAATGCGCTACCGGGAGCAGGACAGCAGACAGACGCACGTGCATGTGCTCAATGGGAAGGAAACTGCTGTTTCTGGGAGGTGCCCATCACCGTCCGCAACTGTGGGGCGTTCTTCGTGTATAAACTGAAACCGTACAACCACTGCGATCTGTCGTTCTGCGCAAAGAAAGTGGACAGTTAGGCTGCTGCTATGAAACAAATCACCCACGGAAACTGTAGAAACTAGAGAAACTAAAATCGGTAGAAACTAGTTTCTGTAGAAAGTATACTCTACAAAACTATGTCATATTGTGCGGGTATTACTATAAACGACCGGTTTTTTAATGTGGTTTTTTGTTTTACATATACTCTAGTAAAAACGTGAATACAAGCACGAACACGTTATATAGCTATTCTGATGAACACGTGGGGGAATTCGGGGGCTGTGATTGGATGGTCTCTTCCGATCATCAAAGCATAATGCTACGGAAGTCGGCCATTTTTCTCAAGATCCAAAAGCATATTGTCAATAACAAAGACGCATGGTTCCGGTTTACCCATCTGTACCACGCGGCGATGTTTCTATCGACAACAGCATACACTGACAACTTGAAATTCTTCTCGGGAATGTTTTTCAGCTTTACAAATGTCGATAGCATACCCTTTTCTGCTAACTTCCCGATGAAACAGGACTAAACCTATTATTTTCTGTCCCTAAACACCACAAAATGCCCAAAGTCGAAAGATGTAGTACAAACAGGGGAGTAAAACGGAACAGCCGTTTTTGTGTGCCTGTGAGCTTAGTTCACAGTTGCCGACTGACACAAATTAACTTTCGCATTCGGCTTTTCTTATCTCGTAACTCCACACTAAATACCCCACTTCCCCTCTGAAGTATTGATGTACAACCCATGGCACTAACATTCATGTAGTCGTTTATAACTGAGGTTGAAAAATTCGCTTCATGACGAGACAAGTATAAATGCCATTCACCCAAACTGAAAACGTCGCTGCCGTCTGCTCGCTTTGTACGGATTAGCTGTTCTCTTTTCCTCCCCTTGTTGCATCCTAGTTTTTCAGTTGTTTCTAGTTTTCCGTTGATGTTGTGTTTTGGTCTTCTTCATAAGTAGTCTTGTTCAAAATTAAAAAAACCTCAAACTTCTTTTTGTTGTATACGAATGAACTAATAAAAAGCTGTTTAACAGCTGTGTTGTCAAATCGAGGTTTTTTTCCAAAGTCAGTGTGGCGGCTGCGCAAAACTAATGCGCATAAGAAGCGGCGTCTGCTATCAAAACCTGAGATCAACGCATCGACGCAAAAACTGTCATTTTGTAAGTTTGGAACAACAAATAAAGGTCAGAACAGCTATATAATCGCTATTGTATTTTCAGCGTAGCAATAGGGTCCGATATTTAGACTCGAACAAGTATAATGCGACTCGTCTTCGACTCGTCGGCATTATAGCCTACTTGTCTCGTCTAAATATCGGACCCTATTGCTACGCTGAAAACACAATAGCTGTTAATACTATGCATGTGGTAAGGCATCTTTGCTGTATAATCGTGTTACTTAAAGACAAAATAAAGCGGAACAAGTCGCATTATCCAAAACATTTACTCAATCTGTCGGACAGAAATGATAAGCACTGAAAAGCCGAGATCAGTCATCACCGAAACGAGTTAGGCTTGGTTAACGGAACCCCAACTGTCTGATTGGAAATACGCGTGCAGGGGCTAAAGTACTTAATATACAACACAGAGTTGACCGCATTTCAGCATCCTTTCTCTTCTATTTCAAATTTGCTTTTGAAGATAGTCTTTGTGCCCATAATATCGTTGCATTAACACTAACACTCTCGACACCCAAGACAGTTCAAGATCAAGACACGCACACAGGAAACAACCATACGAGAAAACAAGGATGCTCAAATTATTTATTATCAACCATATGTCATACAGAAACGTTTCCTTAATGATGTTTTTTACGAAGAAAACTGTACGTTATTTACAGAACATAGGGACAGTCCATGTAATCTGGCTCCAGATCGCACACACTGTACTGTTGTAGACTGTAGCTCGTGGTGTACTCATCATCTGAAAATAAAAATGCAATTGAAATCAATTTCTATTTCGTGTGGATTTATAAAGTGCGTGTTGATGTAAATTCGTTTTTATTTTGAGGTTGGTATGAAACGTGTTAGGAAAGTCTGTAACTCAGCGAACTGTTTTGTTCCTGTTAATTTATATCTCTGCCTCTCACACTATCCTCCTCTCACTGTCACCGTCTCTCTTTCTATCTCTCTCTTTGTGTCAGTCTGTCTCTGTCTGTCTATGTGTATGTCTCTCTCGTTCTCCCATTCTCTGTCTCTCTCTCTCTCCCGCTCACACCTTGCTGCGCTCTCTGTCACCGTCTCTCTTTCTGTCTGTCTGTCTCTGTATGTCTGTCTCTCTCTCACTCTCCCTCTCTCCCCCTCACACCTTGCTAATGTCTCTGTCACCGTCTCTCTTTCTGTCTGTCCGTCTCTGTATGTCTGTCTGTGTCTCTCTCTCACTCTCCCTCTCTCCCCCTCACACACACACACACACACACACCCATACGCACACACACACGCACAATCACACACACACACACGCACAATCACACACACACACACACACACACACACACACACTCACACTTACCCGGGTTGTAGTAGTCATAGACTCTAACAGGGGTGGGTTTACTTTTGGCCACCACTCCTCTGCTCATCTTCATCTTCACAACAGAGCAGTCACCCTCTGAGTCAAGCTGGAAAATGACAAAATAATATTCTCATTACATATTAGAATCACATATCAGCTGAACTTAAGCCTGTCTTTTTTGTGTTTACACGTAACCCATATGCGTGATATACGTCTTCTTATGTGTTGCTATGGTGCTAATGAACTGTTTTGGCTAGCTCTGACAGAAATAAACTGTGTACGCACAGTGTATCAGTTGATGTGCCCTAGCTGACATTTACAATTACAGCTTTTACAAGATTCTTGCAAACATACATCCATTTTATCAGGACTCTACATCCGTTCGTCTATGGCTCTGTCTCTCGCTCTTGTGCAACTTCGTACGACTTTTTTAAAATTATGTTTCCACGTACATTCTCCATACCGCTCCCCCACCAACAAAAGCCATACCCCCCCTCCCCCCCCCTTGACTGTTTCCAAATAGATATCAACTGCAAATACAGACCCTCATTTAAAATACAAACAAACACCACACCAACATACAAACAAACAATCAAACAAACAAAACCCAGTAACTCTGCCATGAAAACCAGCCACATCAACTTCTCACATTACCATGACAACAACAACAGTCAAACATAATACCAAATGGCAAGAGGTGGTCGGCTGGGCGTTAAGCAAACAAACAAACAAACAAACAAATGGCAAGAGACGGTGCTCAGAAATAACTCTGTCATCACCCAAGCTCCGATGTGCACGTTTTGGAGAAAACAAGTTATATAAGGGAGCGGATATTGCATATCATCAAAAACATAAACACATTGGTTTTAATACATGCACATCGGTACGAAAAATATGCACAATATTCTCTGTGTTGATTCGCTGAGTTAACATCTCGCCTCAACTTCAAGGAAGACAACTCTTCTACAGCATAAAAACCACGATAGGGCCATTTCCGGAAAACGTCTGTCGGATCGGACAATGTTATTATTTCCGGAAAACGTATATTATATTGAGGATGACAGTCGCATGTTCATGACAACACTTGTTATTCTCTCAGGTGCCCGGAGCTTGGTCGATCCCGCATAACTCTCAATTACTCCTGTTGCACATGCCATCTGCACTAACAGCGCTTACTTCCCTTTCTTTCTCATGTCTATTGTGCTAATTTCAAGACCAATGTTGCCACACTTTTCGTAGGAAAACAAAATATTGGAGGTTTTCTGTGAACGGGATTCCTGCTTTAGCCCTGACTTACCGACGAGTAGTAGAGAACGGCTTGTCCTTCGGGACACTCCACGCGCGCCGCGTCACCAAAGTCCGATTTTTTCGGACACCACTTCATAGCCGCTGGGCACTCCGATCTCCGCGATGACCAGGTACTGTGACCATGGTCATTGGACTTGAAAAGCTCTTCTTTAAAATTTCAGCGTATGATTAGCAGTATGCTTCCATCTGTAATGTACAGTCATTACAATTGAATATCATCTAGCGAACAGAAGCACACGCACTTTCTGGTAACAATTACAGCAATGCTATGCACAGTTATATTTCACAATTAACACATACATTTAAACCCGTGGCACTGATTCAATATTACTCAGCCTGGTTAATATT
This sequence comes from Littorina saxatilis, assembly GCF_037325665.1. Taxonomy (NCBI): domain Eukaryota; kingdom Metazoa; phylum Mollusca; class Gastropoda; order Littorinimorpha; family Littorinidae; genus Littorina; species Littorina saxatilis. The sequence goes on from NC_090250.1 coordinate 38,517,381, forward strand.
GGCGTGTCTCTTCTCAAACATAAATAACAGACACATATGTATATCTATCTGCTGAAGCCGTTCATCACATTATGATCATTAAGCTTCTGATGGCGAACATAAAATGTCTCACTTCTTTACTATTGTCAATACGGGTGTGTGTGTGTGTGTGTGTGTGTGTGTGTGTGTGTGTGTGTGTGTGAAAATAGAGAGGGAGAGATGGAGAGAGAGAGAAAGGAAAAGAGAGAGAGAGAGAGATGTGTGTGTGTGAGTGAGTGTGTGTGTGTATGTGTGTGTGTGAGTGCGCGCGTGTGTGTGTGTGTGTGTGTGTATGTGTGTGTGTGTGTGTGTGTGTGTGGGAAAATAGAAAGAGGGAGATGGAGAGAGAGAAAGGAAGAGAGAGAGAAAGAGAGAGAGAGAGAGAGAGAGAGAGAGAGAGAGAGAGAGAGAGAGAGAGAGAGAGAGAGAGGGGTTGGAAAGAGAGAGAGACAGAAAGAACGAACGAACGAACGAACGAACGAACGAACGAACGAACGAATGGTTTACTGCGTAGGCCCATTGCAAAAATGGAACAGTGGGGTTGGGAAATAAACACATTTCGAAAAATACACAATAGTAGGAAAGTCAGACTGTTGGAAGAGCGCGTCGCGGATTCCGTATCGCGTTCAGTGACTTGCCTATTCACTTGATCATGCACACGATCGATAATGAGAGTCTTTCAACCGAGAGAAGCTCTGATGGCAGCACCGATGATGAGCAGGTCTTGCTTTACTTTCTCCCTGACGTCGGCACGTTGGTCAGCTTCGAGAGGAGGCTCCGTATGCAGATGGTTCCATGCTTTCAGCCCCGTCGGCGACCACAGCTTTCTGCGACTGCAGTGCTCTATATACCAGTGGGGCACTGACTGGCGAGAACAATCGTAGACAAGCATCAAGTCATCCGACTCACAATGTCCTTGTTTCCGGAATCAACTACGACATTCTTCAAGAACAGATTCCGACCCTGGTCACGGAGCTGTGTTTGTTTTTTCTTGTCGAACACCTCGCCCACTTTGCTTCGTATCGTCTGTATTTTCGGCTACACGTTCCGCTTCACTGAGGTGCGTTGAGTCAATATGTTTCGTTGTCAAGGTAAATAGATCATCATTTTCACTTGAAAAACTGCTGCTGGTACAACCGTCCAACGTTACACCGTGCAGTTCCGTGTTATTGTTGTCAGTGTCACAGCTTGGCTCACCTACTGACGCACATTCACTACTATTCAATAGCACACTGCTCGAGTAGAGCGCTCTACGTATTTCACGTGCAGCCAGTACTGAGCGAGATGTCATGTCGCGGAACAGTGTCCGGTCTGTATCATGGTTTTTGCACATGTCAGGCCTACTATTTTCGATATATGAAGTTATCTTAAATGTATTTGTCTCGGTACTTGGCTGTGCATTTAATTCAGCACTTGCCTGTTTTGTTGTTGTCTTGTTGCTCTCTTGTCGTTGTCCTGCGCGTTGCTCTGCCCTTTTTTGTCTCTTCTGATCTGTGCTATGCTATGCTAAATTTCTATTTTTGTCCCCAGAATAATAATCTATTTGGGACATGAGGTGGTTGTACGCTAAGAGTTCTCATCTGACACGGTGTTTTCTTTTTGTACTCAGTTGTGTGTCCGCCATTGCTTGTTTGGAGTGGTGATGTCAGCCGAAGTACAATCACGGTGTTACTACCCTCCGACGCAATCTTCCAAGACGAAAGCTCGTTTTCCGCAAGCAGAGCTTCTAGGGATGCTCTTTCAGCAGCTGGTGATCCAGTTACATGTACATTCACTGTACTTCCATTTTGGAGGAGGAATAACAAATTAGAGCCGCAAACCTCACAGCCGAAAATTTGGTCTCCTTGCTCGACGGTCACGTCACGTGAGAGCCGAGAGAGAGAGAGAGAGAGAGAGAGAGAGTATTCAGGTAAATCGATGTGTTTAATGATGCAAGTCAGCGAGTAAATACGGACCTGTTAGGGTGAACCGGGATGTATGCATCTTTTACCGTGGTTTATGTTCTGTCACGTAGCTTTCATGAAATAAAATGGGAAGCTATTTTTCATGCCATTTTTTTTTTTACACTGAATGTTCGTCAGTTTGGTCTTTTTGATTAGATGCCACTGCGTATAGTTACCCCATTGTATTGTCTGCGTAGATTTTAGGTGCATCAGAAGTATTTTAGATAAACAAACAAACAAGCAAACAAACAAACAAACAAACAAACAAGGAAACCAGATAAATTAGGCTTATCCCCGAGTACGCAGTGCTAGGGTCCAACAGACTTTAATTGTGTGTGTGTCTGTCTGTCTCGACTTAACGGCTTATTGCTGGGAAACTACTGGGCGCAGTTCTTTCAAAAGTTGATACACTAACTTGATAATAGGTCCGATTGATCGTATTAAAACTTCATAACGTTACCTGGGACCTAAATGCGAAATAAATCACAAAATCCACTCTTAACGACGGGCGCAATTCGCGGTGGGATAGAACAGCCGTTCGGCTAATCCGCCAGCCAGCCAGCGACAGCGACACCAGGCTTATTGCGTGCGTGCGTGCTTTGCGTGCGTGTACCACTGTGCGCGAGGAGTATAGGCATTTGAGTTCACTGGCGAATGATAGAATTGGTGGCTTGGTGGAAAGCGTTTCCGACTATGGCTAAAGTGATCCGGGTTCGATTCCCGGCATGGGCTGTCTGTTTTGTTTATATTTTTATTTTATTTTTATAATAAATTCTTGTTTACTATTGTTTATTATGAACGTTTTAATGTTTTATTTTACTGTAATAATTTTTTTAATTGTGTAAAATAAATAAATAATTTTTTTTGTTTTTTTGTTTTTTAAATCCAAGGGATCCGGGTTCGATTCCCGGCATGGGCGGTCTATTTTTTTTTAAATTCTTGTTTACTATTGTTTATTAGGAACGTTTTAATGTTTTATTTTACTCTAATAATTTTTTTCATTGTGTAAAATAAATAAATATATATATTTTTTTAAATCCACGTGCACAAGACAAAAACTTTCATACTGGGGGAGCGAGCCAGTCTGAAGAGTACTCGGGTCCAGCGCCAGCGTTTTTTATTTACTTTATTTCTTTACAATCCTCTTGTTTTTCTCTTAAGCCCGTTGACATTTCTTTGCTCTTTCAATCTTCGTTTGTTGTTTATTTGCAAGAGAACATCGAATCAAAAGAAAACAAAACATTCATTCAAAGGTGTGTTTCCGTGAGAGGAGAAAGTATCCAGTGATCGTTAGCAATGTCAGTGGCAACACAACTGATGCCACGCGCCTTGGGATTGTGTCTCCTGTTCCCCTTAGCTGACATCTGCAGTGGGTTTGTACTATCGTGCACAGACACAAGTGCCTTTGCTCAACGTATTTTAAAGTCCCAGTCTGCCTCAAATGGTTTACAGAGAACTTAGTCGATAAATATCGACAGGGGGCCGACGAATGGTTTAAATGTGAAATGTGTGTATAATAATGGGTGTGGGTCTGAAATGAAGTTAGGTAGTAGTTAACATTTGTTTTGAATAATTATTGGTATTTTGACAATGTGGGTAGCATGGAAATGTAAGCATTTGAATGTAAATCTTAGGCACCATTGTACCCAGGAAGAGAGACCAGAGATAGGATTAGGTTGCAATAGCTTGTGTGGTCTTTGAGTTTTGTTTTTGGAAAGATATTGTTAAAGAAAAAGAAGAAAATTACAGTAATGCAATATTTATTGTGAAAACCAACGATTGTACAAAGAACATGTGAAGCAACATTATGTCTATGATGATGTGAAGAAAATTAGTTATGATTTATACTATTATTATTTAGACTTGAGACTGACAGTGTTGTGACGAGCGTTGGCTATAAATGGAAACGAGTGTGTAGTTGTGGTGTGTGTGAGTGTGTGTTTGCGCGTTGGTTTGGATTATGGGTGTAATTTGTAAAACAGATGTGACAGTAATAATGGAGTTCACATCAGTGAGGTTAGTTTGAAATGGAACACACGCACGTTTTTGAAAAAAAACCAATATGAAATTTTGAACCATGAGATCTTTATTAAATAATAAACTGAACATCAGCAAAACATCAAAGCAATTATTAATAAGGTTTGAAAAGCTTGACTTACTATGTTAAATAGTGGATTGAAGGCTGAAAACGTCATTTACAAATTACATCTGAGATGGGGAGTGCTGAAAGTGTGGATAAGAATTTGTAAAAAAAATGCTGAGTGACAACAGGGAGGTTAAAGGCTGCCCTTTTCGTAGCGTTCATTAATTAATTCCTATTGTTTACATGTGCCAATAATGTTATAAAACTGTACCTAAGGGGACATAATAACGATTGGCTGTAGCTTTCGAACACAGAAAAAAATATTTCAGTATTGCAAAGTGGTTTTGATAGTGTCGAATGTAAACAGAACAGTCTCAAAGTGAAAGTGGATGTTTTCCGGAAATTGCGAAGTTAACAAGAATACCGGCAGAAAAGCGCGCTTTCCTGCTTAGCACAATACGCTACCGCACTAATCTGGCGTGTCAATATCACTACGTTTTGGACGTGGAAGGTGAGCGATTTCCTTCCGCCCTCAGCTAATTCAAGAAATCACCCCCCTCCTAGGTACACGTGCACTCAAGTTAACCTCTGCTTTGACCTGTGTGCCAAGAGTCAGATGAGAGAGAGAGAAAGCGAGAGAGAGAGAGAGAGAGAGAGAGAGAGAGAGAGAGAGAGAGACACACACACACACACACACACATAGACAGAGACAGACATAGAAAGACAGAAGCGGAGAGACTCAGAGGGAGACACAGACAAAGACATACATACAGAGAGAGAGAGAGAGAGAGAGAGAGAGAGAGAGAGAGAGAGAGAGAGAGAGAGAGAGAGAGAGAGAGAGAGAGAGAGAGAGAGAGAGAGAGAGAGAGAGAAAATGTAACTGATCTCGTGAGAACGGTTGAGGCCTTGCAAGGTTTTGACGGCAACAATAATTATTGTAGTTCTCTAAGACTTTATTTCTGTTTGATTTGTAATATGTTGGGAAGACATATTTATCAATTGATCAACAAAATACAACATAATACAAAACGACACAACATTGTTAAAATCATTATTGGCCAACGTTGAACGTTTACGAAGGCCTCAATCTTCCCGCGCCGTAGACCAGATTAATAGGTGCTTGATTTTGGTATTTTGATTTACATAACATTAAACCTTTCTTGGGGTTCATGGTCATGGCAACAGCCATATTAATATTATATGATGTATGATTTTATATTTCAGCATATGTGAATTACATGTCATCATACCAAACTGTCATACATTTTTATTCCTACATTATTCTGATTGATCACAACCAAACCTACTATCATTGGACACATCCAAATGCAAGCGCTTGTTTTTGACAACTTGCTTGATCTACTTGCTTGGATCTCTTGTTTGGCCTGTAGGTAAAATGTACAATGTATTTTTTGATTTGTGCACAAAAGCTTTATTTTTTTTATTTTTTTTTAACATAACAATGTTTAATGTCACTGTATGTTTGAAAGACCATGGTCAAATTTGTAAAACAAATGTTAAATTAGAAAATAAATAACATTTTGGTTCATGATTTTTCCTACACCTGTGCTAAAAATAAGACATAAAAATGTTGGTATATAAGTCACTCAAATGCAGAGTAGTATGAATGGTTTGAGTTTGTTGCGGTTAACCCTGCACAGTTCGGCCTATGATGTTTTTGTTGAACAATTTTGCCGTCACCTCTCCCATAGAGTGACGTATTTCACAACTTCCTGTGTTACACAAACTCAATGATGACCAATTTTGCCTTCACTCCTCCCATAGGGTGACGGATTTCACAACTTTCTACTGATGAACAATGTTGCCTTCACACCTCCCATAGGATGACGGATGTCACAACTTCCTGTGTACACAAACTGATGACGTATTTCACAACAAAATGGGGCTGCCCATGGTCAACCTCGAAACTATCCGTATAGAATGGGGGCCTCCTGGCCCCCATAATGACACAGTTCGTGTGAGTGACTATTTAGCTCGCGCAAACCAAACACCAGTTTTCGTGGTTTATCTAACCCCTGAGCCATCGTGTATCCGTGTGATCCACTTTCCTTTTTTTTCACAATTAAGTCGTCAGAATGTGATTTCAATGCGACTCACTGTATTTGCAATAGGACGTTATTGTGTACCTCAGAATCTAAAACGCATCAAACGGCTGCGAGTCACACGAACTTATCGGCGGCGGTTGGCTTCACATGCTTTGGCTACCACGACCTTGCGTGAACTGCTTCCAGGCTCCCTTTATTCAAACTTTCAAAACTTCGAATTGTTCTGATCTTGTCTTGATGAAAAAAGATTTCATGATTTAAGAATGTTTGTGTAACAAGCTGACACTATATTTAGATTTTAAAAGTTAGGTCTAGCGCTAAAACGAGGCGTCCGATTTGTCTCATTGTAAATCCGGCTGTCCACGCAAACATACATTCTTTGAAAAATGCTCGCTCTTTACGGAGGGCACCTAGGATGTTCTCAAGCGGTGAGTGTTGAAACGAAAGGGTGTTTGTACTGTGTATACAAGCATGACATTGTCTCTGACCAGAAACTGGTGGTTTACGTGAAGCTGTGTGTGCCTTTAATAGTTCAGGCCATATTGTACCGTGATTGCATTTATAATTTGAGAAACTATTCTTCCACAAGCCGAGAGTTTGTCGCATTATGCAAATGTTTACAAGTGCAATATTATACGCTTAAGAAATCAGAAATAAAGAAAACGCCCAAGACAATTATTTTTTTTTTTAAGACAAGGCAAAATCGAAGAATAATGCAGAGCAACACCATTTGTCATCATTCATTAGCCAAATATAATTTTTATTACAGTTATATTAAACTCGTCGTCGTACACAGAACTTGGGCAGAGGACAGTTCATGTAGTCTGGTTCAAGATCAGAGAAATACGCTTCCTTGCAATAAGGAGATTACTTCCTGAGTGCTTTGTAACATTTGACGTTACTGGGCTATTTTACACGCTGTTTTCTCAGAATGTTTATATTTATGCACGAATTATATTAATGTAAGTTTCTTTTTCAGACAAAGACAAAATATCACCACACACTCTTCAATCAAAGAGAATAAGGAATTGATTTTATTATGTCAAATCACAGATAACGAGTTCACAAGCTGAGCTGTTGAAAGTACATTGTACCCAAACTTGCTGTGAAACAGAACCCTATTTTCGAACGATTTCGGGCCAAAATGTTGCTACATATGACATTAACACTGTTTTTGAGGCTTTACCTGCCACTGAAATCAATGTTTACGAGAAGGACAGCACATTTAAACGAACCATTTCACGGATATTACTTGTTGTCAAACTTAGTCTGATATCTTGCCTGCCACCGACATGCGCATTTCCTGTGTTCCACATCGTATGTTGAGAGGCTGCTCGACTATACAACTTCCTTGTCCAATACGGAAGTTTATTCAGCGTATATATTAGGCGATACATTGGGGGTTTTGTTCCAGTTTCGGTCAAAGATGGATTCTTTCTGGACCTTTTCCACGGTTGCTCTGTTCGCATTCGGTAAGTGTGTTTATCCAATATACGTGAGAGAGACCGCCCATTTGATAACTAAACCGTATCTCATAGTACGTATAGATGATTAAAGGCGTTGAACAACAGGTTGACCCCAAACATGCAACCCACAAAAAATGCATATAACTTTTATATCAGTTGATTGATCAAATGACTTCATAAGTGGTGTGCATTACCTTCAGATGGTGCAGGACCTGTTCACAAAGTGGCAAGTTTGTAGGTTTAATGGACTTTTGTGCTCTTTCGAAAAAAATCCGAATTCGGGGATTAAATCAACAGTACGAAGTTTGACATTGAGCGGTATAGCCAAATTTTCCCGATTTAGACCCTCCAGATTGTTACTTGTGAGGTTATTTGAAGGACCTAGTTTACCATAACCAACCTTAGTCAATCAGGAATTTGAAAACAGCAATTACATGCGGGATCAGGGCATTTCCCACGGATACATGCGTTCATGTCATTGATACATTTTGCGCGCCATTGCGCAAGTGCGACCTTACAACGAAGGGGGTATTATATTTTTTCCCGTCATTTTAGCTTAGCGAATATCTTCATAGTTGTTGTGCACGAACTTCGGTCTTCCCACGACCATTCCAAAAAGTTTCTTGTCTGAGTAATTGCCAAGTCGGGTAAAACAGTTTAAAGTTTGAATGTGAGTCGGTTGAAAGCAACGGAGCTGTCAGTAAGTTTAAGGTAAACATTGAGACACAATTGTACAGTACAGAAAATAGGATAAACATAGATCTAATACTATATGGTGTACTGTGTTTTCAGATTTACACCCTTCATGTATACTGAACATTATATTTTAATTGGTAATTAACTTACGTTTTTGTCGGGTTAATTTTTAGTCACGTGACCCATGTGAAGGAAATCTAAATCCGGAAAGTGTACCAACTAGCCAAGTTAATTGTTTTTGAATGAAATAACACGGATATCAATGTGTAAAAAAAAAGTGTCGCTTGCAGAGTTTATAAAGATATAGTACCTCATAATTATGTGACAATTATTTTTGTTGGTTTGTTTGCTTAACGCCCAGCCGACCACGAAGGGCCATATCAGGGCGGTGCTGCTTTGACATATAACGTGCGCCACACACGAGACAAAAGTCGCAGCACAGGCTCCATGTCTCACCCAGTCACATTATTCTGACACCGGACCAACCAGTCTTAGCACTAACCCCATAATGCCAGACGCCAGGCGGAGCAGCCACTAGATTGCCAATTTTAAAGTCTTATGTATGACCCGGCCGGGGTTCGAACCCACGACCTCCCTATCACGGGGCGGACGCCTTAGCACTAGGCCAACCGTGCCGGTATATGTGACAATTAAGCACCGAAGTCATGCTGTACTTTTTAATATTTGACAAATTGGTAAGTTGCGTGTTGGTGTTTCATGTCCCCTCAACCTACTTGGATGTTCGGGGCGGATTCCATGTCGGATCCGTTTGCACTTTCTGTGTCAAGTCCTGAAGCTAGTGCCCTTCACGTATTTGTGACAAGAACTGAAGTGTGCCAACTTAAGTACCGGAACTATTGCGCTACTTGTGTGTTTGTGACAAGTACTTGAACAAAGGCTGTCCTATTGTATTCCTTGCCAATTCATTTTACATACTGAACTATTCAGTGTTTTGACCGGGACATGCTGAAAACACCAGTTAACTAATTATGCATTGATGATGTTATCCCATTTATATGTAACTAGATGAATACCCGCTTCGCCGGGTAGTCGGCTTCGCCGGGCTTTGCCGGGTGAGTGGCGCACCGTACGCCGGCTTCGCACGAAGGAAAACTTCTAAAAATAGTAACGGGAATATGGATTGAGCGTTGTGGACAGTGACCTTCTAAAAATAGTAACGGGAATATGGATTGACGCCACACGAAGGAAGGGAGATAAACGCTAAACACTGGAGAAGATAAGGAAGAGTTACTGGGAATGGATCTGGGAAGATGAACAAAAAAACCAAAATCGGTTCAGCGCTGCGCGCTGAGAGCACGTGTTGAAAATCCTCATCGACCAGGTTGTGTCCTGGGTCTACCTGAATATGCCCACCACATTTGAAACAGATCCATCGAGAACTTTGTCCGTGCATCGCGAACGCACACACACACACTCACTCACACACACACACACACACACACACACACACACACACACACACACACACACACAAGTCGTATATATATATAGAAGCGCGGAGAGCATAGACTACTGTGGTTCGCGCTATAAAAGCTGTCATTATTATTATTATTATCATTATTATTTAAGTTATTGAGACATCCCAGTGCACAAAGGGATTTATAGAGCAAATCGAGAAAATTCATTATTGAACGAAGCGCATAGCGCTGAGTTCAATAATTATTTTCGAGATTTGCTCTATAAATCCCTTAGTGCACTGGGATTCCCAATAAACATGCCAGAAGTGGGCCATTGCTGGCGTTTTGATGGCAATGCCAGTTGCCAGAACTACTGCCATCAAAGGCCCACTTATGGCCCAATGCTGGCATATTACCCGTATGCACATTGGCAAATTGATGGGCCATCACTGGCAAGCCAGCACTTTGCCAGCAAAAACCCATCATTTATTTGCTGGCTTTTTGATGGCTTGCCATCATTTTGCCAGCAATTTGCCAGCAATTTTCCAGCAAAAACCCATCATTTATTTGATGGCTTTTTGATGGCTTGCCATCATTTTGCCATCATTTTGCCAGAATTTTGCCAGCAAAAACCCATCATTTATTTGATGGCTTTTTGATGGCTTGCCATCATTTTGCCAGAATTTTGCCAGCAAAAACCCATCATTTATTTGATGGCTTATTGATGGCTTGCCATCAAAAACCCAGCATTTTGCCAGCATTTCGCCAGCATTTTGCCAGCATTTTGCAGGTTTTTAGTTCCATATAAAAAAAACTTTTTTCCATATATTTTCCGTTAATGGCCCTTTACCTGCTGAAATTACCGGGCCAGTTGTGGCCCGGCAAAATGCCATATTTCTGTCTTTACCATTGCCAGCAAAATGCCAATAAGTTGCAGGAAATATACCAATACCACTGATTCGGATAGAATGACGGCTCTATTCATGTACTCGATCTGCACAGTCTTGTTAGCCCATAGATGGTTGTTAGAAGTCTATAAATATGCTTTGTTTTGTCATTTTTTACTGTGAATGTAATAACAATAACAAAACACAGCACATCAATGGACTTTTCAACCCATGCTGGCGGCAAGACGTGCGCAAATAAAGCAAAGGGCAATGCTGTCAAGCTGTACATTAGCAATATGCATATGCGTAATTATCAAATTCATCAGTAAAATGCAATTGAAATGCTAATCACATTTGTCGTGTAACTTATCTGGCAAGTAAAGGCAGTGGTTTTGACAGAATATCGTCATCAACGCAGTTATAGCGGGCACAACAACAATACAGTAATATATATTAAAAACAAAACAAATGTAAAGCTTCCAAACAGCAACGACTCATTACCGAAACATTACAGAAACGTACGCTTTGTTTTCAGTTGCTCACTGTTTTATTTTATTTGTACAGCGTTCTAAATTTCACACTCGAGACATGATGACCAAAGGCAGGAATGTTTCTTGTTCACTTCCCAGTAAACCTCCGTAGGATTGTCTTGATTCTGTCATTTCTCTGTTCGAATCCGCAACGTTGAGATAACGCTTCTTTTCTTTGTCCTGACGTCGTAGCCTACGGTAAGCCATTGAAACTCTCAAGTCCTCCTGCCGTTCACCTCTTGAAACATGAAAGCAAACGAGTTTTGTTGGTTTTAATTCATTATTCCATATCACACACACACACACACACACACACACACACACACACACACACACACACACACACACACACACACAACCAAACAACCAAACAAACGCAAGCATACACGCAGGCATGCAAGCAAACAGCACACGCACGCACGCACGCGCGCGCGCTCACACACACACACGCGCACACACACACGCGCACATACACACACGCACCTATATGTGTGGATGGTTACCTAAGAGGCGGCACTGGGTGCAGTGCCTTTCTAGTGCACTTGCACTACAACAGCACTGGGTGCAGTACTCGCTCCGGCATCGAAGAATTTTGCACTAAAAAATGCACAAAATTTGACCTATTTCGTCGCCTATAGAGGACGGAAAGAATGTCATTTTGAACATTGTTATGACATTCTTTCCGTCAAAAAAGTCAATTTAACGGTGTTAAATGAAGCGACCATCCACACAATTAGGTTGCCATCCAGAGTTTAAATTGCCATCCACGTGTGGATGGTTGCCTTATGGTGATTTAGGCAACCAAACCTGTGGAAACATGGGTACACACACACACACACACACACACACACACACACACACACACACACACATACACACACAGAGGCATTCTCACAGAGAGGACGACTTCTTGTAATCTATCATATTTTCTGAACTGACTAAAATGCCAAGCAGAAGTAAGGGGTCAACAGGAATATGTATTTTGATCTAACCTGCGAAGCTTACGTTGTCTCGGACAGCTCTCTTGCGTTTCTCTCAGGAACTGAGACCCAGGCGAGCTGCATCTTATCCAGTTGGGCAGTCAGACACTTGCACAAATCTTTGTCCTGGAGTGAATAGACACATACTCAATGTCAACATTCACAAGATGCAATTTGTTTGGTTACAAGTAAGCTTATGGTAATGCCTATGGTGCTTTTCTTTTGACAGAGACAAAACAAACTCAATCACACAAAGAAAGGAAAAAGGCACACACGCACCTATATGTGTGGATGGTTACCTAAGAGGCGGCACTGGGTGCAGTGCCTTTCTAGTGCACTTGCACTACAACAGCACTGGGTGCAGTACTCGCTCCGGCATCGAAGAATTTTGCACTAAAAAATGCACAAAATTTGACCTATTTCGTCGCCTATAGAGGACGGAAAGAATGTCATTTTGAACATTGTTATGACATTCTTTCCGTCAAAAAAGTCAATTTAACGGTGTTAAATGAAGCGACCATCCACACAATTAGGTTGCCATCCAGAGTTTAAATTGCCATCCACGTGTGGATGGTTGCCTTATGGTGATTTAGGCAACCAAACCTGTGGAAACATGGGTACACACACACACACACACACACACACACACACACACACACACACACACACACACACACACACTCACACAACCGCGCGCGCGGGCGCACACACACACACACACACACACAACCGCGCGCGCGGGCGCACACACACACACACACACACACACACACACACACACACACACACACACACACACACACACACGCGCGCGCGTGCGCGCGCAGATTCTTTCTTACAGAGAGGACGACTTCTTAAAGTCTATTATATTTTGCCAACTGACTCAAACGTCCAGCAGAAGAAAGTTGAAAAAAAGACCGACAACGGAGGAAAAGAACAAGAAGATACTAGATCTAACGCCGTTGCGACGACCTGCTCACACAACTGTTTGTGAAACTCACCACGCTTGCTTCTAGCCGGAGGAGATCGGACGCGTACTGAAATCGAAGAAGGTGCTTTGGAAATTCCTTGAAGTTGAATGCAAAACAAATAACCGGACATCTGCAGAACCACCGCGGGCCGGATTTAGTTGACAATGCGTCATCATCACGAGTGACGTCAAGATATTTCGACATTTGTTTGTACATTACGTCACTCCAAGTGAGAAAGTCATACCGCTGTGCTGTCGCAGATCTTCTTGCCAGCAATTATCCAGCATTGGCCCACTGCTGGCGTGCCAGCAAAAACCCACCTATAATTGCCAGCAAATCGCCACCTATGGCCCAATGCTGGCAAACAAGCACTGGGCCACCAATGGCGTGCCAACAGTGGGCCAATTAAGGCATTTTACTGGCCGACAATATTACTGGAATGCCAGAGATGGGCCAGTGATGGCAAGCCATAACTGGGCCTTTGTTGGCAAACCATAATTGGCCCAGTGTTGGTTTTTTTATGGCCAGCTTTACCAAACTTGCCAGCAAAAAGCCAGCAGTGGCCCAGTTCTGGCATGTTTATTGGGATTGTTTCAATAACGATATTGTCAGTACCGCCAGAGAAAAAATAAGATTCAAAACGCACATTTTGCAACGCGCATTTGGATAGGCGTAACTGTGTGGTCAGGTTTGTGTCACTGGATCTACTTTAGTGTGGGCTGTCTCAAGTGTGTCGTGCTTTCGTCACACGCAAACTCTTGTTTTAATTTCTGTTGGTAAATTCCAGTGTAGCGTTAAGCTAAAAAGTGATGATCTTTCATAGAGACCTCATTTAAACTCGGAGAAAGGACTGTGCTCTTGGTTTCGAAACCTTCATCGAGCTTCGACAGATTGACTGTGCAGAGTTTTGCCCCTTGCCACGGTCGACGGAAAGCACATTTCCAAAATAAATGTGGCATGTTTCTCGTGTGGTATCTTCACTCATCGGGGAGTCTGGTACTACATATGAACGGTAAGAATGCTCTGAACCCTACACGTATTATATCCCCATCGTTTTTTCGTTCACATTTGCCCAACATGTTAATTTGCTGAGCGGGGTTTATGTCGTCTGCTAGGGCAATCAAACCACTGCATGCAGTCTGCACTGAGTCTGCACTTACGAGGCAGGCTGGTAACGATAAGTCTTATATATGGTAAGAACGTTCTGAACCCTACACGTTTTCGATTACGATTGTTCTTGCCTTGAAATAATAATTCGGAAACCATTCATTTACTGAACTGATGCAGTCGTATTTCAGTGTAGTCAGTGCTACGTATGACAGAGTCGATCGAGTCAGTCTTCCAAACTGGTCTAGCTGGTACGTTATCGGAATAACACTTGTGTTTTCTGCTAGCGGGTGGGAATTTTATACTAACTCATCATTTGGTAATGTGGATGATAAGCTACATGCCACTAACACGGCATATGAGAAGAATCTATGCAAGTCGGCGAAAATTAGATGAAACACAGCGGCTTCTATTTTTAGATCAGTGGCAGCCGCACTGTGGCACAGGCACATGCAATCTGTCAGAAAAAACCCCACTTCTGCTTTAATTGAGAAGCAGGGAATTTATGGTCATTTGGTATTGTGGAGAATATAAGCTACATGTCAGTAATTAATTCTGAGGATGAGAGCACAGTCTTGCTTAGGCAAAGGGCGTAAGAATACGCTCTGTGGAAAAAATAGCGCACTCCAAGAGTGCGCTAACAGTTTTAGCGCATCGCCATTAGCCAATCAACTGGTTCACATCAGTCATGTGACACCAGTACTTACTGACAATTGAAGGTATTAAGACATCACAATGCGCTGAGATATGTACAGAGCAAATGGAGAAACTGAACTATTGAACGAAGCGCGTAGCGCTGAGTTCAATAATCGTTTTTGAGATTTGCTCTATAAATCTCTTAGCAAACTGTGACAGTTTCAATAACAATATTGTCAGTAACGCAAGAGAAAACAAGTCGCGTAAGGCGAAATTACTACATTTAGTCAAGCTGTGGAACTCACAGAATGAAACTGAACGCACTGCCTTTTTTCACAATGGCCGTAGGCCGCCGCTAGTGCAAAAGGCAATGAAAGTGACGAGCCTGTTTAGTGCGGTAGCGGTTGTGCTGTGTTGCATAGCACGCTTTACTGTACCTCTCTTTGTTTTAACTTTCTATGCGTTTTTTTAATCCAAACATATCATATCTATATGTTTTTGGAATCAGGAACCGACAAGGAATAAGATGAAATTGTTTTTAAACGATTTCGGAAATTGAATTTTAATCATAATTTTTATATTTTTAATTTTCAGAGCTTGTTTTTAATCCGAATATACTATACTAGATGAATACCCGCTTCGCCGGGTAGCCGGCTTCGCCGGGAAGAAGTACTTAGAGCCGTACGCCGGCTTCGCCGGGTCCGAACAATGGACCCGCCAAGCTTAGATCCCTCCCAGATTCGTGGAATGGGAACAGCACGAAAATGATTCAGTGGCCATAATGCCATTCCTGACCATATCGAGTCCCATCCTTGTCGACGAATGTAACCGTGTTAATCACCTTTGGAGGCGAACTCCACTCAAACAGGATTGAGCAATTTAGAGCTTATCTCTAAGCCCTTTTGAACTGTTATGGCTTCTCCAAAGGTAGGCCAGTACATACAAATACACAAAAGCCGCCAGACCACATCACAAACAGAACTGAACAATCCACAGGTGTTGCACACATAGAGAGACACACACACACACACACACACACACACAGAGAAGCCGTATATATAGAGAGATAGATGACAGTCGTGGCTATAAATTGATTCCACCTTTGCACTTTTACAGTGAGGATAATTTACGGGTCCAATTTACGTTCTGGACACTGCGGTGACCTTCTAAAAATAGTAATAGAACGCCGGGAATATCCGAAGATGCCCCCTCATACTATAGTGCACCATACGAAGGAATGGAGGTAAACGCTGAAAACATGGAGAAGATAAGGAAGAGTTATGGTACGAAAAAAAACACAAAATCGGTTTGCGCTGCGCGCTGCGCGCTGAGAGCACGTATTGAAATATCTCATCGACCAGATTTTGTCCGGGGTGTATCTGAATATGGACACCAAATTTGAGGCAGATCCATCGAGAACTTTGGCCGTGCATGGCGAATACACACATACACAGACAGACACACAGACAGACAGACAGACACACAGACAGACACACCGTCGCGATATAACCTTGAATGGTTGAAAACGACGTTAAACACCAAATAAAGAAAGAAAGAAAGACAGACACACAGACACAAGTCGTATATATATATATAGATTTATATGTTTCTGGAATCAAAACATGATGAAGAATAAAATAAAAGTAATTTTTGATCGTTTTATACACAAATTTTAGTTACAATTTTCAGATTTTTAATGACCAAAGTCAAAAATTAATTTTTAAACCTCCATGCCGAAATGCAATACTGAAGTCCGGCCTTTGTCGAAGATTGTTTGGCCAAAATTTCAATCAATTTGATTGAAAAAAGAAGGTGTGACAGTGCCGCCTCAACTTTTGCAAAAAGCCGGATATGACGTCATAAAAGACATTTATCGAAAAAATGGAAAAAAAACTCTGGGCATATCATACCCAGGAACTCTCATGTAAAATTTAATAAAGATCGGTCCAGTAGTTTACTCTGAATCGCTCTACAGACACACACACGCACAGACACAGACACACACACAGACACACACACACGCACACACACACACACACACACACACACACACACACACACACACACACACACATACACACCACGACCCTCCTCTCGATTCCCCCTCTATGTTAAAACATTTAGTCAAAACTTGACTAAATGTAAAAAGTTTCACATCGCACATTTTGCTACGCGCATTTGGATAAATGTGTGAACGGGCCGTGATGGACCTACTTTTGCGTGTGATGTCTCAAGTTCGTCGTACTTTCAGTCACTTGTAGACAAAATTCTTACCTTTGTTTTTAGTTCTGTTGGTCAATTCCAGTGTATCTTTCAGCTAAAACGTGCAGTACCTTCACAGACACTTTATTTTAACTCGAAGAGAGGACTGTGCACTTAGTTTTTTGCAATTCCAAACATTCGCGATATGCACGAACGGTCGATTGAGTGCGGATGTCGCGACTGTGCAGAGTGACGCCACCTGATTTGACATTGATGTTCCGTGTTCGAGGCCCGTTTGAAAGCGCGTTTTATGTCGTCTGCTAGGGCAAAGTCAATCGAACCAGTCAGTTGCAAAATGCTGTCGGAATAACAATGACTCGTGGTTTTCTGTTACACATAGGGAAGCTCATAGGCGCAGGCATATTGTTTAAAACGCGGAGACGATAAGCTACATGTCACTAGAAAAAAGAGGATGAAATGAAACTTCTCAAATCGAAAAACTGGGCACAGGCGCATGAATACGCTCTCTGCGACTGTGCGCTAACAGTTTTAAGACCATTGTAATTAGCCAATCAACTGTTTCACATCAGTCATATGACACCAGTACATACTGGGAATTATTGTTATTAGTAGTAGTATTCCCCCTTGATTTGTTTATTACACCTAGGGACGGTATGGTGCTTTGAGTGGGAAACGCTGCCAGATCCAGTGGTCTACTCTTGTGCTGGGGACAAGGTCACGTTTCCATGGCGATTCAAGGCCGGTGACGCCGAATTGATCCGGGACATCCGCTGGTTCTTTGACGGGGACTTTGACTCCACCTTGGTGGGTACGGAGACATCCGGGTACTTCTTTCCGACTCCGCCTTACTCCCAGCGCGTGCGTCAGCTGGCCAATGGCGGACTGGAGTTGAGTGACGTCACCTTGTCGGACGCTGCAAACTACACTGTGGAGGTCAACCTTGATAGTGAGGGATCCGCGCTGTCTCACCGGCACTCCGTCATCTTGCAAGTGGGAGGTGAGTTCTTTCTTGAGTTATAAAAGGTACCGTCCGTCCCGATCGAAGCCTGCATCAGTAGGGATAGCAGAGCAAACGAAATACGCAAGATAGCCAAACAAAGTAACCTGTTCTGCAAATATATTAGTTATCGTTGGATTTGACCGTGATATCAACATTTATCAGTCTGAATGTCGAGAAAGCTGAAATCATATCAGATCTCGGCTCCCGCCTCGATCTGATATGATTCAGCCTTTCGAGACATTCAGACTGATAAATGTTGATATCACGGTCAAATCTAACGATAACGATTTTATCGCATTCGATTTCGGAGGAACCATTAACCCGTGTCTCAAGAAGTCGGACGGCAAACGCAAGGGAGGCTACTGCCATGTAGGAAATGTTGGATTTGTCTTTTTCTGCTTTCGCACTGAACTTCGTTGCTCTTTGTTTTACTTTTATTTTTCAGTAACAGTTTCTTTTTCTCAGACAAAAATAGCGCATTTAAAATGCAAACAGAACAAAAATATACGGTCTAAACAGATCACAAGCAAAGGCTAACAAGTTCAGATCAGTGGAGTTGGAAGGAACAGCGAAGTACGAAAGTCCCAGTTACTTCATCAGTCCGGCGTAGACTTTTTGACTGTGCGATTTGGCAATTCTGAACAATGGGAGGAACTGAAGTGCGCCAGGCTGTATCAGTGAAGTCCTCTGGCTCATTTTCTGTGTTCAAGAAAGCTTCCAGGTATTTGTCGGCGTCGATGGACTGCATAGTAATGTTGTCGAAGCTCAGAGTCGAAGCTCAACTGAGTGCAGACGACAAAATGGCGTCCTCCGAAGGCGCTGTAACTGTGTGAAACTGAACGATGCCTAGGGTTGATGTTGTATGGCTACGACAAAGAAGGGTGAAGAATGGTCCATGCAGGTGCGAACTGTTTAAATCGTCTGCTTATGTTCTGCCTGTTTGTGAGTGATGTGCGCTGAAACACTGGAAGAGATTTCACAGTTTTCTGAGTACTGGTACTTTCAAGGTCAGCTTTGTTTATGGCTGTTCCAACCACCTCAGTCGGTAAGATTGTTACATTCTTTTCTACTGCTTCTCTGTTAAAGCTGGGTGGGAGAAGTTGTTTTTTCGTCATTGCACAGCTTAATCTTTCTGATGCAGTTACTTTCCTTTTATACATTTGTGATTTTAAAAGAAGGGAGACATTTGTTTCCTTCAGGTGAGATTTTTTTTCTTCAAAACTAAAGTTCATAAACTACTTCCTTCACGATATCAGAGACTGTAGAGTACACAGAGACGCTTCATTCGGCGCTGAAAATTGAAACAGGAAGCCCCGTGGCGCCACCACGCGGAAACATGTAAAAACCTACTTTCCCTTTCCACAGCAGTAGCGATATCGTGCAGCACAACCATGGCCGCACCAAAAAGAAAACACAGCGGGGCATGGTCTTTGGCCATCAATTGCTCAAACTCACATGCCAAAGGCTTCAAGATGTTCAAATTTCCTGAGGAAGAGAGCAAGTGAGGATTGTTTTTTTGGTTTTTTTCTCTCGTTAAATGTCGGAAAATCAGTAAAAAGTGTAGCGTCGAACTGCGTGTATTCTACCAGAACAGAGAAAACACACACTGTACACAAGCTCAACAATGTGATTGCGCAGTTGTTTAATTAACATCAGGCTTAATTTTGTTTTGAAGGACAACTGAACAATTGATTCTATTCTTCGTCCAAGCGCAAAAGTCGAAAACTTCTCAAACTAGAATACTTGTGACGATGCTGTTCAAAGTGTCATCCAGTCGGTCCGTACCTCGTTAATTCATTCATGTGTGTGTGTGTGTGTGTGTGTGTGTGCGTGCGTGCGTGCGTGCGTGCGTGCGTGTGTGTGTGTGTGTGTAACTGACTCAGAGAGAGAGAGAGACAGAGAGAGGGAGAGAGAGAGAGAGAGAGAGAGAGAGAGAGAGAGAGAGAGAGAGAGAGAGAGAGAGAGACAATGACAATGACAATGACAATGACAAATCTTTATTTTTCGAGGGTGACAAGAATAAGCATAGATATGCTTTTTTGCATCTGGCCCTCGCCCTAAAGAGGGACTAAACTATTTTACTATAACTATGACTAGGAAAAAAAAAGAGAGAGAGAGAGAGAGAGAGAGAGAGCTTTCTGAACAAGAAAGAAGCAACCGATAAGAAATAAGACAATCATCGATCGATCAAGATTCTTTAATTAAAGTCAGCTAGGTCACAATAATGTTGTTTAAGTTGCTGTATTTTACAGTTTTCCTTACATGATAATTTCTTAGCACCGTGCAATTGACTACCCATTTCACTTTAGAGGTGCTGGGACGACGCCAAGTTGACTAAATGCCTTAGTTACCGATTTGACCGGGAACTATTTCGTTAACGATTTATTCCTGACATATTTTCTCAGGCTTAAGTGACCATGTATACAGTATGTATTTGTATTTGACTAAAACACACAAAAATAACGACGGTTAGTTCGTGAAAAGACACTGACTTGAATCATGTTTGCATAACTACAGCGATGCAGCGGGTATTGCCGCCTAAGTAAATTTGATTTAATTTTAATCTACACCATTTTCTGCGGTGTTTTTATGGTCATTTAAAAAGGATGTTCACAAACAAACATATTTTTTCGTTCAGTTACTTTTTGCAGCACTGTCAGCCGGACAGAACAGACAGTATGTTAATATAAACGTGATATAAACACAGCCGACAGCAGCCGCTATGTATACGCGAACTTCCTTGTGCGGCAGGGAGTGGCTCTTTTCCCGCGCGCTGGCGGCCGGTCTCAGTTTCGCACCGCAGCGCAAAGAAGGATGAAGCGTCTCTGTATACTCTATAGTCTCTGACGATATCAAATTCACTAGGCACTTCCTGCACGATATCAATTGATATTCAGTTCCTAGTTGACCAATGGCAACCGCTGCTTTTGTCATGTGATCAGTAAAAATGCGATAATACTGAAAATGACTTGCTCTTTATATCTAAACGTTGCCACGCTGTGCTTATTCTAAATTTGTGGCCAGTTTTTGAACTGGTAAGGGAAAGTCGCCAATCCCGGAACAGTCGGCTAACTTGGAACACCTCAATATGCGGTCAACGGGAAACAATTCATGACATTTCTTTTAGCAGAAATGTCTAGTGACCCCTCCCGATGTTATTGCAAAAAGAAACATGGCAACTGCGGCAAAACCAAAGAAGAGGTACGTTTTTTTAACTTTTCTCCCTTCTTCTTCTTATTTCTATTGTCTAGAATTCGTTTTATTACTCTTTATCTATATACGTTCACATAAAATGTTGATTGCTATTACAAACCTACATCAATGTGTTACACTATGAACGGGGAAAAAAGATTGGAAACGTCACATGTATCCTACAGCTAAAGTCGAAATCCATGCAGGTGCCATGCGGCTATGCTGGAACACATATAGAGGCAAACATGGAACAGTGTTCCAGCTTTGACGCATTCTGTTCCATCTTACCCTCATCAAACGATAAAGTGAACACTGGTGTTTTTAGTCCGTGGCAGGCTAATTGCCCCCTGGATAATTGTTCCCCGACATCTGCCCCCCCCCCCTCCGGACAATTGCCCTACTAGGACAATTGCCCCCCGGACACCTGCCCCCCCCCCCCCCCCCACCGAGGGAGGACAACTGCCCCCCGGACACCTGCCCCCCAATTTTTTTCTCACCACTCTTCGTGCGAGTTTTTGCAAAAGCCGTTCACTTCAATAAGAGTGTGTGTGTGTGTGTGTGTGTGTGTGTGTGTGTGTGTGTGTGTGTGTGTGTGTGTGTGTGTGTGTGTGTGTGTGAGTGTGTTTGCTGGTGTAAATGCGGGCGTAAGTGTGGGAGTGCAAGTGTCTGTATCGGTTTGTCTGTGTGTATGTCTGCCAGTTTGTCTTTGTCTGGGTGTTTACAGTATTTTATGTGTATGTGTCTATATGTGTGTGAGTGTGTGTGTATGTGTGTGTGTGTGTGAGTGTGTGTGTGCGCGCGCGCGCGCGTGTGTGTATGTGTGTGTGTGTGTATGTGTGTATTCAAACCAGGAAGCATTATATAGATATCGTTGAGAAAACAAATTATAGACTTCCATTACCTATGAATACCCTCTAGACAACAATACAACACTTGATAACTCGCTAAACATACAGACAAGAATGGGGGGCAATGATCATTGTCGACTCTGCTCCCGAGTACCTTCAATCCTCCCTGGACCTGTACACCCAGCCCTCCGACCGTCCCCTTCGTTCTGCTGCTGACCCTCTCCGCCTCCACATCCCTCGCTCGAAACTCGCATCTGCTGGTCAGCGTGCATTTCCCTCCGCGGGCCCCTCCGTCTGGAACTCCCTGCCGCTTGAGCTTCGCCAGAGCCCCTCTCTTGACGCGTTCAAGAGTAGGTTGAAGACTCAGTTCTTCCCGTAGCTGGCTGCGACTTTCATGCTCGACGTGATGTGTTGTGCCCCAAAAGACATTCTTGTGCTGTGCTCTGTGAGAGGTGTTTTCTTTGTGCTTAATATTATTTTGTTTGGACCTAGCTATTGATGTGTACATTGTTGTTAAACAGTTGTTTGTTTACCAGGGTTTGCTAGTGTGTGATAGGGTTCGTGTCCGTCTGAAGATGTTAGTTTCTTTGTTAGTCCTGTGTTGACAACTCTTCGACAAGCGCTTAGAACTGTACCCACGGAATACGCGCTATATAAGCTTCATATTGATTGATTGATTGACGGGGGGCAATTGTCCTAGGCGGGCAAATGTCCAGGGGGCAGTACTGTTGTCCGGGGGGCAGTACTGTTGTCCGGGGGGGGGGGGGGAGGGGGGCAGTTGTCCGGGGGGGCATTTAGCATAGAACCGTTTTAGTCACGTACTCAATTCTCTTTTCAGTTTTATTGTATTTTTTCCTTCTATACCTTTTATTGAATGGTTGATTGATTTGTTTTACAGTGTTTTGGGACCCGGACGGTGGCTACCAGAAGAAATGGGCTGCGCGTTGTCGGCTGTCAGAAACGGGGAAATGGGTTTGCGTTGCGCATCAAGAACATTTGGTGTTCCTGTCACGACTTTTATGCTGCGAAATATCTTGGTACTGCTTCTTGTGTGGCACCAACACCCCTTTGAACATTATACAGTGCCAGCAGTATACACACGGCATTGATCACACGAGGACTGCACTGAAAGTAGAAAACAAAAGGACATTGAGTGAAAAATCGTTTCTTAGCTTCTTTTTTCATGTTTTACAAAAACAGTTTTTTTATCCGATTTGTTTAGACCTAGCCCTTATTTATATTTTTTCACATTTGAGGCATTAATTGTTATCAAATTTACTATTTCTTTGGTAAAAATCCAATGTTATGTGGAAAAACAGACATTTAAATAAGATGGCTAAATCAAAATGTTATGACGTATGAATTTATCTTGTGTGTGTGGCAATGTGTAATTGTGTGCGTGTGATTGAGAGTGTGTGGGTGTATATATGTGTGTGTGTGAGACACAGACAGAGCTAGAAAGAGAGTCAGTGTGTTTTTGCATGTGTTCCGAGTTTGACAACACAGTGTTCCACTTTACACACCCATGCGTCCAACCTGGAACAAATGCAGACATTTTTATAATGGTCAGTTTGATGAGTTGTGTGACTTTTATTTTATCTTATGTTGTTCGTTTGTTTACTGATAGAGTCTAGTATGTGACAATATAAAAAACGCTTTGCAATAATAATTTTTTTGTCTGGTACGGCTGTTTCTCCTTAACTGTTCCAGGTTTAGCGACATTCCCATACCTTACGGTTTTATGAGGCCGATTTTGGGAATATCGCTGTTAGAGAAATATTTAATCCGAAAGCCGTATCGGATATAGTCAAGTAAAGTGCCTTTGACAGCACAGAAAGTTTTGAATGAAATGACACGAGAATAATTGTTTAGTCGGGTATGAAAAATGTTGCAATCGTTTTGTTGTTGTTTTTTTGGGGTTTTATTTTCTTTTTTTGGGGGGGGGAGGGGGGGGGCAAGATTTATTTATAGATGGGAAGAAGCAGGGTAATGATACTGCATTTTCAGACAAGAAGTGATATTTTTCATTAATGTACGGTACACGATATTTTATTGTAGTTCTTTGAGCGATGTCATATTGTATTTGTTTGGTAGGCCTTATAGCCTTATAGCCTTATAGCCCATTTTTAACACAGACAATAATTGTGTCTTCTCCGTCTTGTCCGTGTCAGTAGTTCTAATTGCCTGCGGCAGTTGTCGTCACGTGTGTAATTGTTTGCTGTGTGCAGAAAGTCTGATGACAAAGGACAAAACTCTGACAGTGAAGCAGGACCCTACTGCGTTGTGGGCCAACTCTACTCTACAGTGGGTCATCCGTCTGACCTGTGGCCTCTTCACCTTCTTGGGTCAGCCACCCATTCGTGTAACATGGATTGTAAGTAATGACCACAGATGATGCATTTTCGCTGAGGTACACTTCAGTTTGGGATAACGATAAGATGATACAAATACACTTGGAATTAGTTGTAGTGGGCGGGGATGTAGCTCAGTCGGTAGCGCGCTGGATTTGTATCCAGTTGGCCGCTGTCAGCGTGAGTTCGTCCCCACGTTCGGCGAGAGATTTATTTCTCAGAGTCAACTTTGTGTGCAGACTCTCCTCGGTGTCCGAACACCCCCGTGTGTACACGCAAGCACAAGACCAAGTGCGCACGAAAAAGATCCTGTAATCCATGTCAGAGTTCGGTGGGTTATAGAAACACGAACATACCCAGCATGCTTCCTGCGAAAACGGCGTATGGCTGCAAAAAACACGAGTGTACGTGGGAGTTTCAGCCCACGAACGCAGAAGAAGAAGAATAATAAGTTGTAGTATTTTTGCGTGGCTGCTCATATTCACACAACTAATTGCTCTTCCACAAAGAACGCCGTGGTAATACTTAAAATGTGAGAGATAACTTAACAGAAAGAACCTAGAACCTTGAAAATAAAGTAGTTACCACACTATGGGCAAACGTACATTGCTTGTAGCAGTCAATACAACATTTGTTATACTAAATTCGGTGACTTAATCAAGGGCTGCCAGTCGGTTTTGCCGATGGTTTTAATGCATATTTTCTGGATTCGATACTAATTACAAGCACGGTGGAAGCCCGAGGTGGGGAATGGGTATGGGAAGGAGAAGAGGGGTGTTACTTTATGCAATCAAGTGATCAGTGCAAGTAAGATGCGTTGTAACTCTTGATAACGACATCGGTTACGCTAGGTCTTGTTGATGAACGCAGCGGTACCCGGTTCACGATGATGTGCCTGATTTACAGACACCGGCACTGGAGACCATGTCGAGCAGTGGATACGACAACGGGATCTTCTACCTGACTCTTCCATCACCTGTGGCGGGAGGTAACTACACCTGTAACATCCCCCGACACTTCCTTCCAGACGTCTGCGTTAAGAACGGTAACCAAGAAAACAACACGGTGACCTCTAGCGTCCTTGTGGATGAGGTCAAGGCCAGGCTGTCTCTTCTGGAGGCAGAAAAGAGGACGCTGAAATCAGAGTACAGAGAACTGAAAGACACAGAACGGGAACACGATGAGAGAATCAGCAATCTCACTCACTACGTTAACGTTAAGGAAAGTAAAGATGAAAACTTCGCGGAGACCTCTACCGTCCTTGTGAACGAGGTCAAGGCCAGGCTGTCTCTTCTGGAGGCAGAAAAGAGAACGCTGAAATCAGAGAACAGAGAACTGAAAGAGCAGCTACGTGACACGATACAGGAACACGATGAGGGAATCAACAATCTCACTCACTATGTCAACGGTAAGAACAGCAGTAAGGCGTGACAGTCGTGTGTAGGTGTGTGTGTGTGTGTGTGTGTGTGTGTGTGTGTACGTGTGTGTGTGTGTGTTTGTTTGTGTGTTTTATGTGTGTATGTGAATAGGTGTGTGTGTGTGTGTGTGTGTGACACACACACACACACACACACACACAACACACACACACACACACACACACACACACACACACACACACACACACACACACACACACACACACTCGTACGTACAAATACAAACACAAACATACATACAATCATCTCCCTCTCGATTTTCCATGTACCGCAAAATATTAAGTCGATATTTTTTATTCTAATTTGGGATTGTTTACTTTCTTACCGCTCCATCTGAAGTTGTCAAAAACAAGAAATTTCTCCGAGGTAGGAAAAACACCCCCGTCCTCACCATTCTCACTGCCACCAACTGAGAAGGCACTGCTAACAAGTGTGGTTAAAATAAGTTGATTGAGTGGACAAAGAGACAGGCGGAGAAAAAGACAAATCAATATAACTCTTTCTGTAACACCTACTGACCGCATACAGAAAACAAAAGATCCCGAAAAAAAAATCGGTTTGCGCTGCGCGCTGAGAGCAGGTATTGAAATATCTCATCGACCAGATTTTGTCCGGGGTGTATCTGCCGCTTCGCCGGGTAGCAAGTAGAGCCGAATACCCGGCTTGAGTGGCGCACTGTACGCCGGCTTCGAACCATGGACCCGTCAAGCTTAGGTCCCTTCCAGACTCGTGGAATGGGAACAGCACGAACATGATTCAGGGGCCATAATGCCATTCCTGATCATATCATGTCGAGTCCCATACTTGTCGACGACGCCCTAGGTACCACATCACAAACAGAACTGTGCAATACACAGGTGTTTTCTACAGACACACTCAAACACACACACACACAGAGAAGCCGTATATATATCTATATCTATTGTATAAATATATAGAGATAGATGAGAGTGTATTTTTCGCGTGGCTATAAATTGATTCGACCTTTGCACTTTTACAGTGAGGATAATTTACGGGTCCAATTTACGTTCTGGACACTGCGGTGACCTTCTAAAAATAGTAACAGAACGCCGGGAATATCCGAAGATGCCCCTCATACTACAGTGCACCATACGAAGGAAGGGAGGTAAACGCTGAAAACATGGAGAAGATAAGGAAGAGTTATGCGTAGTTGATCCCCCAAAAAAACCAAAATCCACCAATAACTCCATAACCGTGTGTTTGACTGGTCCCAATTTTTGTAAGGACCGTCTCAGGAATGTATAGAACCTGTTCACCAAGTTTGGTGACGATCGGTCCGTTCATTCTTGAGATCTACTTGCGAACACAAACAAACACATCGAGTGAAACCTATACACACCCCTATACCGGGGGTGTAATAACAAAAGCGTACGTTTCAGTGAACCCGTATTTTGCAACCAAGGGCAATAACTGTCCTCTGGTATAACTAAGGGGAGATAATTCACACATCGAATAAGGTTATACATTGTTCGTATACATTCTGTCAATAATTTCCTGAATGCAAAAAGGGAATGTTATAGCATTGTCTCAAAACGAAAGTGATAAGAGTTGTCCGTCCCTACCATAGCCCCCGACGCTGTCCGCGGGTAGTTCCGGTTGTTTTGTTTACGTCCAAAATGGCTGAACGAGAGAAGAAGATTAGTGGTGGAGGGAAACGTTACTGTGTCTGCTGTTCAAACTACACGGGTAACGAAGTTGAAGGGCGGATTGTCATGCGTTTCCATTTTGCAAACACAAACCGGAACTACCTGCCGCTCCAGGGGGCGCAACTCTATCCGACTATTGCGTTAGTTTCGAGACAATGCTATAGGAATAATGGACGGTAGGGAAGTGCAAAAAATAGGTATTGATCGTGCTTTTGTCTGATCCGGTGTTGCTACTCATGGACGCTTTTGTCTGACAGAACAACTGGAGTCATTTCGTAACGAAGTTCGCTCCTTGTGGAATATCTCACAGGAACAGCAATACCTTCTGCGTGGTAAGGTTTGTTTTGTTCATAAATCACTGCATGCTCCACACTCATTGCCATTGTGAGCTGTTTCTTAGCAACGATTTACAAAAAATTACCTTCACTTCAGCATTTCTGACAAGTAGGTATGCCCCGTAAAGTGAATAGCATTGTCCTTTTTCCAAGGGCATGTAATCATTAAGCTGACCTCGTTTCACAAACTGTGGACTATTTTATTCCATCAGCATTATACTTTGGTCGGGATAATTTCACCATGTCTTGTATCTTTTTGACATCTTCATGTATTGGAATATCTCCGTTCGGTTCCCGGTTTTCCTCCTTTGTTTCCTTCCGCTGAGTCACCTCATTCAGATTCATGTATGATGGTAATTCAGGGCCCTGCGATTCGCTGAAGCACGTCGTGCTAAGTGACGCCAGAAGGGCTGTGACCAACAATGTCGGTACGACACTGTGTGACAAAACCCTTACTCCTGGCTGGTATCGCTTCACCCTGGATGGGACTAACGCTGTCATCCCTACAGAGTGTGTCCCTGTAAGTTTGAAGTTTACACACACACACACACACACACACACACACACACACACACACACACACACACACACACACACACACACGCACACCCACCAACACACCCACACACACTTGCGCGCGCGCACACATGTACACACACTCACCAACATACACACACGCACACTCACACACACACACACACACACACACACAAACACACACACACACACACACACACACACACACACACACACACACACACACACACACACACACACACACACACTAATACACTGACCTCTCAACACACT
The DNA here is from genome assembly GCF_037325665.1 of Littorina saxatilis. Taxonomy (NCBI): domain Eukaryota; kingdom Metazoa; phylum Mollusca; class Gastropoda; order Littorinimorpha; family Littorinidae; genus Littorina; species Littorina saxatilis. The sequence continues at coordinate 38,546,047 of NC_090250.1, forward strand.
AGTACTCTTTTACTATATCTCTGTTTCTGTCTGACTCTGTCTGACTCTGTTTGTCTGTCTGTCTGTCTGTCTGTCCGTCTGTCCGTCCGTCTGCCTGTCTATCACCAGGAACAGAGAGGTGCATTTTAAAGATAGCAACATTCACCCCCCTTTGAAACACGACTTGTCGCACTCGCTGGACTTTGCTTAGTAAATGATACTGATGCATTCAAGTGTGTATGTCTCGCACGGCCTCCTTAATCTAAAACAGCCACCTCGCTGGCGATCTCAAGGGCTGCACTTCCTTCGCAAACGATGGTGTTTTCTGTTTAGGAGTTTTAACACAGGATCAAAGGATGCAAAAAATGCAAGTTTGCTTCCAGCAAGAATTGGGCTTCAACTGCTGGGTTGATTTCTTGGTTAATAAAGAAGAAGATTAAACAGAAGAAAAAAAGCAGAAAAAAGCACGCACACACAACATACATACTGCTGGGAATAGACAATGTTCGAAAATAACTCTTTCGAGTTTGTATGGAGAGAAAAAAACACACACTAGCGAGCGGCTTGCCTTTATATGTCGTCTGCGAACACGTAAGAAGTCACACTTTTAGTCACGTAGGTAAGCGTGCCTAGATTTTCCAAGAGAAATAACTCTTTAACTACCCATACAACACATATTTATATGTTTTTGGAATCAGAAAATTATGAAAAATAAGATGAACGTAATTTTGGCTCATTTGATAAAAAAATAATTTTAATTACAATTGTCTGATTTTTCATGACCAAAGTCATTAATTAATTTTTAAGCATCCAATCTGAAATGCAATACCAAAGTCCGGACTTCGTCGAAGATTGCTTAACCACAATTTCAAGCTATTTGATGAAAAACTGAGGATGTGACTGTGCCGCCCCAACTTTTACAAAAAGCCGGATATGACGTCACCAGAGACATTTATCCAAAAAATGAAAAGAAACGTGTGGGGATATCATACCCAGGAACTCTCATGTAAAACTTCATAAAGATCGGTCCAGTAGTTTACTTTGAATCGCTCTACACACACAGACACACAGACACACACAGACACACACACACATACACATACACATACACCACGACCCTCGTCTCGATTCCCCCTCTATGTTAAAACATTTAGTCAAAACTTGACTAAATGTAAAAAAGCACGCACGCATAACATACTGCTGTGAATAGACAATGTTCGAAAATAACTGTGTCGGGTTTGTATGGAGAAAAACACACACACTAGCGAGCGGCTTGCCTTTACACGTCGTCTGTGAACACGTAAGTCACACTTTTTGTCACGTAGGTAAGCGTGCCTCGACTTTTCAAGAGAAATAACTCTTTAACTACCTATACAACCCGACCAAGTTATTTTCCGTAATGCAGTGTTGCCTTTGCTTCTGTGTAAACTTGTTTCATGCAAAGCACTTTTGTCCCCTACTGGCCTCAACTACCCGTACAAAACACGACCAAGTTATTCCCGTAATGCAGTGTTGTCCATTTAGTTCTGTGTCGACTTGTTACAGATATATCACTGCGGTACCAATGTCCCCTGCTGGCCTAAACTATCCGTACAAAACCCGACCAAGTTATTTCCCGGAATGCCGCAGTGTTGTTCTTTTGCTTCTGTGTTGACTTGTTTCAGGTAGGGCATTGTGGCACCCCCGCCCCCTACTGGCTTGACCTGCAAGGCAATGCGCTACCGGGACCAGGACAGCAGACGCACGTGCCTGTGCTCACTATTCAGGAAACTGCTGTAACTGGAAGGCGCCCATCACCGTCTGCAACTGTGGAGCGTTCTTCGTGTATAAACTGAAACCGTACAACCACTGCAATCTGTCGTTCTGCGCAAAGAAAGTGGACAGTTAGGCTGCTGCTATGAAACAAATCACCCGCGGAAACTGTAGAAACTAGAGAAACTAAAATCGGTAGAAACTAGTTTCTGTAGAAAGTAAAGTCTACAGAACTATGTCATATTGTGCGGATATTACTATAAACGACCGTTTTTATATATATATATATATTTTTTTTACATATCTACTCTTATTAAAACGTAAATACAAGCACGAACACGTTATACTATGCATGTGGTGAAGCATCTTTGGTGTATAATGGTGTTAAGACAAAGTAAAACAGAACAAGTCCCGCCCCTTTCCTGTCCCTTCGTCTCATTGCATCGTGTTACCCTTTTCCTCATTCGTTTCCTTACATTCAGTCTTCTACTCAGATTCTGTTAAAATTAAAATTGATAAAGTGATATCCAAAACATTTACTCAATCTGTCGGCCAGAAAGTATAAGATCAACACTGAAAAGCCGAGATCAGTCATCACCGAGACTAGTTAGGCTTGGTTAACGGAACCCCCAACTGTCTGATTGGAAATACGCGTGCAGGGGCTAAAGTACTTAATATACAGCACAGAATTGACCGCATTTCATCATCCGTTTTCTTCAATTTGAAACTTGCTTTTGGAGATAGTCTATGCGCCCATAATATCGTTGCATTAACACTAACACTCTCGACACCGAAGACAGTTCAAGATCAAGACACGCACAAAGGAAACAACCATACGAGAAAATAAGGATGCTCAAATCATTTATTATCCACCATATGTCATAAAGAAACGTTTCCTTGAAGGATGTTTTTCACGAAGAAAACTGTACGTTATTTACAGAACATAGGGACAGTCCATGTAATCTGGCTCCAGATCGCACACACTGTACTGTTGTAGACTGTAGCTCGTGGTGTACTCATCATCTGAAAATAAAAATAAAATTGAAATCAATTTCTATTTCGTGTGGATTAATAAAGTGCGTGTTGATGTAAAATCATTTTTATTTTCAGGTTGGTATGAAACGTGTTAGGAAAGTCTTTAACTCAGCGAACTGTTTTGTTCCTGTTAATTTCTATCTCTGCCTCTCACACTATACTGCTCTCTCTGTCACCGTCTCTCTTTCTGTCTCTCTCTTTCTGTCAGTCCGTGTCTGTCTGTCTATGTGTATGTCTCTCTCGTTCTTCCATTCTCTGTCTCTCGATCACGCTCACACTTTGCTGCGCTCTCTGTCACCGTCTCTCTTTCTGTCTGTCCGTCTCTGTATGTCTGTCTGTCTGTCTCTCTCATTCTCCCTCTCTCCCCCTCACACCTTGCTAATGTCTCTGTCGCCGTCTCTGTTTCTGTCTGTCCGTCTCTGTATGTCTGCATGTGTCTCTCTCTCACTCTCCCTCTCTCCCCCTCACACACACACACACACATACACACACACACCCACACCCATACGCACACACACACGCACAATCACACACACACACACACACAAACACAATCACACACACACACAGACACACACTTACCCGGGTTGTAGTAGTCATAGACTCTAACAGGGGTGGGTTTACTTTTGGCCACCACTCCTCTGCTCATCTTCATCTTCACAACAGAGCAGTCACCCTCTGAGTCAAGCTGGAAAATGACAAAATAATATTCTCATTACATATTAGAATCACATATCAGCTGAACTTAAGCCTGTCTTTTTTGTGTATACACGTAACACATATGCGTGATATACGTCTTCTTATGTGTTGTTATGGTACTAATGAACTGTTTTGTCTAGCTCTGACAGAAATAAACTACGCACGCACAGTGTATCAGTTGATGTGCCCTAGCTGACAGTTACAATTACAGCTTTTACAAGATTCTTGTAAACATACATCCATTTCATCAGGACTCTAGAGTAACATCCGTTCGTCTATGGCTCTGTCTCTCGCTCTTGTGCAGCTTCTTACGACTTTTTTCATTATGTTTCCACGTACAGTCTCCATACCGCTCCACCACCAACCAAATCTATACGCCCCCTCCACCTTGACTGTTTACAGATAGATATCAACTGCAAATGCAGACCCTCATTTAAAAAAAAACCCACCACACCAACATACAAACAGACAAACAAACGAAACCCAGTAACCCTGCCATGCTAACCAGTCAAATCAACTTCTCACATTACCATGACACGTTAAAACAACAACAATCAAACATAATACCAAATGGCAAGAGACGGTGTTCAGATATAACTCTGTCATATCAACAAGCTCCGATGTGCACGTTTTGGAGAAAACAAGTTATATAAAGGAGCGGATATTGCATATCATCAAAAACATAAACACATTGGTTTTAAAACATGCACACCGGCACGAGAAATATGCACATAGCAGCTCAATATTCTCTGTGTTGATTCGCTGAGTTAACATCTCGCCTCAACTTCAAAGGAAGACAACTCTTCTACAGCGTAAAATCCACGATAAGGACATTTCCAGAAAACGTCTGTCGGATCGGAACAGATTTATTATTTCCAGAAAACGTCTATTATATTGAGGATGACAGTCGCATGTTCATGACAACACTAGTGTTGTTATTCTCTCAGGCACCTGGAGCTTGGTCGATCCCGCATAACTAATACCTCTTGTTGCACTGGCCATCTGCACTAACAGCGCTTACTTCCCTTTCTTCCTCAGGTGTACATGTGTCATGCTAATTTCAAAACCAATGTTGCCACACTTTCATAGAAAAAAATATCGGAGTTTTCCTGTGAACGGGGTCCCTGCTTTAGCCCTGTCTTACCGACGAGTAGTAGAGAACGGCTTGTCCATCGGGATACTCCACGCGCGCCGCGTCACCAAAGTCCGATTTTCCGGACACCACTTCATAGCCGCTGGGCACTCCGATCTCTGCGATGACCATGGACTGTGAGGCGTTGACGGTGTTGCGCCGGACACAGGTGGTCAGCACGAAGGACCTGGCCGTACTGTTGCTGACCGTGGTGTCCGCGCTGAACGCCTGGTCCACTGTGCCATCAGCCATGTTGTAGTAGATCACCACCTGCACGAAGAACGAATGCTGTGCGTGCATGTTCCACAAGCAGAAAAAAAGAAGGGAGTCGATATGTATTGATGCGTCACGGACTTACAAGTACTTCCTCGTATGTTGGTACCAAAATGTCTGACTTTGTTGTCTGTTGGGTCTACTGTGCCTGTGATGTAGCAGCCCACACCTGCATACAAAATGGATGCTCGTTAGAGGCTCCGCTTATATATGTAACTTCAGCAGGACCGACGACGCAATGCATATTATCCCAGCCCGCTACACATTGCATGAAAGGAAAACAGGCCAAGTACTCGTCATAATCCCTATCGCGGCATAAATAATATGCAGTGCGTCGTCTGTGCTGCTGAAACTGCGCAGGTATATTCTGCCCATCATGAAGAATAGATGTTCGTTTGCATACTACAACGTAAACCAAAGACAAAAGTGTGCCAAATAACATACAAAGATGAACGGCACGCACTGTAAGTTACTAAAAAAAAAAAAAAAAGACTATTATGTTGTCCGTTTGATTACAGTCCGCTGTCCGTGTTGAACTTGGCCAGATCCCTTATCCTACACGAAGAACGAATGCTTGCTTTACGTACCCAAAGCCGATCTTAAAAATGTATCAATGTGGAATGATATCCTGCCAGAGCAGTTCATACCCAAGGAAAATCACAGAGAAAGGCAAGATCTAAAACAGATAAATACAATTAGAATCTAACACAAATAACGCTGACCAGACAAGCAACTGTTGGCATTCTATTGTAAAAATGTCTCTCAACTGCAGGTACTCATATTTAAGGATTGTTTTCCTATAAAAAAAAACTTTTGCCGCTGATCCAAAGGTTATCGTCCACTTGTCTGAGTGTAATAAGTGTATCCGTACCTCAGCCAATGCAAACACACGCTCAGCCCCGGTAGACGTGGCCGATATGGTGACTTGGTGTGAGAACTCGCCGCTCTGTAAGCAAAGAACATTTTCAATGAAAATTCAGTTTTCATGCAGTTATATTGTACTGCATTAACAATGAAAAATAACAGGTTGAAAACGTGTGCCCCATTACTTATAGTAATTAACAAATCAAGCATGTTCTCGCTGAATCCAAGACAATCTTGCGAATTGATTACTAAATGTATCATCTTCACTCATGTCTCTCGGCAGTTGATAAAGAAACAGCAAGTGAGGGATGCTCTAAGGTCAGGGTATGTCTTTCGATTATAATCAATATTCCTGTTGAAAAGTATTATACAAAAATCCACAAATAGCACAAAAATAAAAAATTGCTTGGACACGAATAAAGAAAGCTCAACTGTGATATAACTACAAAAAGCCTCCAGTAATTAAGCCTTCAAGGTTACCTTCAACTTTAATTAGCATTGTGAATTCAAAGCCTACATTGCATTGCCGTAATTACATAGGTTCTGATATTAGTCTCTGTTGTCAATGCAAAGAATTACTCCAATGGTATGTATGTACGGAATGAGCGTCCACAGAGTGCATGATTTGGTCACTATTATCAATGGTAGAAGAAAAAGCATACTTTTCGTCGCCATTTTTGGCTAGCTTAACACGCCACTTTAAAATTAAAAATGGCCGCGCAGACGTTTTTCTTCCAAACCAGATGTAACTAAAACGCTTCTTTTCAGTTAATTCCACAATACGAAAGACAGTTCAAACGTCTGTTTTTGCTTTAAAGAGCAATTATCGACGAAAACTGTAAAGCTTAAATTGCATCAGAAGAACTTTCCTGATTTTATAACGCTTAGTTAAGATTACAAGGCTTCACATGCTGTAAAGTGGCACTACAAGCCATTCTGATCAGTGGAACATATTGCAAGTGAACTCACTTCAACCGGGATTTCCACTTTCTGCAGCAATAGGACAGAGTCTTCATCGATAGTCAGTAACCTCGTATAATTCTGTCCGCGACGACATCTTGACTTCCACGTCACTGAGACATGTATGGGTGAGAAGTCGTCACCAAGAGCCAGTGCTGCCAGGGTTGAAAGAGCCTCCACTCCTAGAACGGTGTCCTGTTCAGAGAGAAAAACACACACAATAAACAACTTGAGGAAATGAATCAAGCTTTATGGTCGGCGTAAAGTGTCCATTTAGGAGGGTGGATTTCAATTTTGTAGCCAACACGGACGAGGTACAAAAAAAAGGTTCACAATTGTAGCAGAGATATTCAGATAATCTATATTATCAAAAAGCCTCTGTCCGTCTGTCCATCACACTTTCGCTTATAGCTCCGGTGTTGGTCCGCCGATTCGCCTTAAATAAATTGTTTATAGCAGACGGGCGCTGTGGCGGGGTGGTAAGACGTCGGCCTCTTAATCGGAAAGTCAAGGGTTCGAATCCCGGCCGCGGCCGCCTGGTGGGTTAAGTGTGGAGATTTTTCCGATCTCCCAGGTCAACTTCTGTGCAGACCTGCTAGTGGCTTATCCCCGTTCGTGTGTAAACGCAAGCACAAGACCAAGTGCGCACGGAAAAGATCCTGTAACCCATGTCAGAGTTCGGTGGGTTATAGAAACACGAAAATACCCAGCATGCTTCCTCCGAAAGCGGCGTATGGCTGCCTAAATGGCGGGGTAAAAACGGTCATACACGTAAAATTCCACTCGTGCAAAAACACGAGTGTACGTGGGAGCCTAAGCCCATGAACGAAGAAGAAGAAGAAGAAGAAGAAGAAGAAGAAGAAGAAGAAGAAGAATTGTTTATAGTTCAGGCGTTTTTTAGGCCAATTCTTCTCTAACTGGGCTTGCACTTGGACACGAAGCACTTATAACCTCTGGAACTACAAGTTAAAAGAGTGCTAGTTGTGAGCGCTTGATCGTCAAGCACAGCTAACCGTTGTCGACCAAAGCACAGCACAGGGGCGGAGCAGTTAAGCCCGAGGGGGGGGATGGGGGTTACAACCTGGGGTCCAGGGGTCGGCAGAGGTGGGGTACCGTTGGGGGGTCTGGAGTGCAAAGCCCCCCTGAAACTGAAGAATTGTAGCTATCTTATAAACAATTTGTGGCTTATCCTTGATTTTAACCATGATCAACTGGTGACAGCAGCCACTCATTATTTCTTTTAAAGTTAGTATTAAATAATGGCGATTTATCTTCCATGGTATCTGCTTCTGACATCATATAGTATGGTTAGAAGAAAGACATGTCGCATAGGATTGGCAGTTAAAACTGTACAAAAATTATACTGATTAAACAATTAACACTTCCCCCGGCTTTACAGACAGAAACAACAGCAACATTCACAAACTTTTTTATTATTTGTATTTACAGCCGAGGGGGGGAGGGGGTCCGGAACCCCTGTAACCACCCCCCTAATCCGCCCCTGCAGCACTACAGTCCGGAGTGGCATATTAGTTAGAGCGTTTGCTTCTCACGCTGGGGTACGGGCGGTTATTTATGGATTACGTTTGTGAAAAGTGTACTATCAATCAATCAATCAATGAGGCTTATATCGCGCATATTCCGTTGGTACAGTTCTAGGCGCTCTGCAGTGATGCCGTGAGATGAAATTTTATACGGCCAGTAGATTGCAGCCATTTCGGCGCATATTTACCTTTCGCGGCCTATTATTCCAAGTCACACGGGTATAGGTAGACAATTATTAACTGTGCCTAAGCAATTTTTGCCAGGAAAGACCCTTTTGTCAATCGTGGGATCTTTAACGTGCACACCCAATGTAGTGTACACGGGGGGAGGGTTCGGACACCGAAGAGAGTCTGCACACAAAGTTGACTGAAATAAATGTCCGCCGAACCTGGGATCGAACTCACGCTGACAGCGGCCAACTGAATACAAATCCAGCGCGCTACCAACTGAGCTATATCTCCGCCACTAATGTCTGCCATACGCAAAACGAGAAAAATATCCTCCATACAAAAGAATCAAAATGATCTTCACCTTTAAATCCAAGTAGTATGTGGGCAAAACAATTTCGCTTGCAGTTGCTGTTGTTTTTACATTGTTTAGGGCAAACAAAACATTATTCCGCCCATATACTCCAAACTCACATAGGCTCCTGCACAAACGCAGGTGCACTAAATACACAGTGGTGGAAGTCATAGGCCTATCTATAAATACACAATTGCAGACTATACATAGTCAATCAAGTATATACCTGTGTGGAAACAAATCCTCCTTTAGGCCCGCGTTGTTTGTTAAGCCATCGGAAAACCGGAACGGCATCCATTAGTTTGTTATCGTGCATCAACGTCAGCAAAGCAAATGACGTCATCTCGATACTGAGGGCGTCAGTTCGGCGATACCAAGAGTAGTATCTTTGTCTGGGTTGCTCGGGTGCAGACCAATACTTAATGGCGTCTGATAAAACCAGGAACATACACATTAGAGTATATATACATATTCATATGACGCTGATTAAGCCTGTATTCATTTCATATTCCAAACGGGTTTTTTTCCTCCAGAGAACTATTGCCTGAAAATAATAGGGGAAGGGCTCCTAATATGGACCGGCTCCTAATATGGACCACCTCCTGTTCTGACAAACTAACGGCGCTAGAGCGCTCAAAACAATTTCATTGGCTGTATTCACCCTCTCTGGATAACTTTCACATGTCAAAACAGTTGCAGAAACACAAACCTCAAAACCGTTAGGCTTTTTCTCTTTTTTTCACTTTTGGCAGGGTTCACTCTAAATTTGCCGCCTAAAACGGACTCGTTTCTGTCCACAGCCAAAGCTTTTATGACACAAACATTGCTACATATGACAGCTAAGACCGTATTTGTTACATTTCAGCAGTGTTGACCCCGAGTTTCCACTGCAAACAAAAAAGAATGGCAAAATCTCAAAGTATGTGTGAGTCCCCTAATATGGACCACCTTCAACAAATCGAAGAAAATAAAAGCTAAATGCTATTTTTACATTTAGTCAAGTTTTGACTAAATGTTTTAACATAGAGGGGGAATCGAGACGAGGGTCGTGGTGTATGTGTGTGTGTGTGTGTGTGTGTGTGTGTGTGTGTGTGTGTGTGTGTGTGTGTGTGTGTGTGTGTGTGTGTGTGTGTGTGTAGAGCGATTCAGACTAAACTGCTGGGCCGATCTTTATGAAATTTGACATGAGAGTTCCTAGGAATGATATCCCCGGACGTGTTTTTTTTCTTTTTTTCGTCATATGACGTCATATCCGGCTTTTTGTAAAAGTTGAGGCGGCACTGTCACACCCTCATTTTTCAATCAAATTGATTGAAATTTTGGCCAAGCAATCTTCGACGAAGGCCGGACTTCGGTATTGCATTTCAGTTTGATGGCTTAAAAATTAATTAATGACTTTGGTCATTAAAAATCTGAAAATTGTAACAAAATATTTTTTATAAAACGATCCAAATTTACGTTTATCTTATTCTTCATCATTTTCTGATTCCAAAAACATATAAATATGTTATATTCGGATTAAAAACAAGCTCTGAAAATTAAAAATATAAAAATTATTATTAAAATAAAATTTCCGAAATCGATTTAAAAACAATTTCATCTTATTCCTTGTGGGTTCTTGATTCCATTTAAAACATATAGATGTGATATGTTTGGATTAAAAACACGCTCAGAAAGGTAAAAAGAATAGAGATAAAGAAAAGCGTGCTATCCTTCTCAGCGCAACTACTACCCCGCTCTTCTTGTCAATTTCACTGCCTGTGCATCGAGCGGTGGACTGACGATGCTACGAGTATACGCTCTTGCTGTAAAAATGCAGTGAGTTCAGTTTCATTCTGTTAGTTCGACAGCTTGACTAAATGTTGTATTTTCGCCTTACGCGACTTGTTATTAATTCATTCAGTAGCTTGCTGAAAATAACCTATAACTAGCCTTCGAGATTTCAACAAAATATAACAAATAGTCTTCTTTTTGTGGAAGTTGATAATTTCACTTATGTTCACTCTGTTTTTGATAAGCTTCTTTAGTTTCCTGGTGTGCTTCAAATAATGCTCTCATCAACCCAAAACAGATAAATCTTAAGCATATTTTAATAAGTCTGACTTCTAAACTAAGTTGTATTGATCATGTTATACTTGTATCATAAGTATAGGGGGCTTTTTACAATGATTCGAGAAGTCCGCTTCTCTGTATTTAATTTTTGCTGAATATCTATTAAAGCTATTTCACTCTAATTAGGCATGACGGTTAACCTAAGAGAGAAGGACTACCAAACACAAAATGAAACTTCTTCGCAAGAAAACAAGCTAGTTATCAGCGTGAAACAAAAAATGGTCCATATTAGGAGCCCTTCCCCTAGTTCGTGGCTAAAGGGGAGCTTCAACAGATCGATTGAATACACGTCTCCGAACAAAATTGAAGGTTGACCCTATTACAGCGAACGTCTGGGGACAAATTACCTGTTGGAAGTTGAACCCATCACGTTCACAAGACAAACAGCACACGTGCACAACAGGTACCGTCTGTAATTCCTTACTCTCTCTAGCTCTGTCTCTCTTTCTCTCTCTCTCTCTCTCTCTCTCTCTCTCTCTCTCTAGCTCTGTCTCTCTTTCTCAATCTTTCTGTCTCTGTCTGTCGGACTGTCTGTCTCTCTCTCTCAAACATGTGTATATTGGTGTTTGAATTTTAACTTCTATGGTGTTTCTGTTTTAGTTTAAATTGGTGGTGTTTTGTTCTTTTGTTTGTATGTTTATTGTCTCAAGGACAGATTGCAAGAAAAGACCTAGCCTTTAATCTTTATCCTTGTAAAATAAAGTTCAGTTCAGTTCAGTTCAGTTCAGTTCTCTCTCTCTCTCTCTCTCTCTCTCTCTCTCTCTGTCTGTCTCTCTCTCTCTCTCTCTCTCTCTCTCTCTCTCTCTCTCTCTCTCTCTCTCGTGTTGTCACATTCTTTCACATTCTGCAAGGTTTTGACATCAAGAAATACAAATATTGAAGAAAAAACAACAACTCATAGTTACCGCCAACAGTTGCTTGCTGTTCCAATTTCTGTTTTGCCTCCACGGCTTTGCTACTGTTGGCTAATGTAAGAGCGTAGGTCACTATGGTGGTTGTGTAGGTGTCGTTAATTCTGGACAGCTGTCCCTCCAGGAAGCTTACAGCCTTGGACAGAGCTGCTGTCAGCTGAAAGTAAAGAGGAAACAGTCAATTTCACAACATAAACGTACGTCGGATAGATTAAATATCCACATGCCTGCCCCACCCCCTCCCCACCTCACCCCAAACCGCACAGAAAAAGAGTGTGACTGCCTAAATGGCAAGGAACAACGACAATACGTGTAAAAGCCCCCTCGAGCAAAACAAATTGCACTTCGTCTTCTTCTTTGTTCATGGGCTGAAACTCCCACGTTCATTCATGTTTTTGCATGAGTGGGATTTTACGCGTATGACCGTTTTCACCCCGCCATTCAGGCATCGATATTCCGATTCCGAGGGAGGATTTTCACTTGGAAATTGCAGAAGAACAAGAAGAAATCGCCATACCCGTGCTCTGTAGTAGGAAGATATCTGAGCGGAGAATCGGTTCTGTGCCTCCTTCAATGTGATGGTGACGTAAGAAGTCAGTGCCACTCCCGATGCAGATCCTCCCTAAAATTACAATAATTTCTGTTACCATAATCGTAATAGTATGTAACATGTATGACGTTTATAACATGCGAATATGTAAAATAAAGATGGTCGCTCAAAGCGTGTTCAAAGTAAGGTAACTTAAATGTTGCAATGAAAGAATCAAAACCGCTCACCTGCAATTCTCGATGAAACACTCGTCCGGGCTCTCTGAAACTGCCATCAGAGTTCTGATATTGCGTCATCCAGTTGACAGCTCGGCTGACGACGTTAGCGTCAATGTTGATGACGTCAGCTCCGAGGTCTGCCGCTTGAACGAAGCACTTGGTGACGAACGCAGTCAGCCTGATGAAAAAACGTGTAGAAAAGTAACAGTTGTTTCCGTGGTCCCTTTGTGTGTGTATTTGTTAAGTGAGCACATTCATAAATAGATTTTATGAGATATGTAAAAAGAGATGTATTGATTTAACATTGGACTTTTCTTCTTTGAGCCATGAAAGGAGCTGCCCAGAACCGGGTGCGTTGGCGAGGAGTTGTTGCGGCCCTATGCTCCACAGGGAGTCTACAGGAATAAGTCAAGTAAGTCAAGTCTTTGAGCCATGTGACGTCTGAGTCCGACTTAAACTCAGAATTATTAAGGCGGCTGACCGAGACTACATATTGAGTGCAAGCTTGTGAGCGTTCAATCGTGACAAATAAAAGGAGTTCCAACTGAAATGTATCGATGCAAAATGTTATTTGTATTTTTCACAAAACTTTGACATTTTAAAAGTGCTTTTGTGAACAAGAAACAATTGACAAGTGGCTCTATCCCATCTCCCCCCTTTCCCCGTCGCGATATAACCTTCGTGGTTGAAAACGACGTTAAACACCAAATAAAGAAAGAAAGAATGACATTTTAAACAGATCGAGACGGCCGGTGTTCCCCTGAGACCGCGCTAGCGGTCGAGGTGAACAAGGACTGTTGAATGTCATATATTGGTGCTTCCCCAATCCTTCAGATGTGTTGACAGTTGTGCACTTGAGGCAGGTGAGAGAAAAACAATCCCTTGTAGAAAAAACATACAAATTAAATCTTACAGTATTGAGATAAGGCGATGCTCAAGCACTGTATGCCGTTTTGGGCAACAACATGTCATCAGATGAAGGAATTCTCTTGGACAACTAATGATACGTGTGTGTGTGTGTTACGTTTCTGTTTTCAATGAGTTTCTCGTGAAAGTTGTAATTGATTTAAAAAGTACATGTGGAAATTCATTTACATACTCTGCAAACCTCATCTCCATTTTTTATGTAATAAACCTTTTTGTTGTTGTTAAAAAAGAACTTAAAAAAAAACTAATGATACGATAACACAGGAAAGTTGTATCCGCTCCCACATTATTGTAAAGTATAACACCATGAACCGAAAATACTAACCACATACTCCCTGGCGTTCGGCCATATCGGTCACCAAAGGCACTGAATGCTCCATCAGCATGTTGATACTGCAACTCCTTTTGGTAGCCTGCAATACAATATATATAGGTTCAACAGATTAGACCGCTTAATAGTTATCAGAAGGTAAAACAGCCTCCTTTTGTTAGCTGCAATATGAAGAGACACATCTTATTTTTGTTTTATTGTTTTGTTTACATATTAGACAGATTAAACATATTAATTTATTGTTATTAAAATGAATACATAAAAATGGAAAATTGTCTTCGACAGGTCTAACCTGCCTGCCAACGATAATAACGTACACATTGTACTGATATGAATAATTATAATAGTGTAAAACACTCTACTTTTGATAGCCTGCAATACAGAGAGACAGCGGTTGCATAGATCAAACCGCTGAATAGTCATCCACATTTGCAGGTTACAATCTTTCTTTGTCGACACCGACATGAAAACTGCTAACAGACGAAAACACTTGAGGCAAATTCACAATTCAGCATAAACAAATGAACAATGATTTTGTCCACAAAACTAGAAATCTTACCCGCCATCATGAAGGACCTAGCCTTCTTGCGAATAGCAGTTGTAAGTCTCCGGGTCTGTTTCAGGTAGTTTATGAGATAGGTGTTTGGAGCAAAGTTAATCATGTTCTGTTCACCACATCCGTAAGGCATTTTGAGTAGATCCTCCATGTTCTCTGCTACCAGTCCAAATGCGTCGCCTGGAACAGATCGATCAGTTTTTGAATTCCTGTTTTTTAAAGCGTTAGTGCGAACACAGATAGATAGACAGACTAAAAGACAGACTGAGAGACAACCAGTTCGCAAAGCAAAATCAAATACGAGGATATCAAACAACAAAATGCAAACGCCTGCTCATGAACATAAAGACAACATTCTCAACAAATACTAGTGTCTGACGTATCTTTGTGTTGCAAACCATTCCTGGAATATCTCCCGACGCCTTGGGTTTGATCATTTTAGGCCAGAAAGCGAACCAGTCATGATCAGCCAGACTGCCATTATATATTGCACTAACACATTCCCACATTCATTAAGTCATTAACTTTCGTACATATATTTGAGCCAAACTGTTCTTGCACAAAATGTAATGCTCTAGAAAAACAAAAGAAAATGAAAACAAAACAAAAGCAACGAAACAACAACAACAACAACAACAACAACAACAACAACAACTACAACAACAACAACAACTACTACTGCTACTACTGCTACTATAACTACAACAACAGCAGCAGCAGAAGAAGAAGCGGCAGCATCATGACACAAAAACAAACAAACAAAACCATGCAGTCTGAGGAAAGGTGAGAAAAGACTTACCGACGACAGCGACAGACATCCTTACAGAGCCTTCCACAAATCCTTCAGGCACCTCAATGTCCAGGGTGGTAGTGAACTCCTCTCCCTCTCCCTCGAGCAACTCCATCAGCACAGGGTAGCTCTGAGATCTCTCCACTCCTTCTGGCTGCGAAACACAATCACAACATTCAGTGTCAATAGAATCTGGCAAAACATACTCAGGGGGAGGGAACCAGACTAGATTGTACAAACGAAACAAATCCAAAACCAACCAAAACAAACAAACCAAACTGCCAAACAAAAAACAAGACAAGTCGCGTAAGGCGAAATTAAGTACTACATTTAGTCAAGCTGTGAAACTCACAGAATGAAACTGAACGTATTGCATTTTTTCACAATGACCGTAGTCCGCCGCTCGTGCAAAAGGCAGTGAAATTTACGAGCCTGTTTCAGCGCGGTAGTGGTTGCGCTGTGCTGCATAGCACGCTTTTCTGTACCTCTCTTCGTTTTAACTTTCTGAGCGTGTTTTTAATCCAAACATATCATAATTATCTATATGTTTTTGGAATCAGGAACCGACAAGGAATAAAAAGAAATTGTTTTTACATAGATTTCGGAAATTTTATTTTAATCATAATTTTTATATTTTTAATTTTCAGAGCTTGTTTTTAATCCGAATATAACATATTTATATGTTTTTGGAATCAGAAAATAATAAAAATTAGATGAACGTAATTTTGGATCATTTTATAAAAAAAATAATGTTAATTACAATTTTCAGATTTTTAATGATCAAAGTCATAAATCAATGTGTAAGCCTCCAAGCTGAAATGCAATACCAAAGTCCGGCCTTCGTCGAAGATTGCTTGGCCAAAATTTCAATCAATTTTATTGAAGAATGAGGGTGTGACAGTACTGCCTCAACTTTTACAAAAAGCCGGATATGACGTCATCAAAAACGTTTATCCAAAAATGAAAATAAAAACTCTGGGGATACCATACCCAGGAACTCTCATGTAAAATTTCATAAAGATCGGTCCAGTAGTTTACTCTGAATTGCTCTACACACACACACACGCACAGACACAGTCACAGACACAGACAGACAGACACACAGACACACACACACACACACACACACACACACACACACACACACACACACACACACACACCACGACCCTCGTCTCGATTCCCCCTCTATGTTAAAACATTTAGTCAAAACTTGACTAAATGTAACGAAAAAAACAGGAGATATTTTTATGTTGATGTTAATAACGTAGACATTTGAGCTTGCACGGGTAAGATATGAAGGCTGACAAGGGCAAATCGGTGTGGTACAGAAGTAGCAATGAAAGGAATAGTAGCCATAATTGGTTATTCTCAAGAGATGTATATCATTCGAAACCATGTTACGAAGTATTCTAACCATACAATAGATTTCATTAATAAATATGGTTCCATATATCCTTGGCCTGCAAATACAAAATTAGAAATACTTGCACATTTTATTTGTCTACGTTCAGTATATTACACGGGTTTTAAAGTACGTCAACTTCGTAACATGGAAACCAAAGGTTGTGACACTAACAATTATAAAACAAAAACAAAAATATGTACTTTATTGTGTTGCATGGCTGTACCATTATCTAACTGGAGTATTACTGGAAAAAAGTAAAACAAATACATTCCAGTTGCCATTTTATATGCGTTACAATCATTCAAAGGGCTGAAAATGCATGTCACAAAATGGTACACAGCTCTGGAGAATAACGCATATAAATATGTTTTACATACGACGTTTCATATCAGACACTGGTCGAGTTGTTGTGCGTTTTATTTAGCCTGCAAGATTACACATAAAGTACTTCCGTTCAGGAATTTTGTTGGCACTTAGGACATATCTCGAACGCAAACGGCAATCAAACACAACAATGAATCGAATATTGGAATCATTAATTTTCAAAGCTATACTTCGTTCCTTGTGAAAATCCATTTATTATCTGTAAACTCAACACGGGAAAAAAACCGAAGAACAAGAAAAGGTCAATAAGCGCACTTGCAGGAGAAGTGATAAACAAGCTTTATCTTTTGTATGCCGAAGAGTCAACGAATTACTAAGCTAAGTTAATTTTCTTTTGATTGTCTCATGCATTTACCAGTTGTATGTTCGTTCACTACAAAGACCACTAGATCGACGCACACGTTTTCAAATGTATCCTTGAGTCAATAATGAAACATTCGATAATCTGATTTCCCCGTATTATTGCACCATGTAAAGCAAATACAGACCTTAATTCTGAAGGTCTTGACCAAACCATCAGCTGGTTTATTGGCCTTGAGGAAAACGGTGACAGGCATGTCACCAAGAGTGTGTGGCTTCAAACAGAATGTGCTGGACACCATAGCATTTGGCTGAAGCTGAAAGAAAAATAGCCAAGACTACATACATATGAACCGTCAACACAAAAAAAGTTATCAATATCAGTAACAATTCATTTTAATTTGTCATTGTACATCTGTGTTTGCCTGAATAAAAAAAACTGTGGAAGAAAAAACAAAGTTCACGGAAACAACAACAACAACAACAACAACAACAACAACAACAACAACAACATTTACAATTTCATACATAATTAAAAGAGTACGAAGAGTGAAGAGCGTCTTGTTTATAAATGCATGTTAATTAGAAGTGGTGTCTCACCAAGATTTGTCCCCTTGAAAAGCTTTGTCTTTCTCAAACTTGATGGAATTATAAAGTACTGGTAAGTGCTATTTTGTACTGCATGTACAATTCTTAAACTGAACCAACGTCAATCGTATTTTAAATATATCTTTATTCTCTTTGCCTCAGTTTCCTAGTATTAATTAAGGCGCTGGTAAAAGTGAAAAAGTCAGGAACCTACAAAAAAGCATATATCTCCCTTAACAAAACAAAATAAATGTGCAGTCGTCAGATTTGTTTTGTCGGTTAGCATCTTTTAACTGCACAAATGCATATACCATTCCGAAAATGAAGAAAACGCAGCCATCTAACAGTTCATCCTTTTTACCTTTTGGCCAATTCATTACAATTATTTGAATAGAATAAGGCTTACCGTTCCAAGGTTCTTCTTGACGAGAATAGACTGGTAAGTCTCACTGACACCTTGTGGGCTCTGTGGATCACGTGTGATGAGAGTGTTCTGGAAGGCTGACGCATTCCGTGCCAAGTTGATGGATACCTGCACAGAAATAAATAAACTTTACGTATGCTGGGATATACGTTACACATTTTGAATGAAATATACGGTGAGGATATTATTCTTGCAAAATATACCATAGACAATAAACAGTCAACAGTTCACAATTTATGAAAATAAAACAAATATGATCGTTCGTCTGTTGTACAGAATGAATGTCCTGTCAGGTCCAATTGGCCCATTGGGGACTTTGTTTATTCGCTGCAATGAATTATGCATAACATGTCACAGCCACGGACCGCAACACGGTGGCCTAGTGGTAAGGCGTCCGCCCAGTGAGCGGGAGGTCGTGGGTTCGAACCCCGGCCGGCCGGGTCATACCTAAGACTTTACAATTGGCAATCTAGTGGCTGCTCCGCCTGGCGTCTGGCATTATGGGGTTAGTGCTAGGACTGGTTGGTCCGGTGTCAGAATAATGTGACTGGGTGAGACATGAAGCCTGTGCTGCGACTTCTGTCTTGTATGTGGCGCACGTTAAATGTCAAAGCAGCACCGCCCTGATATCACCCTTTGTGGTGGACTGGGCGTTAAGCAAACAAACAAACACACACAAATCACAGCCACGATCTTCTTGTGTCTTAAATTTGATTCACCTTTACCCTCACGCGCGCTAGCTGCACTGATGTATCTATAACAATTGCATCAGATAGACTGATGACGTTCCAAAATGCAGAATCTAAAAACAAGAACGCTAAGTTATTGGAACGTTTGATATATGACATAACAACACATTACAACACATTATTGATGTCACAATGTATTCTCTCTCTCTCTCTCTCTCTCTCTCTCTCTCTCTCTCTCTGTCTCTGTCTTTCTCTCTCTCCTTCTCTCTTGTAAAAAAAAAGAAAAGAATTATGTATCTTAATCTCTGATTGTAAGCTATTGCTCGTCTGCCATGTCTTAATCGTACTTGTGCATGTTTATATTTTTTAAAACGTGTTCATAAGCACTTAGCTTCATCAACGTTCCATATTATATTCTTGTAAAACGGTTGTGCAAAAAGGGACAAAAACAGGGTTCAATGACTGCTATAATACGTTGTTTTTGTGTTGGTAATACACAAAATCTATACATTGACAAGGGAAACAACCGTTGTATATTGACATTTGAATTGCAGCAAGATGATTTCCTCCCCTGGAGACAATTTTCACTGTTTTAGTGTACTTGTTGTAACTTTTGTGTTCTGTTTTTTAACGATTTTTTCAAACTGTATTCGTCCGGTGGTCAAGAGGTTTAACCAACACACACTGTGTCTAACCTCGACAGGTACGTTGTAGCGATTGAAGGTAAGTGCATTGAAACACACGTCTTCTCCACGCACGGCAGAGTAGGGCAAGTCGAGCGTGACGAACAGTCTCTTGATGGCCAAAATCTGCAAAAAGAAGAACACTGTGTTTACTTCTGGCATGACCGATCAGCTTTAAACATGGGATTGGGGAGTATAGGCGCTTGGTCAGAAAACATGAAAGCTGACTCATATCATACTTTATGTTGTGTATAGCATAAGATGCTGCCCAAAACTCAGGGGACTTTTTACACACACACACACACACACACACACACACACACACACACACACACACACACACACACACACACACACACACACACACACACACACACACACACACACACACATAACACATACACACACACTCACGCACGCACAAACTGCAAAACACAAACCATCCTCTCAGTCAGCAATCAACCATCATTATCACTGCCATGGGCCAGCATCACGTGCTGTGCTAGTACAATCAAGTGCAACCAGAACTTACCTCCGCTGGAGCTTCGCTCATGGACAGTCCAAATTTTGGGTGGACGGCGAAAGCGGTTACGACCCAGGTGGTGATGGTGTCTGGTGTGTTCACCTTGACCACCTCTTTGCATTTTGACCTGATACACAAACAGGCGCAAGCTATACTTACAAGGTGCACACAGATTTCTGATTTTTTTTCCCTCCATTAAGTGTATAATTTATTCGTTTGGTCTTAACACACACGTAGACGCAAAATAGACCAGTCGTAGTGTTCAAAGCAACAACTGTATTCCAAAAGCCAAATTTAGCTTTTAACTTTGCCTTTTACACGTTCATCAAGTGTATCTTTTAAACGTTTGGTCCTGGCACACACGTATATGCATACCTTTCTTCAAAAGTAACAAGCTATTAAGTGCACATTTTGGCATTTTTAGCAGCGTTCTAATTCTAAAGGTGTTAATGCACACACATACATTGCAAAAGCTAGATATATAAGCTTTACCCATTGTTTAAGACTTCATAAAGTGTGTCATTTATTCGTCCGTTGGTATCATATTCAGTGACACAAGGAAGGCATCCTTATACGTGGCAGAAGAGTTGTGAACTCTTCATTTAACATCGCTTCAAAAATAACTTCAACAACAATAACCGCTGTCTTTATCTGAATGTGAACTCTCATCAAAGTGGCCCCACACCACAAGTACCACATAGCTACAACTATCTGCCACACATTAAGTTACTGCAACAGCAAGATCTTGATATTAAAAACGTCCGTACTTCATGTCGACAGTGTCCCAGAGCCACGTTTCAGGGAAGAACTTCCTCAGTCGCTCAGCGGGAGTTTCTGCCTCTCGGTCAGCTGAAGCCAATGAAGCAGGGTGCAACACCAAAGACATCAATTAACTTCGGTCTTTAGCAACTTTTCAAACAAAAACCTCTGTTCACATAACAACAGGTGTCAAGGTATTTGGACACACAGTAGACGTTTACCCAAATTGCACCGAGCTTGACACAGTGTAAAGGCAGTTGGGTCACAAAGGTCTAATACCCCTGTCACACTAGGGCTGCGTCCTCCAGGCGTTCCTACGGCGTTGTAAATTTCTCAGAGCGCCGTGGGATCGTATGAAAATTCTGCGATTGACTGCGCTCTCACGACGTGCTCACGGCGTGCTAGGAGTTGTCACTGCGCGTCCACGGCGTGTTGATTAAGCGGAAGTGCATTTATACGACAGGGGAGTGTACTCTACGTTATGGGTTTGGCTCACAACACACTAGCAACTTCCTGCAAACGCCCTGCCAACGCTGACGGACGCGGTAGAAACGCAGTGACATCCCCAAGGACTCCGTGAGGTCTCCGTGCAAACGCCCTGCAAACGCTGATGGACGCGGTAGAAGCGCAGTGACATCTCCGTGAGGTGTCCGTGCAGGCGCCGCCGACTACCACCGCGTCCGTACTGCGCGCCCACGGAGCTCTTGTGGCGCGGTAGGAGACCTTACTGCGCTGCTACGGCGACCCTACGGCGTTCCTACCACGCGCATATCAGAACGCCAAGCGACGGCGCGTATTTTGTGCATGCTCAAAGTGCGCGCCGTTGCATGGCGTTCTTGGCAACTCCACTGCGTCAAATAGAGATCCCACCGCGTTGCTCCGGCGCTGTAGGAGACCCTACTGCGCGCGGATGGATGAAGCTTCTGTCCCACGGAGCTGAGTCCATTAGGGAGTGGTCTTGGTAGTTCGCACCTCGGCGTTCTTAATTTTACTTGGACGCCGCGGGAACGCCGTGAGGACGCAGCCCAAGTGTGACAGGGGTATAAGGAAGTAATGCGAGGTTTATGTTAAGAAAGTGAGGTCAAACCGAAGTAGTGAAAGCTTTGTACAACAACTTCGGCACTCATAAGTAGTTCACTAGTCCAGTTGGTTTAACTTTCGCCCGACCGGGTTATCGACTACACACGGAAGACATCGTGGGGCCATGCTTCTCAAAGAAGGAAAAATATGCATACCCTTCCGTAGACCCATGCTTTCCAAAGAAGCGCAAACGTGCATCCCCGTCCGTAGACGCCGTGGTTAAATTTCCGCGAGAAGTAATTACATTAAATTATTAATTTAATTATTACCGTGCGGACTAAAGCTTCTCAAGAAAGGAAAAACGTGAATACCCTTCTGTAGACGTCATGGGGCCGTGTGGACCCACATTGTTATGTATTAATTTCGCTCCACGCGACTTGCTTATTAACTCCAAAGTTAAACAGATCGTAGAAAATGATGTTTAGAGCCAATACCTGAAGGTTTGTGACTTCTCTCCCTAGTTTTTATGTAAGTTCCTTCAGTTCGAGAAACATGGGTCCGCACGGCCCCACGATGTCTTCCGTTTATAGTCTAAATTTGACCTTTGGTTTTTGAATTACTTCTCGCTGAAATGTAATGATCTTTCAGGACATAAGAGCTTGTTTTGTGTCTGAGGCATTCTTAAAAGCTCATTAAAAATGTCCAACTGGTTTAAGAGATATTTGCAATTAAACACCCTTTTGGGTCCACACGGACCCACGACGACCGGCGAAGGTTAACAACACAAACACCCACCAAATATGCCCACTGTCACCAACACTGTTTAACATCTTTCAGGAGAAAATAATTGAGAAATGAGAAAAGAAACTTATTTAAATCGGTCCCATATAGCCAAACAGGCAAAAGGGACATGAAAAAGCAACAAGCAACCAATCTTCGGGAGAACACCATGCGATAAGCTCTCTATAGCCACCGTTGTCCCATCTAAATGGGACACACGCCCACCCTCATACACACACGCGCACACAAGCCCGCTAGAAACAGAAAACAGACAGAGAGACAGACACGCCAACACCCACACACAACCACCTAACTTAGCCATCCACCCACAAACACACAAGTAACCACCCCCCCCCACACACACACACACACACCAAGCCACGTACACCACACTTCACACACACACAAAGGGGGACTCGAATCAGTGCAGCGAATGTGATATACCTCCGCCGGAAGGTCCTGCAGGAGGTCCTCCAGCCATCGGAGGAGCTCCTCCAGTCATCGGAGGAGGTCCGGCAGTTGGCCCTGCAGTGGGAGCCAAAGACGTCGGTCTAGCTGTTGCCCATGTCGATCTTGTAGTCGGTGCTGCTTGCGGCAATGTAGTCGGTGCTGCTGGCGGCCATGTAGTCGGTCCTGCTTGCGGCCATGTAGTCGGTGCCCATGTTGTCATGGGAGGTCCCATTGTCGTCGGGGCTGGTCCCCAAGTAGTGCTTCCTGGAGAACTTTGAGTAGATGGACGAGGAGTCGTTGTTGTTGTGGTAGTTGTTGTTGTTGTTGTTGATGTGGTGGTGGTAGTTGTGGTAAACAGGTATCTGTAGCCTGAAAAAAGGGTTGTGAGAGGTAATAATTGTCTTGTGATTTGTTTCACGACAACAACAACGAAGACGACATAAACAACAGCAACAAGAATGACGAAGAGATAACAACAGAAACAACAACAATAACAACAACGACAACGATCACACGAACAGACATACAGACATACAGACTGACGAACAGCCAAACACACACACACACACACACAAACACACACACACACACACACACACACACACACACAAACACACGTCCGCGCAGAGGCTATTCACACGTATGCACGTTAAAACAGACTCTACACACATGCTGCATTGACATAGTATTCGAGAATTGATACACTGTTTAATCGCAGAACAACTTACGGGATGGTACGTCAAGATAATACTTTCCAGGAACTTTTCCGTCAGTAATAATTCCCGCGTAGGCATTCTGTAAAAACCAAAATTGCGTTATCAGTCAATTAACAGTTTTAACAAAAGTCCTATCTTGTATTTACGGTGGACACGAACATAACCGAAAATATTCTTTTCACAGAAAAATAAAAAACAAAACGTGTGGAAATGACACCAGTGTCCCTATTTACGCTAGCTGCTGTTCCACTTAAAGGCATATGTACGCGCTCCCGTGTTTACAAAGTGTAGTTTGCCCATAATCGATGTCAAACGCACCATAAGACCATGTAATGACGATATGTCGCCATGCGCGGACCATATACATGCATTACAGCTTGTTTTAGAGTCTCAAAAACTTTGGATGTAAACAAAGACGCGGAGTTATTTCACTTGCGTCAACGCTACCTCTGTTGGCAAATCTATAAATAGGACGATCCAGATCAAAATGAAAATTAACATATCTCAACATTGAAGGGGTCCTAGACCACAATATTTTGCAGGGAACTTAATTTAGCATGTCTGCAGCTGTTGGTAAAGCAATTAGCGTGTATAGTCATCGAGTACATATGGCTTTAAGAGAAACATAAAAATAATCTCCAAAGCTATTTCAAGGCGATCTGCAACAGTAAATATCAAATAGATGATGCACAAAACTAACTATGTCGGGGTTTATATGCGTGGTGGAAGAGTTGCGCACCTTACAAACTACGAGGCAAACAATGCCACTGATTATTCAGCCAAACGATCATGAGCGTCAGTGGAAAAAAAAATTATAATGTACAATATTTTAACAGTTACGACTCGACATGTTTGTTTGTTTGTTTGTTCGTTCATGGGCTGAAACTCCCACGGCTTTTACGTGTATGGCCGTTTTTACCCCGCCATTTAGGCAGCCATACGCCGCTTTCGGAGGAAGCATGCTGGGTATTTTCGTGTTTCTATAACCCACCGAACTCTGACATGGATTACAGGATCTTTTTCGTGCGCACTTGGTCTTGTGCTTGCGTGTACACACGGGGGTGTTCGGACACCGAGGAGAGTCTGCACACAAAGTTGACTCTGAGAAATAAATCTCTCGCCGAACGTGGGGACGAACTCACGCTGACAGCGGCCCACTGGATACAAATCCAGCGCGCTACCGACTGAGCTACATCCCCGCCCTCACGACTCGACATGATACCCTTTTCTTTCAAAACAATTGCACAGTACGTGCTCACTTTTCACTGCCACAAGGAATGCCTGCTAGCAGAGATCAGTGTCCATTTGAGCTTTGTCCACTGAACCCCATTAAAATGGCCCATGTATACTTCAGTGTGTGTTTTACCCGATGTCTACACGTGGCTTCTATGATCAAGTAA
Source organism: Littorina saxatilis (assembly GCF_037325665.1). Classification (NCBI taxonomy): domain Eukaryota; kingdom Metazoa; phylum Mollusca; class Gastropoda; order Littorinimorpha; family Littorinidae; genus Littorina; species Littorina saxatilis. The sequence goes on from NC_090250.1 coordinate 38,571,327, forward strand.
AGTCAAGCGATGAAGGTTTCGTTGTGCACTTTCTTTCTAAAGAAAACGGCGTCATATCTCGCAGACACTGCAACCAGAGCTTGTTTTCATTGTAAAATCCATGATCACCTTATCAGTGGTAAATCCAAAAACAAAGAGACTGCCAACGTTCCAAAATTCAGAATGATAAAACAAGAAAGGTACAACATTCAGAATAAAAAAAAACTAGCAAGGTTTTCTTTCAAAAGAAAACGGAGTCATAACTAGTAGACACTGCACAAAATGCACAAAACATTTCTTGTTTTTTATTCTTTAGCAGTGGCAAATTATTCATTCAAACTTACCAACCAATGCAACATTTATTCGAACTTAACAGTCAAGACACCAATCATCTAGCCAGCCATCTTTTATTCCAAGTGAGAAAACAAATCTCACCCTGAATATATCTTCAGCATCTGTACCATAGTTTGAGTAGTACCAGGATCCTCTGTAGAGCCAAGCCCCCCCGCTTCCATACTGTACCAATTCCGCCATCACCTGTAGAACAGAAGTAAGGTAAAGTTATTTTTAAGGTGTTAAACTCATGAAAGGTCGGGTTGAATTCTCCTGTGAGAAAGCGAGCCAACATGCACGCAGAACGGAAATTGAAGATGACGCGTTTGACCGTAAAAGGACCACAAACTGCAGTCAAAGAGTGTAGTAAATTAGTGTACTTACGTCTTCTTTGGAGATGTCGTTCCCTGTTCCTAGTAGCTGTGCACTCTTGTCCACACCCAAGAGGAAGACCTTTGAGCGAGGACTGGCGGTCACTTTCAGTTTGACCTTCTTGCCGGGTTTCACTTCTGGTTTGTTAAACGCCAGAGACACCTGCAAATAAAAGGAGTAAAACATTAACGTTGAAAGTGAAAGTTGAGTTTGATCAAACAAGTTTAAATATCAGTGAAAACACGTTTTGAATTTCTTTCGGTTTTGAAAAAAACACTCAGCAGGAGAGTACAGAGTAAAACGATAAAATCATAATACAAATGATCTAAAAAAAAATAAACCAAAAAGACTTACTACTGTCACCATTTTCACCGTTTAACTTCAGCACAGGCAATTGTGAATTGCCAATTGTGAATAATAGCCCTCTCTTCATCCTACTCCTCCTCCTCTTCATCCTACTCCTCCTCCTCTTCATCCTACTCCTCCTCCTCTCCATCCTACTTCTCCTCCTCTTCATCCCACTCCTCCTCCTCTTCATCCTACTCCTCCTCCTCATCATCATTCTTTCTTGAACGACACACTGTTTGAAAGACCGTGGGAGATGCCAATCAAGGACGTAAGCAAGCGAGTAAGGCCAAAAAAAAAAATAGGTCTGTTTACGGTAACCCGACCGACCCTATTTTTTTCGCGCGACCCTAGACTTTTTTTTTGGCATTTGGGGAAAAAAAAAAAAAAATCTTTTTTTTTTTTTTTGGCAAAATAACGTAAAAATATGGTTTTTTGGAAAAAAAAAAAAAAAAAAAAAACCATTCCCGACCTACCGACCCTATTTTTTTGGCCTATGTTACCGTAAACCGTAAACAAGACCTATTTTTTTTTTGTGCCTAAGTAAACATGTGAGCAAGTAATCTTTCCCTTCTTCTCTTCTTCGATGTCTTTGTCGTCGTTGCTTAGAACATTACCCTCAAACAATTATCTTCAAGGAAAACACAGGAACACCACCTCTACCATGAACAACAACAACAAACTGCCTGGCAGATACTTCATCAACCCCGCTGTTAGCCATCCACCGCCATCATCAACAACAAGAACACCAACTAACCTACCTTATTGGCAGACGCGTCATCAACCCCTCTATAAGCCATCCACCGCCATCATCAACAACAAGAACACCAACTAACCTACCTTATTGGCAGACGCGTCATCAACCCCTCTATAAGCCATCCACCGCCACCATCAACAACAAGAACAACAAATACCTTATTGGTTGACATGTCATCAACCCCACCGTAAGCCATCCACCACCACCATCAACAACAAGAACAACAACTACCTTCTTGGCTGACACGCCATCAACTCCACCGTAAGCCATCCACCACCACCATCAACAACAAGAACAACAACTACCTTATTTGCTAACACGTCATCAACTCCACCGTAAGCCATCCATCACCACCATCAACAACAAGAACAACAACTACCTTATTGGTTGACGCGTCATCAACCCCACCGTAAGCCATCCACCGCCACCATCAACAACAAGAACAACAACTACCGTATTGGTTGACACGTCATCAACCCCACCGTAAGCCATCCACCGCCACCATCAACAACAAGAACAATAACTACCTTATTGGTTGACACGTCATCAACCCCCACTGTTAGCCATCCACCGCCACCATCAACAACAAGAACAATAACTACCTTATTGGTTGACACGTCATCCACCCCACCGTAAGCCATCCACCGCCACCATCAACAACAAGAACAACAACTAACTGCCTGGCGGATACTTCATCAACCCCGCTATTAGCCATCCACCGCCATCACCCAAAAAAACAACAAATAAACTACCTTATTGGCAGACACGTCATCAACTCCACCGTAAGCCATCCACCGCCACCATCAACAACAAGAACAACAACTACCTTATTGGTTGGCACATCATCAACCCCACCGTAAGCCATCCACCGCCACCATCAACAACAAGAACAACAACTACCTTATTGGTTGGCACGTCATCAACCCCACCGTAAGCCATCCACCGCCACCATCAACAACAAGAACAACAACTACCTTATTGGTTGGCACGTCATCAACCCCACCGTAAGCCATCCACCGCCACCATCAACAACAAGAACAACAACTACCTTATTGGTTGGCACGTCATCAACACCACCGTAAGCCATCCACCGCCACCATCAACAACAAGAACAACAACTACCTTATTGGTTGGCACGTCATCAACCCCACCGTAAGCCATCCACCGCCACCATCAACAACAAGAACAACAACTACCTTATTGGTTGGCACGTCATCAACTCCACCGTAAGCCATCCACCGCCACCATCAACAACAAGAACAACAACTACCTTATTGGTTGGCACATCATCAACACCACCGTAGGCCATCCACCGCCACCATCAACAACAAGAACAACAACTACCTTATTGGTTGGCACGTCATCAACACCACCGTAGGCCATCCACCGCCACCATCAACAACAAGAACAACAACTACCTTATTGGTTGGCACGTCATCAACACCACCGTAAGCCATCCACCGCCACCATCAACAACAAGAACAACAAATACCTTATTGGTTGACACGTCATCAACACCACCGTAAGCCATCCACCGCCACCATCAACAACAAGAACAACAAATACCTTATTGGTTGACACGTCATCAACACCACCGTAAGCCATCCACCGCCACCATCAACAACAAGAACAACAAATACCTTATTGGTTGACACGTCATCAACCCCACTGTAAGCCATCCACCGCCACCATCTACAACAAGAACAACAAATACCGTATTGGTTGACCAGTCATCCACCCCCACTGCTAGCCTGTCCACCACCACCTCCCCGCTGTCGGTGACGAAGAACACGACAACTTCCACCAGAGGAGCCATGGCCGATTTCACTTCGAACGAGATGTCCCTCTTCGTGCGACGTCCAGAGTTCTTGTCCGTCCTACTGGCGACGAGGGCGCTCTTGGAATACACCTGAGAAACAAACGCCAAAACATGAGCAATATGCCCACGCCAAGAGCTAGAGATGAGCAAATGTCAATACAACGAGGTCGGAGTTCAGTTGTTCATTGTCCGCGGGCCGTGCAGTCAATACAGAAAGATGTACAAGCTAAACTGCTCTTAGCCCTATTATGGTTGGCCGTAAGCTAACTGCTGCACCACAGTGTATGCCCATTTCTCGTAGCTAGATGCCCTAGGGGAATCAAATACGAGCAAAATGTCATAATTTTATGCTAGCTAGCCGAGTGTTGCGTTTTAAGAACACAAATGGTTGACAAAACATTCAAAGTCTTTCTGATCACACACACACTACAATTTTAAATGAGACGACCACTACTGCTGTTGTTGCAGTCTTTTCTGTGCTGATGGCAGCTAGTCCATGAGCTTCATCACCATGGATAAAAGAGAATGTGCTTACATAAAAGCAGGTGTCAAAAACGTGCCTTCTTTCAGAAACAGTTTTACACCCCATTTTGGGAGAACTTTCTTCAACAAAATCTTGGAAACGATTTAAATACGTTTAGGATTTAAGTGCTTGGGTTTGTTTTGTTTGACATCTGAAGTCCGCCTGCGTCTAGAAACAGGTAACAACGTTCAACAACAACACAAGTTCAGAGTCTCAGAGTATGATTGTGCACTTACAACACCACTATTTTGTCCCAAATTTAAACAAATTCGTGTTTGTTTCATAAAACGGTTCTAAAAAAAAACAAGTCGCGTAAGGCGAAAATACAATATTTAGTCAAGTAGCTGTCGAACTCACAGAATGAAACTGAACGCAATGCCATTTTTCAGCAAGACCGTATACTCGTAGCATCGTCAGTCCACCGCTCATGGCAAAGGCAGTGAAATTGACAAGAAGAGCGGGGTAGTAGTTGCGCTAAGAAGGATAGCACGCGTTTCTGTACCTCTCTTTGTTTTAACTTTCTGAGCGTGTTTTTAATCCAAACATATCATATCTATATGTTTTTGGAATCAGGAACCGACAAGGAATAAGATGAAAGTGTTTTTAAATTGATTTCGACAATTTAATTTTGATAATAATTTTTATATATTTAATTTTCAGAGCTTGTTTTTAATCCGAATATAACATATTTATATGTTTTTGGAATCAGCAAATGATGGAGAATAAGATAAACGTAAATTTGGATCGTTTTATAAATTTTTATTTTTTATTACAATTTTCAGATTTTTAATGACCAAAGTCATTCATTAATTTTTAAGCCACCAAGCTGAAATGCAATACCGAAGTCCGGGCTTCGTCGAAGATTACTTGACCAAAATTTGAACCAATTTGGTTGAAAAATGAGGGCGTGACAGTGCCGCCTCAACTTTCACGAAAAGCCGGATATGACGTCATCAAAGACATTTATAAAAAAAATGAAAAAAACGTTCGGGATTTCATACCCAGGAACTCTCATGTCAAATTTCATAAAGATCGGTCCATGAATCGCTCTACACACACACACACACACACACACACACACACACAGACACACACACGCACATACACCACGACCCTCGTTTCGATTCCCCCTCGATGTTAAAATATTTAGTCAAAACTTGACTAAATATAAAAATGGAATGGGGGACGAACAATACACTAAATGTTACCACAGTCCGCAGGTAAAATAGCCTACCTATTGACTTCAAGTTAAGACCTAGTTTTATTCGGATAACGTGTACATGCATGGTTAAAATGTTAAATTTGATGTTTCCAACAACCATCAACCATCAGCTGCCGGTGCATCGATTGTCGATTTTATGCCGGTGGAAATTATATTGTGGGATGGATTTGTATTCGATGCTGATATCATCTTCTGCACGTTCCTGTCCTTTTCTTGCATTTTTCTTTGTCACGTGATGAATAGGTATCATCAAAAAATCTTTACTTACAACTCTAAGTATTCTCACAAGACTCAAAGGTTACTTTCCTTCTCTTGTAAATCATGTTCTTAATCACCACCTTGTCCATGCTTTCACATGGGACATGTGTGTCCAGTCGTACTCATACAAACAAAATCAGCAGCCTGGTTGCCTTCTATGCGGAGACAAGACAAGACAAGACAAGACAAGACAAGACAAGACAAGACAAGACAAGACAAGACAAGACAAGGTAAGACAAGACAAGACAAGATAAGATAAGATAAGACAAGACAAGGTAAGACAAGACAAGACAAGACAAGATAAGATAAGGTAAGACAAGGTAAGACAAGGTAAGACAAGACAAGACAAGACAAGATAAGATAAGGTAAGACAAGACAAGACAAGATAAGATAAGATAAGATAAGATATGTCCATGTTCATTTGACATAAACATGGACATTTTTCTTTTGGCACCACATCGCATTTCTGATAACACAAACACACGATCGTAAAGCAGAATTGGACATACGAGTGGGTTGCTTTGTTTGACTTGCTTTCGTAACTAACACCTATATCAATCAGCAAAATCAAATTAGCCCAAACTAAATCTGTAATAATTGTTATCTGAATGTGTATTGATTATCATTTTAGAACGTGTACATAAGCAGTCTGCTTGTTAACGTTCTTAATGTTGTTATTGTTTGTTGTTGTATCAAAGAACAAGTCGCGTAAGGCGAAAATACAATATTTAGTCAAGTAGCTGTCGAACTCACAGAATGAAACTGAACGCAACGCAACGCAGCAAGACCGTATACTCGTAGCATCGTCACTCCACCGCCCGTGGCAAAGGCAGTGCCCGTGGAATTGACAAGAAGAGCGGGGTATTCGTTGCGCTAAGAAGGATAGCACGCTTTTCTGTACCTCTCTTCGTTTTAACTTTCTGAGCGTGTTTTTAATCCAAACATATCATATCTATATATTTTTGGAATCAGGAACCGACAAGGAATAAGATGAAAGTGTTTTTGAATTGATTTCGAAAAAAAAATTTTGATAATAATTTTTATATATTTAATTTTCAGAGCTTGTTTTTAATCCAAATATAACATATTTATATGTTTTTGGAATCAGCAAATGATGGAAAATAAGATAAACGTAAATTTGGATCGTTTTATAAATTTTTATTTTTTTTTACAATTTTCAGATTTTTAATGACCAAAGTCATTAATTAATTTTTAAGCCACCAAGCTGAAATGCAATACCGAACCCCGGGCTTCGTCGAAGATTACTTGACCAAAATTTGAACCAATTTGGTTGAAAAATGAGGGCGTGACAGTGCCGCCTCAACTTTCACGAAAAGCCGGATATGACGTCATCAAAGACATTTATCAAAAAAATGAAAAAAACGTTCGGGGATTTCATACCCAGGAACTCTCATGTCAAATTTCATAAAGATCGGTCCAGTAGTTTAGTCTGAATCGCTCTACACACACACACACACACACACACACGCACAGACAGACAGACAGACACACAGACACACATACACCATACCCTCGTTTCGATTCCCCCTCGATGTTAAAATATTTAGTCAAAACTTGACTAAATATAAAAAGAATAAAACACGCTTAAAACAGCAAAAAATCAAATTTAAAATAATCAAAATTTCCACTCAGCACAAAAAGCAGAGACCGCAACACGGTGGCCTAGTGGTAAGGCGTCCGCCCAGTGAGCGGGAGGTCGTGGGCTCGAACCCCGGCCGGGTCATACCTAAGACTTTAAAATTGGCAATCTAGTGGCTGCTCCGCCTGGCGTCTGGCATTATGGGGTTAGTGCTAGGACTGGTTGGTCCGGTGTCAGAATAATGTGACTGGGTGAGACATGAAGCCTGTGCTGCGACTTCTGTCGTGTGTGTGGCGCACGTTAAATGTCAAAGCAGCACCGCCCTGATATCACCCTTCGTGGTGGACTGGGCGTTAAGCAAACAAACAAACAAACAAACAAACAAAACAACAAGTCGCGTAAGGCGAAAATACAATATTTAGTCAAGTAGCTGTCGAACTCACAGAATGAAACTGAACGCAATGCCATTTTTCAGCAAGACCGTATACTCGTAGCATCGTCAGTCCACCGCTCATGGCAAAGGCAGTGAAATTGACAAGAAGAGCGGGGTAGTAGTTGCGCTAAGAAGGATAGCACGCGTTTCTGTACCTCTCTTTGTTTTAACTTTCTGAGCGTGTTTTTAATCCAAACATATCATATCTATATGTTTTTGGAATCAGGAACCGACAAGGAATAAGATGAAAGTGTTTTTAAATTGATTTGGACAATTTAATTTTGATAATAATTTTTATATATTTAATTTTCAGAGCTTGTTTTTAATCCGAATATAACATATTTATATGTTTTTGGAATCAGCAAATGATGGAGAATAAGATAAACGTAAATGTGGATCGTTTTATAAATTTGTATTTTTTTTACAATTTTCAGATTTTTAATGACCAAAGTCATTAATTAATTTTTAAGCCACCAAGCTGAAATGCAATACCGAAGTCCGGGCTTCGTCGAAGATTACTTGACCAAAATTTCAACCAATTTGGTTGAAAAATGAGGGCGTGACAGTGCCGCCTCAACTTTCACGAAAAGCCGGATATGACGTCATCAAAGACATTTATCAAAAAAATGAAAAAAAACGTTCGGGGATTTCATACCCAGGAACTCTCATGTCAAATTTCATAAAGATTGGTCCAGTAGTTTAGTCTGAATCGCTCTACACACACACACACACACACACGCACACACGCACACACGCACACACGCACATACACCACGACCCTCGTTTCGATTCCCCCTCGATGTTAAAATATTTAGTCAAAACTTGACTAAATATAAAAAGCAGACAGACCGTTGATTGTTGACACATGTCCAAGTGAAAGAATGCTCCTATTGCATGAGTGAAAAGTATTGTACATGTATATGTTGGTTTGTAAGATAGTGTGCACAGGAAGAATGGCATCTTCAAACCCGGTTCCCTTGCGCGCTTCTCACCTGATACGTTACATCACCAAACTTGACATTTGAGCTTGCCTCTATTTCCAGTTGTTTGCCCACCTGCACATAAATTCGATATAGAATGTAGAAAGAAAGAGCAAATATGACATATTTCTATAGTTTTGAATTAAGGAAATAATATAGTGCCGCCTCAACTTTTATTTCAAAACCAGATATCAATGACAAATAAAACAAAAATGTGGATATCATCTGGAAAAGTGTACATGTAAACTGTGTCCCTTATGCAGCATACATCCATTCATCCAACCCATGCATACCACCAATCCATTCATCCGACCCATGCATACCACCAATTCATTCATCAGACCCATGCATACCAATAATCCATTCATCCGACCCATGCATACCAATAATCCATGCATCCGACCCATACATACCACCAATCCATTCGTCCGACCCATGCATACCACCCATCCATTCGCATAGAAGAAAAGTACCAATCATCTACCTTTTTCGCATTCAAATGAACACAGAAAAACAAATTAGAAGTTTACCTTTGGCTGTTTGGTTTTAAGCTTGAGCTGCAGGAAAGCGTTGGAAGGTGATGTGAACTTGCTCAGATACTTTGTAACCGAGTGAGAACCACTCTGGAATAAAAACGTACATGCGTTTAATGAATTGACAAATGGCACTTAACGCTTCAAATACTTACACATTTGGAAGCCAAGAGTCACAATTCTAAAGCTTAACCCAAAACAACTGTGCCACACAAATTGTGTACGAGTGCCGTATTTCTTTAAAACAGGAAATAAAGATCAAAAATAAGTCACTCGCTCCATTGATATGTCCCAAAGAACAAAATATGGTCAGCGATTACAAAAAAAACCGATTTCTCTCTTTGGCAATCCTTGAACTTACATAAAACAAACTTTTATGTTATTGTCATGCTCCTTTCATGTTCTTGTTCTCATGGATAGACTATATAAAAGCATGTTTACTGTCAAAATGGGTGGGGAAGGGGAGGGGTGGTGGGGGTATTTAGGTAGTAGAAGCAACACAGATCAAAATTTAGCTCAAAAAGGGGTAATGCTATTTCAAACTGTGGTTAAAGGGATACCTTACATGGATGTAGTTTTAGAAATGTGCTTACCTGTTAAGTGTTATGTTTGTTTGCTGTTTATGCTTGAAATTCAGTTTCAAGAGTGGTAACAAAGATGTGTTTCTTCCATTTAACAGTAAAGTAACTGTGACTTGTGTTCTGTTTTGATCCTGTATTAGGGTTCTTTATGCGTTTTATCATTTGATTGTCGATTTGTTTACATATGCACATTAGAACCATTCTAATGTCTGCAGTTTTGGTTCGTGAAAGAGTCTGATACCCCACAAGTTTAAATCATTATCATAGGAATGACCACGTTAAGCTCTATTGTGTTTGTTAGTTCTGGACGTAACACTCTTGGAACTTAATAGAACAATGTATTTAACATTAATGTTCTTATTACTTTTACAAATTATATCCAGACTTCAAATTCTATTTCAAGGATGTAATATGTTTAGCATAGCGTACGACGACAGCTGTGACAACTATCTGTATTCACGAAAGTTTCTAGATCCTGGAGCACAACCACCACCACCACCACCACCACGGTAGCAGCAACAAGAAAAACAACAAGAACAACAACAACGAGAAAAACAATAGCAACAACAACAGCACCACAACCACAACAACAACCACTACTACAACAGCAACAACAACAACATCAGGAAAGTTACGGTGCCACGACTTTTCGTACAGAAAGTGTGTACGAACGTATCATATACGCGTATCTTAGATTAACTTACCCTTGCGTTCACATACACGTTGTATGCAGAATCGGGAATGGAATCTGTGTCCAGTTTGAACGTGGCCACGCTGTTGCTGTCAAAGGCCATTGTTTGAGAGGCTAAAGTCACAGTCTCGGTGGGGCGGTACCAGTAGTAGTAACGCGGCGTCGTAAAGAGATCTGTGTATCGTCGATAATTCGCAGTGAAAGTCACAGTCTGGTTTGATGCGTCCTTTAAGGGATTCTGGCCATTTGGTTGCAGCGCCTCCACCTAAATGTGAAAAAACACACTGATGCAATACAAATTATCGTTTCTCAAAGCAAAAACAAAACAACTATCATCCTGTGTGGCTGTATGTTAAGACAGACAAAAAGAAAGGGTGGAAAGAAAGACAGAAAGACGGAAAGACATAAAAAAGGGTAGCATGGAAGACAGAAAGTAAGAAACAAACAAATAAACACAGTAAGAGAGAAAGAAAGAAAGAAAGAACGAAAGAAAAAAAAGGGGAAAAAAGAAAGAAAGACAAACGAAAATAATAAAACAAGTCAACAAAATACGCCCAAGGCTGCTTTACTGCTTTATAAAGAAATACTTTATACAAATATGCTTTATCCGGAGAACGAACACAAAATAAGTGCAGTTCTTCAACAACTATCGATCTATCAACGCTTTGGTTTTGATTTGGATATATATATATATAGAATTATGCAATTCGTGAGCAAGCGCTACGTAAAACCAAAGCAGGGTATTTATTTGATCGAGTCACAGAAAAATGTTTTATACTAAAGCAAAGGTGAACAATCATATTCACAAATTAAATGACTTACGTAGAGGTTTACAGGCAAACCAGGCTTGTACGAACTTGGCGAAATTTGCATGTAGCGTAGCTGTAGGGGTCTGCTGTAGAAAGTAAGTGACGCCTTAGCCGACATATCGTCATCTGTGCCATCATCAGTGACAGTGACGTTGAAATCAAAGCTTCTGCCGTTGATGTTAAAGTAGTTGTAAAATCTGTTGTACCTTGTCCTGTAGTATTGAGCAACCATCTTAGAGCCAAGATCTTGAAGTTCTTTTAAGGTGAATTCAACTTCTGCTTCTCCGTTCCCGTCAAGCTGTGAACAGAAAGATTTTAAACTCGTTCGCTCGTACGTTTCACTGGTTGAATGGTCACTCTCTCTCTCTCTCTCTCTCTCTCTCTCTCTCTCTCTCTCTCTCTCTCTCTCTCTCTCTCTCTCTCTCTCTCTCTCTCTCTCTCTCTCTCTCTCTCTCTCTCTCTCTCTAAGTGTGTATAAATCCGCCCATAGGGCGACCATTGTAAAAAGGTTTATTTTGGCTACCAGTGTTATATCCGTTGTTTTTCAAGCAATATTAACTAAATTTTGTATTTACATTTGCTCAGGGACCTACACCCAACAATCATGAATTGACTGTGAAAATCAGTCCAGATTAAAGATATAGGTGTTTTACATGGTCGCCTCAATGATGATACATGTAATACGTTTACTCTCAGTTAAAAAAGAAATATATATATATATTATAAAAAAAACATCAGAAATTGTGAAAGAAACAATTAAAAGTCAGCAGAGACTTTCTTCCGAGATTTGTTAAAATCTCTTAGCAGAGATAGAGAGAGAAATAAGTATCCCTTCACAGACAGCCTATTGGGAGCATCAGACCCTCCTCAAGGGGGACCGAGATTTACAGAGCAATATATATATTATATACTAGATGAATACCCGCTTCGCCGGGTAGCCGGCTTCGCCGGGAAGAAGTACTTAGAGCCGTACGCCGGCTTCGCCGGGTCCGAACAATGGACCCGCCAAGCTTAGGTCCCTCCCAGATTCGTGGAATGGGTACAGCACGAAAATGATTCAGTAGCCATAATGCCATTCCTGACCATATCGAGTCCCATCCTTGTCGACGAATGTAACCGTGTTATTCACCTTTGGAGGCGAACTCCACTCAAACAGGATTGAGCAATTTAGAGCTTATCTCTAAGCCCTTTTGAACTGTTATGGCTTCTCAAAGGAAGGCCAGTACATACAAATACACAAAAGCCGCCAGACCACATCACAAACAGAACTGAACAATCCACAGGTGTTGCCCACATAGACACACACACACACACACACACACACACACACACACACACACACACACACACACAAACACAGAGAAGCCGTATATATAGAGAGATAGATGACAGTGTATTTTTCGCGTGGCTATAAATTGATTCGACCTTTGCACTTTTACAGTGAGGATAATTTACGGGTCCAATTTACGTTCTGGACACTGCGGTGACCTTCTAAAAATAGTAACAGAACGCAGGGAATATCCGAAGATGCCCCCTCATACTATAGTGCACCATACGAAGGAAGGGAGGTAAACGCTGAAAACATGGAGAAGATAAGGAAGAGTTACTGGGAATGGTGAAATGAACAGAAAAACCAAAATCGGTTCAGCGCTGCGCGCTGAGAGCACGTGTTGAAATATCTCATCGATGATATTGTGTCCGGGGTGTAGCTGAATACGGTGTCCAAATTTGAAAAAGATCCACCGAGAACTTTGGCTTTGGTGTGTCGGTATGGGGGCACGGGTAGCTGAGGAGGAACCAAAATCGGTTCAGCGCTGCGCGCTGAGAGCACGTGTTGACATATCGACCAGGTTGTGTCCTGTCCCGGGTGTACCTGAATTTGCCCACCAAATTTGAAGCAGATCCATCGAGAACTTTGGCCGTGCATCGCGAACACTCACACACACACACACACACACACACACACACACACACACACACACACACACACACAGACAGACAGACAGACACAAGTCGTATATATATAATTATATATATATAGATAGAGAGAGAGAGATAAATTTAGAATGAGAGCGCCGCTAAAAATGCCAACATGTGCACTCAAATTGCTTGGTAATTTCGAAGAGAACTTAGAAATAGATTTAGACCAAAAGCGAGAATGCGGAAGAATTACGTCATGAGCAAGGAAGGTCATCCTTTGCTCTGTGTGCCTTTGCCGCTTACATACCAACGTGGTATTTTGACAGCAGCAAGCACACTAGAGAAAAAGGAAGAGGAGGGAAGCGGGTAGAAATAGATCTAGAAAGAATAATAAAACAAGAAAGGTAATTTGTTGGAACGTTTGTTATTGAAAAAACAATACGTTACAATCACTTACGCACACAGAAGAACAAAAAAAAACCAAGAGGGTTGCAGTCAGGCAAGATGAGCAAATCTAAAAACAAAGAGACTGCCAACGTTCCAAAATTCAGAATCAAAACACAAGAAAGGTAATTTGTTGGAACGTTTGTCATTGACAAAACAATACGTTACAGTCTCTTTGTTTTTAGTTCTAGAAATAATTCTGTTTCGATTTACGGATTTCGGCTAGCCAAGTCGTGGGAAATGTGCTTTCAAGGCATGGCGAGGGTGTTTTCAAATCGTGGTAAAGGCGCTTTCAAAGTATGGCAAGGGTTGTTTCAATTAAAGCATTGCAAAAGTGTTTGCAAGTACGGAATTACAATGGTGCTTGCAATTAGGGTATGACAAGGATGCTTTTAAGGTGTTGGAAAGGTGCTCTCAAAGCATGGTAGGGATGCTTTAAAGGCATGGCAATAATGTTTTCACGGCACGGGAATAGTTTTAGCATATTGTTTTTGTTTAAGCTCACCTGAAAGTTCTTCTCAAATGACGCATTTGTGTAACGAGCATAGTAGGAATAATTCCAAGTTGCAACAACAGAACCATTCCCCCTCACTGGTGATCCAAATGTGTACCTGAAAGCAAATGAACCCCACAAGGTAAACACACTGACAAAAAGATAATGAGGAAGAAGAAGAGCATGAAACAACAGCAACAACAAACAAGTCGCAAAAGGCGAAATTACAACATTTAGTCAATCTGTCGAACTCACAGAATGAAACTGAACGCACTGCATTTTTTTCACCAAGACAATACAGCTTCGTCAATCCCCGTGGCAAGGAAATCGCTGACTTTTCACGTGCAAAACGAAGTGAAATTGACAACCCAGTATAGCACAGTAGCCTATTGCGCTAAGCAGGAAAGCGCGCTTTTATGTATTCTTTTTAACTTTCTGAGCTTGTTTTTAATACAAACATATTATATCTATATGTTTTTGAAATCAGGAACATCTAAAGAATAACATGGAATCATTTTTGGATCGATTTTACAAATTTTAATCGTGGTACCTAATCAACATATTTTCGTTAATTGTGATCACATTTTTATGTGTATTTTTTTAGATTTAGAATTTGATGAGAAATACGACGCAATCATTGTTAAATTTGTTTACAAAAAATAGATAAAAATGACAACTTTAATGAGCACATTAATTAATTAATTATTAAGCTTCGGAGCTGCAATGCAATCCCATAGTCCGGACTTCGTCAACCAATTTGGTTGAAAAATTAGAGAGCGTGACAGTGCTGCCTCAACTTTCACAAAAAGCCGGATATGACGTCATCAAAGACATTTATTAAAAAAAAAAGAAAAATAGGGATGTCATAGAGATATCACACCCAAGAACTCTCACATGAAGTTTCATGAAAATCGGTCCAGTAGAATGAATCGCTCTATACACATACACATACATACATTAACAGCTATTGTGTTTTCAGCGTAGCAATAGGGTCCGATATTTAGACGAGACAAGTATAATGCTCGAGTCTAAATATCGGACACTATTGCTACGCTGAAAACACAATAGCGTTTATATAGCTATTCTGGCATTATATTCAGTGTTAAAATCATGTTTTTGTCAGCAACAACTACCAGAATGGTCCATGTCGTGGATTGCAGACGACGGTTATAGTGCGCATATCCCTTTGCGCATGAAGCCACGCAAATCACCAAACATTGAAAAACCCACGGACATGTAGCCTACACGCCGTATAAACGGTTGCGTCGACTGAAAGCCGCGGGTTCGGTTGCATCGACTAAAAGCCGCGGGATCAGGACACGCGAGGTGAGTTTCTCCACAAAATTACAAATCTCTTCTCTTAATTAGTAGATTATCACATAACTTTTGTTTACACTTTGAACTTAGGTGTTGTAGCATCACATCATCGATTTTTTTACATTGATTGCATATACGTGTGCATGTTGAACTGTGATTATTTACACTTGTTCAAGCGCATTTTTGTAAATTTTGACTTTCAACCTTCACCACCAAAAATCAAGCTTTCGGACAAAGCTACAGACAATTAAGATGTAATTGTAACCGAGTGCCAAATGTACTTTACCCTGATCACCGGGTCAAATGTAACTGAGTGCCCCTTTCTCACCAAGTTCAACACTCAAAGCAACTGACACAAGTTAAATTACCAGGTTCTTTATTTCCATACGATGATGAGGGGAAAATGGGGTGCGTATCGCTAGCGCTACGTGTCATTTGTGCTACGTGTCATTTGTCCTACGTGCCGCTATCGCTACGTTGATTAGTGCTACAAATAATTTGTCGATGAGTCGCTATCATTCGTTCATTATCACTACGTGTCGACAGCACTACATCTTTTAGCGCTACGTGGGAAAGCGGGGGTTTACCTTCAAATACAAAACTTCCAATGTATTACTCCCTAGAACAACCCAAAACAACACTCTAAATCCTTTACTCTAAAGCTATGTTTTAGATTCCCACTCTAAACTATGCTTTAAAACAACACTTTAAATCCTCCCTCCAAACTACACTCCAAAACTCTACTCTAAATCCTCACTCTCAACTTCAATCAAAAAAGTCCAAAAAAAACACAATAGAACTCTAATCTAAAACAAACGAAATCTAAAAAAACAACCTAAAAACAATTCTCCAAAGAAAACAATCTAACAAAACCTAATTAAAACCTCGTCTCCTAAACCTAACTAAAATCTAACTGAACCTAACTGAAACCCCGTCTAACGAAACCTAACTAAAACCCTCTAACGAAACCCCGTCGCACATTCCGCCATTCTGTAAATCACAGAATGCACGTCATAAGCATACATAAACAACTCAACAATTTCAACCACCGCAAACTAAATCCTTTAACAACAACAAAACACATCATTCCTTCCAAATAACATGCCTACAATACAGTTCTCTCAAACACTCAAACGGTTTTCTAAAACATTCAATAAACAAAAGTTTTCCCGAACATTCAACTCACAAAACAATCTACTTGAACATTCAAATAAATCCTCCCAAAGCATGTCACAACCTGCACACTACCCATTATATAAAAATAGCATATGAATAACATACCCGTCTCAGAAAAATCACATCACGGTTCCTTTTCTGTTCCGACAAACCCGCCACTCGACCGCTCACTGGATACGTCTGTTCGGTTCGATGCCCCAGCGAAAAGTAAATACCCCAACCCATAACATCCCGCGTGCCTACGTCACAAGGTTAAAACAAATTCAACTCAGAGGGGTGTCGGGTACCAAAAAGCGATCATTTTACCATAGCAAATTTAAGAATCGGCTCTTCCGCCAGACCATATCAATACAGACAAAACACAGTCTCGGAAACTTTAGTGGATCCCCGATAGTACAGGTTTGAGTCCTCGATAGCACAGAGGTACCACGAGTTCACGAGTTCAAACGGATGCGCAAAAGTACATGTGTACCGTAACTGTCATTCAGTCACAGGCTTACATAATCAATGATTATTTATTGACTATTGGGTTAATTTTTATTAGCTAATGTTACATGGTTACTTCATATTTTACGGATATGTAAAGACACCAAACAGTTTGACGGTTGTACACCATGGAAGAGCATCAAGGGCGGATCAATTCACTTTGGATGGGGGGGGGGGGGGGGGTTATAAAATGACTGCGAAGATACAGGTTGACGGCGCCGAAGGCGCCTAAGCCTCTAGGGGGGTCCGGGGGCATGCCCCCCTGGAAATTTTTTTTATCCAAAGAAGCAAAATAGAGCTATCTGGTGCATCCTGAGCCAATAAATTACCTCTTTTTTGGGGGGGTGGGGGGGTGGGGGGGTGGGGGGGGGGGGGTTACGTAACCCGTGTAACCCCCCCCCAGATCCGCCCTTGAGCATGGTTGCACGTCGCGACAATAGTTGATTGCCAGCGGTTGTGCACCATGGGACATTGTCCTTCCAAATTTGCCAGTAATATCAAGTTATATTAGGTGAATGTCTCAGCTCTTGTTTTGTTATGTTTTTATAGCCCCCCACCACCTTTAATGCAGATGTTTTGTGCTTTTTTACAATCCGATAACTCCATTTTTTGCTTCTCTGCAATCCCCAACCCCCACGGTAGCGGGCTACCACCCCCCCACCGATCCCGGCAGAGAGGGGCCGGATCCGCCCCTGGGGAGAGAGAGAGAGAGAGAGAGAGAGAGAGAGAGAGAGAGAGAGAGAGAGAGAGAGAGAAAGAGAGAGAGAGAGAAGAGAGAGAGAGAGAGAGAAGAGAGAGAGAGAGAGAGAGAGAGAGAGAGAGAGAGAGAGAGAGAGTAAGACGTAAGACATTTTATTGCATAAACAAAGTTCATTGCAAGGGGAGGCTATGGGGGTGAGGGTCTACAAGTTAGTATACATAAGAAATTGCAAACATATTAAATGATTAGAAAACAACCTTATATACAAGCCTGAACACACTCATTATCTTGCCTTTTCGTGTGCATGTAGCACGTGATCATCTTAACAAGACCACCGAGGTGAAAATAAAACTGTAACAATAAAACAACGTTGACCCAAAAAATGAAAATAGCTATAATATACACACTTAAGTAAAATCAAATAATGTACATGCAATA
This sequence comes from Littorina saxatilis, assembly GCF_037325665.1. Lineage (NCBI taxonomy): Eukaryota > Metazoa > Mollusca > Gastropoda > Littorinimorpha > Littorinidae > Littorina > Littorina saxatilis. Next base: position 38,589,536 of record NC_090250.1, read on the forward strand.
AACAGCCAATATTTTTTGTCATTTATGCTGATTCGCATCCATGGTTTATGCAGTGGACAGGTGATTTCAGGGGCCGGACTCCATCTGCCATAGAAAATTATAAATATCAGAGTGCGAGTACCATCCTAAAAAAAAAGTGCGTGTCTCCATGAAACTATTGGGACTGTACACTATCCGGGTCAAACCACCTGTACAGTGGCCGGCAAAAGTATTGCACCACATAGAAAGAGTTTCAAACGGTCTTTTTAATACAATCAAGTATACTACACTCATGAATTTTCAACATAGTAAAAACGAAAGTCCCCTCTTTCTTGTGATACCAAATCGGTTAGCAAATGAAGAGTTCTTACATATATAATTAGGACCGTTAAAATGTAAGGTGATTTCCCGATTCGTTCAAAGCAATTTTAGTCATTTCCGTTCTTCCCATTTGGTGCGATACTTTTGCTGGCCACTGTACACCATTACATGGCATGATGTTTGTTGTACAATGTTCAGAAGCGGTTTTGCAGCCTTAAAGTAAACCTTTTAAACTTTCAATTACTTCCACGGCGCACAACCAATGACTACCGTGGCGCACAACCGGTCTGTACAAGGATTTTCCGTGGTGTGCAACCGTCAAACTGTTTAGTGTCCTTGCATATCCGTAAAATATAAAGTAACTATGTAACATTAGCTAATACAATTTAACCCAATGGTCAATAAATAATCATTGATTACATCTTAATTGTCTGTAGCTTTGTCCGAAAGCTTGATTTTTAGTGGTGAAGGTTGAAAGTCAAAATTTACAAAAATGCGCTTGAAAAAGTGTAAATAATCACAGTTCAACATTCACACGTAAATGCAATCAACGAAAACAATCGATGATGTGATGCTACAACACCTACTAAGTTCAAAGTGTAAACAAAAGTTATGTGATAATCTACTAAATAAGAGAAGAGATTTGTAATTTTGTGGAGAAACTCACCTCGCGTGTCCTGATCCCGCGGCTTTTAGTCCATGCAACCGAACCCGCGGCTTTCAGTCGACGCAACCGTATATACCGCGTGATGTATTTCGGAGAAGACTCAAGATAACCGAATGTTTAGCATTACGTCATTATGCTAGGAATCATATGACGTCATGACGTATCATGCTTGCTTACGTATATTCTTTGCGTATATTCTATGTTCGAAAGTCTGACTTCTGTTGGGGATTTGTGTGATGAAGACTGCGGTAAATCTGTAGATGATAAGAGAACAAGGATTGTCTCAGAAGAAACGACTAAATGTTTCAGACCGGTAACTTCATTTCAACATTGCACAATACAATGGACGTTCTATGTGTAACCGTGTGCCAAAACACTACGATCACCTCGGGAAGCGAAGTGCAATCAAACAGGATTGAAAATGTTAGGGCTAATTTCTTAGCCCTATAAAAACTGTTATGCAAACCCGAAGGTTTCCATGAACATACAGACAATCGGAAACCACCAGACCCCATCACAAACAGAACTCTACAAACCACAGGTGTTGACTTTAAAGGCCAACAACTCGGGTGCAGAGTCCGCTGTGAAAGGAGCGGTAGCCTCCCCTGTCACAATCGCCCCCGTTTGAAATGAACTTCGTCCCGAAGTTCCGAACCGGGAGACCACTGTCCATCCCAAGTTCGCAGAATGGGAACAGCACGAAAATGTTCAGTGGTCATATTATGCCATTACCTGAACATATCATGCCGAGTCCCATCCCTGCTCGCAAGCGCCAGATGTAACCGTGTGCCGAAACACTACGATCACCTCGGGAAGCGAAGTGCAATCAAACAGGATTGGAAATGTTGTTATGCAAACCCGAAGGTTTCCATGAACATACAGACAATCGGAAACCACCAGACCCCATCACAAACAGAACTCTACAAACCACAGGTGTTGACTTTAAAGGCCAACAACTCGGGTGCAGAGTCCGCTGTGAAAGGAGCGGTAGCCTAACCTGTCACATATGTGACAGGAGAGTTTGCTGATTATGTGTTAAACATAGGAAAGATCGTCTGCTAGAATCAGAGATAGGTCGCTTCAGATTGCAGCGTCTTGAACTTTGCAAGGTTTGTTGCCTGTTAAAGAACTGGATTTTACACGTAATGTATGTCATGTACAGTAAGCAACAAAAAACACACACACAAAGCCAATGACATCGTCTGTCGACTAGTCACAAAAACAAACCTGGCGAGGTATGCGTGTACTTTATACACGTGGAAGAAACCGGAACCATGCGTCTTTGTTATTGCCGATATCGGCAAACAATGACCAACTTCCGTAGCGTTATCCTTTGATGATCGCAATGGGGATGTGTGAGACCATCCAATCACAGCCCCTGAATTCCCCCACGTGTCAATCAGAATAGCTATATGTATACATATCAGAGGATTTAATTCACTGATGACACAATGTGACATACATTCATATTTTATCCTACATACGTGAGAGAGACACCCGTGAGATAATAATCGTTCAAATCACACGTGTTTATATCATGTAAACGAGGTCATGTCAAGCAAGTCTGGCAAGGACCTGTTTTTCCACTGCTTATGATGCCAAAGTCACCGAGACAAACGTCATTATAGAAACAAAAATTGCGCTCGCTAATTACCCTCGATGAATCTTTAGAACTAACACGTCACGCCACACTGTCAGGGTGACGTTTCTTTGCTTTGACGTAATAGATTGCACGAGGCTTTAGAAGAGATCGAGGTTCCAAAACAAGCATCTTCAATTTAGCTGCCTCGACTGCAGGACATTTTCAGTAAAATACACGTAAGTACAGTATGTAGGATAAACAGAATACTACATGGCTTGCTGTATCGTACCAAATTTACACTCGTTGCTTTTTCAAATAGTGAACAGCTCGCTTTTGCTCGCAGTTCACTATTTAAAAAAAAAACTCGTGTAAATCTGGTACGACACAGCAAGCCATGTAGTATTCTCTCTATATACACACACACATACACCACCACCCTCGTTTCGATTCCCCCTCTATGTTAAAACATTTAGTCAAAACATCATCAGCAGCAGCAACAGCATCATCATCAGCAGCAGCAGCATTCTCATCATCATCATCATCATCATCATCATCATCATCATCATCATCATCATCATCATCAACAAGAACAACACAAACAAAAACAACTACGTCGACGACACACATCAATACATCACCATCAACAAGAACAACATCAACTTGACGTGGGAACAGTATTGAGTATTGCGTATAATAACAGTTCAGCGTTGCGACGGCAGAACTACTTATTTGCTCTTGTCGACACCAACGATACCGGGGATATAGCTCAGTTGGTAGTGCGCTGGATTTGTATTCAGTTGGCCGCTGTCAGCGTGAGTTCGATCCCAGGTTCGGCGGAAATTTATTTCACAGAGTCAACTTTGTGTGCAGACTCTCTTCGGTGTCCGAACCCTCCCCCCGTGTACACTACATTGGGTGTGCACGTTAAAGATCCCACGATTGACAAAAGGGTCTTTCCTGGCAAAATTGCTTAGTCACAGTTAATAATTGTCTACCTATACCCGTGTGGCTTGGAATTATTGGCCGTGAAAGGTAAATATGCGCCGAGATGGCTGCAATCTACTGGTCTTATATAAAATTTCATCTCACACGGCATCATTGCAGAGCGCCTAGAACTGTACCCACGGAATATGCGCGATATAAGCCTCATATTGATATTGAAAATGATGCATGAAGGCAGTCAGAAAAAAGTAAGAGAGAGAGAGAGAGAGAGAGAGAGAGAGAGAGAGAGACAGACAGACAGACAGACAGACAGACAGACAGACAGACAGACAGACAGACAGACAGACAGAGACTGAGAAAGAGAGAGAGAGAGTTTTGGGTTACAAAAGAAAAGCGTAGACATTGGACGAAAAGAAAGAAAATAGGGGAAAGAGTTGAAAGTATACACGTCCACGACGTTGTTCTTCTACTCTTTTCTGTTTTTACATTTAGTCAAGTTTTGATTTGTTGTTGTTTAGGGCGCATGAACAATGGACGAAGGATAGAAAGGATCGCAGCAAGAGAGAAAGGAACAAAAGAGACTCACTTTGCAGTCACTTTACCCACAATTTTGTCATCAGTGGTCACAGCAAAGTCTGGAAACTTGACCTTGACTTCAAACTGTGGCAACTCTGTGGGAGAGTGATACAATACATATGTCATCATTTTTTAGCGGATGATTAACGGGCCATTAAGCGATTTTTTGGCGCAAACGGAGTCTGGAAGTCGGGTTATCAGCCTGTTTGTCCGTATATCTGTCTTAGCTTATATTGGCAATGGTTTTTGCACTCATATATACATATATGGGAATACATATGTAATTATATCACTACATGTGGTACATATTCAACATTTAGAGAAGGAGAAGTTAATATACACGTTACATGAGTACAACAACAAGAAGGAGAAGACGAAGAAGAAGAAGAAGAAGAAGAAGACAGACAAAAATAGTATTACCATATTCTTCCACCTTGAATGTTTTTATTTCATTCACGCCCTGAAAAGAAAGTAAGGAAAATATCAAATGCTGTTTACAATGAAACATGATTTGAAAACACGCACACCTATATGTGTGGATGGTTACCTAAGAGGCGGCACTGGGTGCAGTGCCTTTCTAGTGCACTTGCACTACAACAGCACTGGGTGCAGTACTCGCTCCGGCATCGAAGAATTTTGCACTAAAAAATGCACAAAATTTGACCTATTTCGTCGCCTATAGAGGACGGAAAGAATGTCATTTTGAACATTGTTATGACATTCTTTCCGTCAAAAAAGTCAATTTAACGGTGTTAAATGAAGCGACCATCCACACAATTAGGTTGCCATCCAGAGTTTAAATTGCCATCCACGTGTGGATGGTTGCCTTATGGTGATTTAGGCAACCAAACCTGTGGAAACATGGGTACACACACACACACACACACACACACACACACACACACACACACACACACACACACACACACACACATATATATATATTTAAACACACACGCACGAACGCCCGCTTACCCTCCCCCATTCACACACACACACACACACACACACACACACACACACACACACACACACACACACACACACACACACACACACACACACACACTCGCGCGAAAACACGGATCACAAGCACACATCACACATACATTTGTTCTGACCAGACAGAACACGGTGTTTGTGTGTGTGTGTGTGTGTGTGTGTGTGTTTGTGTGTGTGCTTGTGTGTGTGTGTGTGTGTGCGCGCGTGTCTGTGCGTGCGTGCGTGAAGAATAAGAATAAGAATAAGAATAAGAATAATAATAAGAATATAGTTTATTGTCATGAAACCATTTAGGTTTATAAGACACATACATGTACATAAACAACAACATAAATCATTATGTTTTTTTAAGAAAACAATTGTATACGAACTTCCCCAACATGAATTGTAGATTGTCTTCCAACAACAGTTGACTGGGCATAGTATAAACAGGTATACTTTTATTGACCTGTTTCATTAATTGTTCTCTAAAATGTTTATATTCAATACATGTATCTAGCATATGTAATTCATTTTCTATTACTCCACAACGTTGACATAATCTGTTTTCTTTTGGCGTATTATCATATCGGCCTTTTTCAATCTTCAAGTCATGTGCACTTATTCTAAGTTTACACAATGCCTGTTTGTATTTAAAATCAATATCATTGGTTAAGTATGAAGCAGTTTCATATTCCTTTGTTACAATCCTGTAAAATTCTAATTTGGAAGAACTGTTTACTTTTTCTGTCCAAAATTGCATATATTTTCCTTCTAACTTCTGCAATATAACATGTTTCAATCTTTTTCCACTAAAGGTAAACTGATTTTTCCAAACGTGATCTAATCCTAAAGTGTGTAGTATTTGTTTCACAAACGATATCCATGGGTTGTTATCATGTGCAACATTATACATGTGGTCATATAACATACTTAAGTGAGATGTTTTTGGGCGTTCTAATATGTGTATCCAGTAAGAAATGACCTGACAAATTATCTTTAAGGTAATTGGATATCTTCCTAATTCGCCTAACACTGGCAATACCATAGCCTTTTTATGTACACCAAGAAACTGTCTACAAAACTTCGAATGTAACATTTCATGACTGAATTTATTAGACAGACATTCCTTAAATAAATCGTTGAGATCTAGTTCTTTCTTTCCCTTCAACCTATGTGGGAACCAAATTTCTGCTGCGTATGTTGATATTGGCATAATTAAACTATCATAAAGTTGTGATATAATATCGAAATTAATATCAGTCCTTCTAAATGTTCGACGAAGTGTATGAAGCGCTTTGTTTGCTTGTTTACTCAAATGATCTTGAGCTCTAATAAAATGTCCACGCTTGTGTAAAATTACTCCCAAATATTTATACTCTTCAGCCGTTTCTATAATATCCTCTCCAAAACGAAAGGAAATGTGCACCTTAGGGTTCACTTTAGAAAAAACCACTACTTTCGTTTTAGTTTTATTTATTTTCATTCCCCATTTATTGCAGTATTCATTAAGATGATCAAGTTTCCTTTGTAGTCCTTTCTTTGAAACTGAAAAAACAACTAAATCATCTGCATATAATAAACATGGGATTCGATACGTCGAAAAAGCCTCAATTTTTGGAGAATCATTATCCAGCAAATTTTGAGTAATATCGTTGATGAATATATTAAACAAAGTTGGGCTTAATGTGCTGCCCTGATGCACTCCTTTTTTAATCATAACTTCTCTACTGTATCTATCCTCCGATTTTGCACAAATTGAAGCATTTGTATACATATCTTTGATTATGTTATAGCATTTTCCTTTAATTCCGGTTCGGAATAATTTTGTAAGTAATGCATCGTGCCAAACATTATCAAATGCCTTTTGAAAATCAACAAAACATCCATAGAGTCTACCATTTTTAACATTCAAAGCTTGATCAATAATTTTTTTAATAATAAATATTTGATCCGTTGTTCTGTATTTTTTTCTGAAGCCAGCTTGTTCTTTGATTAATATATTTTCGTTATCTAGATACAAGTTAATTCTTGTGTTTATGATTGTACTAAATATTTTTCCTAATGTACTTGTTAGTGTTATTCCACGATAGTTATTAACATCTAATGGATTACCGTTTTTATACAATGGAATATTTATACCATTCTTCCAATTATCTGGATATATGCCTGTTGAAAATATCATATTGAATATATTTTTGATAATTATCATTGTCTTTGGCAGACTCGTTTTTATCATCTCATTAGTTATTCCATCTTTTCCCGGGGACTTTTTGTTCTTTTGATGCAAACACGCTTCTTTAACTTCTTTATCTGAAATTATTCTATCCATAACTGATGAACCAACATGATAACATTGTCCTATGTTATCTAATTCATCTTTTATTTTTTTTCTTTGTTCCTCTTTTACTTCAATGTCCTTCCCAATAATATTTTCAAGATGAGAAATCCACTTTGAAGTACTTATATGATGTTTATGTGTAATTCGCTCACCCATCGTTTGTAATTCCTTTAAGGTTCTCCATGCTGTAGATGGGTCCTTATTGAGATCGTCATTTAATTTATTTACCAAAATATTTTTGTATTTGCGTTTCTTTTCTTTTATACACCTATTATATATTTTACGTTTGGCAAAATATTTTTCTCGAATATATTGGTTATATGGTTGTCTATTTAATGCATTTAATATTGATTTAATTTCTTTTTTTTGTATGTAACAGTCCATGTCAAACCATTTCTTGTTTTTCTTTTTCTTACGTTTATTTTGTTTATTTTTCTTACTCAGGCTGATATTGGCAACTGAGCTCATTATATCTGTAAATTCATTCACTATCTCATTTACCTTATCCACAGAAGTCGTTGTATTATCTTGAAAGTAGCTGTTCACTTGATTTTCAATTTGAAGAAGTTGGTCTTGTATCCATGGCATTGTAATTGCTTTTTTGAATTTTTCTTCTGATAGATTATCCCACTTATATTCATTTTTTTTACCACTATTCTCATGTGATGTTTTAAAACTTGAATTATCGGGTGAACAATATTTCTTCGTTTTTTTATGAAAGGGAGATGCAACAATATTCAACTCTATTGGACAATGATCTGAATATTGTGAGAGTGGGTGAACTGTCATGCTTAAAATGTCTTGTTTTAATGCTTTAGAACATATGAAATAATCCACCACACTACTACCGTTGTGATTGTAACATGTAAATCGACCATCAAGGTCACCTAGTGTTCTCCCATTCAAAATGTACATATTATTATCAATACATATGGATATCAGTCTTCTTCCAGATTTTTGTACTAATTTATCCATGGAGTTTCTGTTATGAAGATCCTCAAAACTATAGTTGTTTGGAAGGTGATCTGAATGATCATCATCATCGTCATCATCCATTTCAATATAATCAGAAATCCTAGCCGTTCTTGCATTAAAGTCACCACATAAAATAATGTCACCTCTTGTAGCAAGTTCTTCAATATTTTCCTCAAGGCTATCCCAAATCTTCAAACTGTTGTCTCTTCCAAATGAGGATGTCACTGGGGGAATATACACACATCCGATGAATATGTCATTATTGTTAATGCCTCCCATTTTGATCCAAACCATATCAGAATTGCTTCTTGGTAAAATACAAACTTGTTGTCTCAGATGTTCCTTGATAAATACAGAAATCCCTCCTGATGAACTCATTGATTTTTTCCGTTTTGGCCTGGTGTAATGAATACCAGGGGCAAAATTGGGAATGTGGATGTTCTTTACATTTTCTCTATCTTCATGCATTTCTTGTATGCAAATAATATCATATTTATTAAAGTGATTTATGATCTCTTCAACCTCTAATTTGTTTGTCTTTAACCCATCAATGGTTTCTTTACAACCTTTTATATTCCATGACAATATTCTAATCAACTGTTTAAACATTTTCTGTCAAACTTTAAATAGGAAATAACGCACTTTAAAAGCTTGTTTCAATCACTCTCAGAAATATGAATTACGGATTATGATATTCGAGATTTCATCTTCAAGCAAAATAGATGTCTATTTTGACGGTAAAATAAAAACGTCAACCTGTTTCCATGTTTATTTTCTGGATTTTATAGTACATCTGTCTATTACAACTGCCACATGTCATGAATCATTTTCTTCTGTATTGGAATGATTCAATGTATCCATGCTCTGGTTTCTCTTTTCCTCGTGTACCTTCCCTCTCGTACAAAGAGTGGTATGGCTTCCTTCCGTACCTATTGTTCCAGTGATAATGGCGTGGTTGGTGACTTGTATAAACTTTGGATGATTGCTTTTCGTCGTAGTATGGAGCGTGGCTTGACTGACCATAATGATCGTTCTCGTTCTCAAAATAATACCTTTCCTTTGACTGTTTGTGCTCGTTACGTCGGGCGTAGTTGTTCTGGTAATTACGATTGTATTTATTACTGTACCATCGTTCAGAGGAGTACATATTTAATTGTTCATCTTCATAACGTTTGACGTTGTTCTGGTGGCTGCGGTATCCGTTGTGTCTTCTTTCATATTGATCGACATGGTTGGACCTGGTGTGTGGATGGTATCTTGTATGCCCGTTGAATGGCTGCTTATCTTCGAAGTGTGGAGCGTGGCTTTTTTGAGCATGGTATCTGTACTGCTCATTTTTGTAATGTTGAGCGTTGTGATTCTTGTCACTGCGGCTGTACACTTCGTAGTTATGAGCTTCGGTGTTCTGTCTTTTGCGTTTGTACTTCCTGAATGAGGTTTTTCTTCTTGGGATTTTCCAGAGCATCTGTTCCAAGTGTCGTCCAATGTTGGCTGCCATGATTCCTGTTCCTTTCAAATTCGGATGCAATTTGTCAGTTTGAAGATGAATCTCTGGACGCAGCGTATCATGACTGACAAAAGTGATGTTTTCATCTTCATGCATCTCCATGAACAACATGCAGTTGAACATTTCTCCCTTGTGTTTGAGTTCAGCTTGATCGGTTTTCGCTATTTTACTTATGACAATCGGAATGTCTGGCCTCTTTTCTCTTATCTCTTTTACGACTGACTTTATTCCCTCTATCGCTGTTTTGGCGTCCATAGATCTCAAGTCATTTACGCCTGTATGTATGACTACCGCTTTGACTTTTAGATCCCTTGCCTGATGTACGTCCATCTTCACTTCTTTTGTCGTCGCTGTTTTAACTTTCATAACTTGTAGACCGTAACCGTCTCCCAATCTCTTTGGATCCAAGTCCTTCAGAATAGAGTCGTGGAAGATCACCACTGTTGGTCGCTCACATTCTTCGTTGGAATCCGATTCCTCTTCACTACTGCCGGAACTGGATGATTCATCTTCATGTGAAGGGTTGGTGCTGTTGCTTTCCTCGACTTTGTCCACGAGATTTTGTTTGCTTGTAGTGAATTCGTCTGTTTTTGATCTTTTGACATCATCCTTGTCTAATGTGATGGGACGTTCTTTGGGTGTTTTGACAACGGAACTGTACATTTTGGTATTTTTTACCCCGTTTTTGTTCTTTGAAACTGACCTTCTCGGTGTTCCTGCAATCAGGACATTCTCTTCCTCTGGGACTTCTTCACACATGTTGTTTGGAGATGCAAAGGGAGTTTCTTCTACGACTTCGTTTTTTCTTTTTTTGTACGTTGAACTCTCACCTTCAGCTTTTTCGTTTGGTGTACTTAGCGTGTGAATTGTTGTAGGCGCTTTCTGTATCGACAAGTCATCTTTCACTGTGTTATGTGCGCTTTTCTTCTTAATCTTGCCGAAAAAAGATGGAGTCAGGTTTTTCAAAATGTTCATGGAGGAGATCAAGACTGAATCAGTCTCAGAACTCTCCATTTGACTTTGAGACTCAGTTTGCACTTCTGCATCAATCATATGTTTCTCTACATTTTGATTACATTCTCCTCTCTCTTTGTCAGTGCCACCTCTTACAATAGTTTCTGTCAACACAAGCGCCAAGTTCTGTATTGCACTCTCCATGTTGTTCAGGGTTGTCGAGATTGATTGATTGTGCGCCTTGATAATGTTTTTTAGATCGCTGTTCTTCTTTGCATCATCGTACGCATCGACGTCATTTTTGTTGACGTCATCTGGATGTTGTGGCATCTTCTTTTCCGTGTTTCCGTATTCATGTACATGCTCAACAATCACTTCATCGTAAAAGTCGTTCTCACTGCATCTTTCACATGTATATTTTCTCTGAGATTTAGCAAATATACAAATTTGATAAATTGGCAGTTCTGTGCACGTGTAATGAATTTTTCTGGAACATCCGGAACATCTCAGTGTTCTCTCCTCTGAATTTCTTTCTCCACAGATACAATTTTTTTCTTCTTTGTTTCTTTCTTCTTCCATAGTTGCCTCATTTTCCTGCTGTGAAACCTCTTCCTCATCAGGATATTCCTCGAAAATCGTTGGATTGTTGTATCCAGCCATTCTCATTGCTGTTTTCGCCTCTTGCACTGTTCCGTATGATTTGTGTTGGGCTTTTGAGAAGCCCGTAACCTTAAAGTCATGAATGACTCAAGATGAAATGGTTTTAACAACCTTTGAACACATTATTTCCCCCAATTCCTATTTCCTCCAGTGAAAACTGGAATTCCCATCTCCACTGAAACTGGATTCCCGTTTGCACAAGGGCAAACTGGAATTCCAATCTTCACTAACAAATATCCAGTGGAGATGAGAATTCTAGTTTGCCTAGTGCAAACTGGAATTCCAATCTCCACTAGTGCGATTCGGAATCTCACTGAATTCTCATTTCCACTGTGACATAATTATATAAGCTTATCGTATAAAAGTCAGCAGAGACTTTCTTCTGAGATTTGTTAGAATATCTTGAAATGAAAGATAGACTAAAGTATCCCTTCACAGACAGCCTATTGAGAGCATCAGACTCAGGGGGGACCAAGATTTCAAAGCAAAGTCCCTTTGTGGGTGACATATCACAGTACAATCTAGTCCTGAGGAGGCCCATTATTTTAGTACCTAGACCAGACACTACTGTGTCTCATCAGTGGTCAAGTGGTACAGATGGCAAGAGATGTCAGCCCATGATATCCAACTAAGAAGCAAACCACTCTCTGAGTGATAGCTTCTGTTGGTATGGGAGACTACCCTCATCTAACAACCTCAAGAGGACATCTGTGAAGCGGAACACTTTGATTTAAGGCCAAAGTGTGGAATTAATATTTGTTAAGGAAGAATTTTGAAATTTAGTTTCAACCAAGAAATTAGGTTAAAACAAGAGACATTTGAAAAAGCCTAAAGGGAGGTAATGCTCTCTACCAGCCTGCAGATCCAGTAAAGGATACGCGAAGAAGTGAGATGTAATTTTTAAGGAAGTGAAACAGGAATAGCGGTCAACTTTTTTTGCTGCCGTTCAACACAGGACTTTGGTCAAGAAGAAGTCTTCTGGCTGACCTGTCTGGGGACGTGAGCGAGACTTCAGAGTTTGGTGTGGACTTTTTGATTTGTATATATATACATACAGACAGAGAGAGAGAGAGAGAGAGAGAGAGAGAGAGAGAGAGAGAGAGAGAGAGAGAGAGAGAGAGAGAGAGAGGCAGGCAGGCAGACAAACAGACAGATAAACAGACAAACAGAGAGACACTATGAGAGAGAGACAGACAGATAGACAGACAGAGAGACAGACAGGCAGACAGACAGAACAGAGATGTCACTTCTTTAATCTCACATCGACAGTGGCCTGTATTTTCCAGGTGCCAAGAGGAGGATACTTCGACGTCTCCATCTCTCCCTGGAAGACTCCGGAGTCGTCATCACTGCTCACGTTCAGCCAATGAGCGATGCGGTTGTTGTGCGGGTCCTACGAGTAAAAAAGTAAATTTTGTTTTGTGTCAAAGTTGTCGTCTTTACATTTAGTCAAGTTATGACTAAAGTTTTAACGTTGACATGGAATCGAGATGAGGGTGTGGTGTATGTATGTGTGTGTGTGTGTGCGTGTGTGTAGAGCGATTCCGGGGAATGTACTGGACCGATCTTCATGAAACTTCACATGAAACTTCCTGGGTATGATATCCTCAGACCATTTTTTTTCTTTTGTTCGATAAATGTCTTTGATGACGTCATATCCGGCTTTTTGTTAAAGTTGAGGCGGCACTGTCGCATGTCACGCACTCATTTTTCAACCAAATTGGTTGAAATTTTGGTCAAGTAATCTTCGACGAAGCCCGGACTCTGGTATTACATTTCAGCGTGGAGGCTTACATTTTACTTGATGCGTTTGCTCATTAAAATTGTCATTAAAATAGATTTTTTTGCAAACAGATTTATAACTGATTGCATTGTATTCCTCATCTTCTCCTGAATTCAAAAACATATAGATATGTTATGTTTACTCTTAAAAAATATGCTCAGAATGAAAGGAAATAGGTTCAGTAAGTACTATACGGACGCGTGCTTCGCGGCGGCGAGCGTGACCCGTCTCCGTCTTGGTTAGCCGATACTATCTGCATGTAGTCTCGGCGATGATTGGTTTGTGGTGTTGATCTTGACTAAATGTCTTATATCGCTTCACGCGACTTGTTTTTTTCTGCTGTCAGTCCAGATGACCGTGTCAGATTGTCAGCGATAAGCTGGCTGTCATGTCTTGAGACGTGAGCGAGACTTCAAAGTTTGGTGTGGAAGGTAGTGTACAGGCTTGTTCAATTCAAATATATATGTTTATATTCTCTTTCGCTTTGTCGTGTGTAAATACTTCAGCATCTAACACTAGCTCCCTTTACTTTGATCGTGTATGCAAATTAGAATATAAAAACTGAGTTTCTTGTGTTACAGTTCTTTTGAGAACTACGTTAATAGTTATTTTTGATTTACTCTTTCACGTAAACAATAAGTAGCCAATAGTAATTATTAGCAACAATTGATATGAGATGTTTCCCTGCTTTTTACTTTTCTTTTTGGTGCATTTCTGGGTCTTGAAGAAACCTCAATAGTTGAACATTTGGACTTTATACCTAAAATTGTTTATCTCACCAACTTGCATTAACTCAACTCAACTACATGGATGTCATTGATTAAAGTAAGTGAGAGTTATCCGGAAACTGTCTCATTGCACCTGAGAGAATAACAAGCATTGACATTTAACAAGCGACTTTCATCCTAATTCATCATTGAGGATGAAAGTCGCTAGTTCATTTCAATGATTGCTATTCTCTCAGGTGCCAGGAGACAGGTTCCGGATAACTCTCACTTACTCTATTACACATGTCGTGTACATTTAGAACGTTTAGGCAACAACAACAAAAATAGTCTGTTTACGGTATCCCGACCGACCCTATTTTTTCGCGCGACCCTAGACTTTTTTTTGGCATTTGGGGAGAAAAAAAAAGAAAAAAAGTCTGTTTTTTTGCAAAATAACTTAAAAATATGTTTTTTTGGGGAAAAAAAATCCCGACCTACCGACCCTATTTTTTGTGCCTATGTTACCGTAAACAGACTTTTTTTTGTGCCTTAGACCAATTAGAGCGCTTACTTCCCTTTGTTTATCAGATCTCTAAACAGCGCTCTGCCTCATTTGTTTAAGATTCTAACATGGAGATCAGTCAGGGAAGACTGAATACAAATACAACCCCATCCCCCATGCCCGCTTCAATCCCTTTGCTCATCTTTGGCCCGAAGAGTCCTGTTGTTACACAGATTTCCTTACCGTAATCACAATGTCCATCGGCTCGTCCACCACCACCAGATCTGATTGCATTGCCAGAGCGCGGAATTTAACTGGAAAGATAAGGAAAACAATAAATAAATAAATACATAAAAAATTAAGTAAGTAAGTAAGAACGTAAGTAAGTAAGTAAGTAAGTAAGTAAGTAAATGAATAAATAAGTAAATTAACAAACTAATGAATAAATACATAAAATAAAATAAATATAAATAATCAGTAGAACAAAAATTGATGAATAAATAAAACAATATCAAGAAAGAAACAAACAAACAAGTAGATAAATAAATAATTATATAGATAAATAGAAAAATAAATAGATACAAAATAAATACATAAATAGATAAATACATAGATAAACACAAACAGATACATAAATGAATAAATAAATAAATAATTTAAACACATTAGTAAGCAATAATAATCAAAGCAGAACATAATAATATGACAACACAAAAACAAATAAATGTATAAAATGGAATCATAACACAAAACAACAAGTCGCGTAAGGCGAAAATACAACATTTAGTCAAGTAGCTGTCGAACTCACAGAATGAAACTGAACGCAATGCAACGCAGCAAGACCGTATACTCGTAGCATCGTCAGTCCACCGCTCATGGCAAAGGCAGTGAAATTGACAAGAAGAGCGGGGTAGTAGTTGCGCTGAGAAGGATAGCACGCTTTTCTGTACCTCTCTTTGTTTTAACTTTCTGAGCGTGTTTTCAATCCAAACATATCATATCTATATGTTTTTGGAATCAGGAACCGACAAGGAATAAGATGAAAATGTTTTTAAATTGATTTCGAAAATTTAATTTTGATCATAATTTTTATATTTTTAATTTTCAGAGCTTGTTTTTAATCCAAATATAACATATTTATATGTTTTTGGAATCAGAACATGATGGAGAATAAGATGAACGTAAATTTGGATCGTTTTATAAAAAATGGTTTTTTTTACGATTTTCAGATTTTTAATGACCAAAGTCATTAATTAATTTTTAAGCCACCAAGCTGAAATGCAATACCGAAGTCCGGGCTTCGTCGGAGATTACTTGACCAAAATGTCAACCAATTTGGTTGAAAAATGAGAGCGTGACAGTGCCGCCTCAACTTTCACGAAAAGCCGGATATGACGTCATCAAAGACATTTATCAAAAAAATGAAAAAAAAACGTATGAGGATATCATACCCAGGAACTCTCATGTCAAATTTCATAAAGATCGGTCCAGTAGTTTAGTCTGAATCGCTCTACACACACACACACACACAGACACACACACAATCATACACCACGACCCTCGTTTCGATTCCCCCTCGATGTTAAAATATTTAGTCAAAACTTGACTAAATATAAAAACGAAACCAAAAGATTTAAACATTACAATATGTTCACAAACACTGGTAGCGATACTAACGGCAAAGAGACAGACGGATTGACTTACATACAGACAGATGGGTTGACACCAAGACAGACAGACAGACAGACAGACATACAGTCAGTCCATGCGGAGAAACAAAACAAAATGCAGAACACATCATCCAGGGCCGCAGGAACCTTTGACAGCTGACCTAAGAGATCTGACCAAGCCCCAACACCCTTGAGGACAAACCCCACGGATCTCTGGACGAATTACAAAAGATGACCAGCTTCTACTTGAGAACCAATCTCCAAGTGTGGCAGGCAAACGAGAAGAAGGAGACAAAGAAGACAGACGGTTAGATAAACAGATACATAAAGTGACAATAATCAGGGATCGCGTTTACGCACGATTTTTGCGTATTTGACGCATTTTAAAAGTCGCTGACGCGTTTTTTTCGCCGCGCCGCGTAAGCCATACGCAAAAATATTGTAACTTTTTCTTGTCTTCACGCAGCGCTTTTGCTCTGACTTGATAATCACCCGATCCTGAAACTGACTATAGGGCTCGAGAAGTGACGACACACATGAAATCTGCGCGTCAAAACTAAAGTCCCTTTCTTTTTGCATACGGCGAGTTTTCCTGTCGAACTCCGCGCACGCCTGTCGAATAACACCCCTGCTGTCTCCAACCTTCGGGCCTTGCGAGTTTGTTTCCCGCTCTAATACGACTAGACACACTTTCCGCCTTTTGGAAGCGCGAGATGGGAGAGCAGCTAATGTCTGTTTCATTATCCGACAAGACATTATCTGGTAATACCCTCGTTACGTTCGTTTGCGATACTTCGATGCAAAAAGAAACGGACTTACCTAAGGAGTGTCTTTAAGTCTTTCGTGCGTGTTTTGTTTGTGTCTGTACGTGTTTTTGTAGTACGCAAAAATATTGGTCCTGACGCGTTTTTTTTCGTTTCGTTGCGTATGACTTACGCGTTTTTTAAAAAGCTAGCGCGATCCCTGAATAATAAAATGAGGAGAAAACAGACAATGGCAATGAACCATCATAAGCATCGAACAGACAACAACCAACCAACCAACCAACCAACCAACCAAAAAACCAACTACCCAACTAACCAACCAACCAACCAACAAACCAAACAAACAAACAAACAATCTGATATATCTGTGCAGGCAGATAAGCCTTAGCAAGTCAATGCTGGACAGAAAGGAAGAAACAAATTAAAACAAGAAAGAAAGGAACAAATCAACAAACAAACAAACAAACAAACAAACAAACAAACCTGTCTGTCCAGGTAGATATGTCGATTTGTCCGTCTGGATGAAGACCGACAGACGTTTGCTGTTGGATCTGTACACTCTCTCAAACCCGTCAAACTCTTCACCCCCAAACGCTCGAGCACGGATATACATTGTGGAATAGGTTGTTATGCCACTGTCAATCTAAAAATGAAATGAATTGTGTCACCTCATCAATGAAATCAAATTGCAAATGTTAAAACATACTGAAAAAGTATAATTATCTGATGTTTTTGCTTCTGTCTTTGAAAACACAAACACATTTAATCAATGTGTTGGCCAAAAACTAAAGGATCAACACTGAAAAACCAGTCATCATGAAGACCATAATATGTAGAAAGGCTATTGCCATAACCCGAAGACCGAGACTGGTCACGCTCATCTTCGCGAAGCGTACGAATGTAGTGCCTATTACTAACCTGTGTTCTTTAATTGTGAGCACATTTTCGTGGTAAATATGACATATCTATATTATTTGGATTCGGGAAATGATACGGAATACAAAGAATGCAATCATTGCTTAATCTATTACTAAACTTTGGATTCTAATTATAATTTTAATGAACAAACTCATTACCGTACATGTAATTATTCGTTAAGTTTTCAAGCTGAAATTCAATCTCAAAGGCCGGACTTAGACAAACATTGCTTGACCACAACTACAATCAAATTGAAAAGTGAAATCCTCACAGTGCCGCCTCACCTTTAAAAAAAAAAAGTCGGATATGACGAGACACACACACACACACACACACACACACACACACACACACACACACACACACACACACACACACACACACACACACACACACACACACACACACACGCGCGCGCGCGCGCACGCATCTACGTACACCACGCTCCTCTCGAATCCAACTTTATCTGAAAAAAGGTAAGTCCAAACTTGACCAAATGTAAAAAGAGTGAAAAAAGGTGTGGATGCTAACCTCAAACTGTACCGTCTGCACCTTATCTGGAAAAAATGTATCATATTGAGAAATTGACTTCTTAAATTGACCACAACTTTGATCAAAAAACGGGAGACAAAAAATTATTAAAACGTATAATGTAATTTGGTATAAGTGGATGCGTTCGTGTTCGTTGCATATTGTTGGGTTTCGATGCCTTAACTTTATCAAGGTTTGCGCCAGGTTTTCTGTTGTTAAAAATGCATTAAAACTTAACACACCAAAAATGACCCCTTTTATGTGGAGCTGACTACTTCTTCAATAATCACTGGAAATAGGAATGAAGATTAACACACTAAGTGCAAACTGCATTTTTCATCCACATGGGATATTGTTGATGTAAAGCACATTACTGAAGAACACAGTGGAAGACTAGACAGCACACCTGGTAATCTTGCTGACTTTATTAAAGTCAACATTTAAAGTTATGTGCTTAATTCTAGCTGAAGGGTACCTGTCTCTTCATGTAGCTACTGCGGACTTTTCAACTTTAACGCATACCAAACCGGCACGGTTGGCCTAGTGGTAAGGCGTCCGCCCCGTGATCGGGAGGTCGTGGGTTCGAACCCCGGCCGGGTCATACCTAAGACTTTAAAATTGGCAATCTAGTGGCTGCTCCGCCTGGCGTCTGGCATTATGGGGTTAGTGCTAGGACTGGTTGGTCCGGTGTCAGAATAATGTGACTGGGTGAGACATGAAGCCTGTGCTGCGACTTCTGTCTTGTGTGTGGCGCACGTTATATGTCAAAGCAGCACCGCCCTGATATGGCCCTTCGTGGTCGGCTGGGCGTTAAGCAAACAAACAAACAAAAAACAAATTGCGCGTAAAAGACTGGTGGCTGAGACGACCGTTCACACGGGAGGGAATTGATATTCAAAGGTTTAAATTACCAGTTGCCTGAAGAGTGAAGTTCTGTCCATCCTGTAGATCTCTTCCGCTGTAGTCCATGAGATCCAGAATCAGAGTGAAGGGCCCTGTAGCGTGAGGGGCGTGCACGCTAACCGCTAGGGGCGCTCCGAATCGGATCCTCTTGGAGAAACTCACCCAGTAGGTCATATTCAGGGACGGGACGGCCGTGGTAGTGGTTGACGGTGTAGTCGTAGTAAGCCCCGAATCATCTTGTATATCAGGTCGGCCCCTAATATGGAACACATTTTGTTTCGTGCTAATAACTAGAATATGTCCTTGCGATGAAGTTTAATGTTGTGCTTGGTAGTTGTTCTCACCTTAGTTCACTGTTAGACCCAATGAGAGCGACTAAACTTTGATAGACATTCAGCGCAAAATAAATTCATATAAATGGGCGCCTAATATCAACCTTCTTCTTCTTCTGCGTTCGTGGGCTGAAACTCCCACGTTCACTCGTGTTTTTGCACGAGTGGAATTTTACGTGTATGACCGTTTTTCTTAATACCAACCAGTGAAGAGGCCATCTAAACCATTGTAAAAAGCCCATTATACTTCAACGTAATATAAAATAATTCAATGTATGAGTCAGCTTGATTCAAACATGCATCATATTTATTAGTTTCTGTTCGACAATAACCTTATTTGAAGCACAACAAGAAACTAAAACAAGTCGCGTAAGGCGAAATTACCACATTTAGTCAAGCTGTGGAACTCACAGAATGAAACTGAACGCACTGCATTTTTTCACAATGACCGTAATCCGCCGCTTGTGCAAAACGGAGTGAAACTGACGAGCCTGTTCAGCGCGGTAGTGGTTTCGCTGTGCTGCATAGCACGCTTTTCTGTACCTCTCTTCGTTTTAACTTTCTGAGCGTGTTTTTAATCCAAACATATAAAATCTAAATGTTTTTGGAATCAGGAACGGACAAGGAATAAGATGAAATTGTTTTTAAATCGATTTCGGAAATTTAATTTTGATCATAATTTTTATATTTTTAATTTTCAGAGCTTGTTTTTAATCCAAATATAACATATTTATATGTTTTTGGAATCAGGAAACGATGTTGAATAAGATGAACGTAAATTTGGATCGTTTTATATTTAAAAAAATTATTACAATTTTCAGATTTTTAATGACCAAAGTCATTAACTAAGTTTTAAGCCACCAAGCTGAAATGCAATACCGAAGTCCGGCCTTCGTCGAAGATTGCTTTACAAAAATTTCAATCAATTTGATTGAAAAATGAGGGTGTGACAGTGCCGCCTCAACTTTTACAAAAAGCCGGATATGACGTCATCAAAAGTATTTATCGAAAAAATGGAAAAAAAATCCGGGGATATCATTCCCGGAAACTCTCATGTCAAATTTCATAAAGATCGGTGCAGTATTTTGGTCTGAATCGCTCTACACACACACACACGCACAGACAGACAGACAGACACACACACATACACCACGACCCTCGTCTCGATTCCCCCTCTATGTTAAAACATTTAGTCAAAACTTGACTAAATGTAAAAAACGTATCTAAATCAGAGAGAAAATAAATGAAATTATCAACTTTTACCTAAAGAAGACTGTTTGACATATCGTTGTGAAAGCTTGACTGCTAGTTATATGTCATTTCTAGCAAACTTCTTAATTATTATGTATGACTGAAACCAGTCTTTTAGTTTTCTTTCTCATCCTACTCCGCCTTCTTGTTATCTTCTTCGTCGACGTTACCGTTATCGTTGTGGTCGTCATCATCATCATCATCATCATCATCATCATCACCATCATCATCATCATCATCATCATCATCATCATCATCATCATCGTCATCGTCGTCGTCGTCGTCGTCGGCGTCATCATCAACATCATCATCATCATCATCATCATCGTCATCACCATCATCGTCATCGTCGTCGGCATCATCATCATCATCATCATCATCATCATCATCATCATCATCATCATCATCGTCGTAGTCGTCGTCATCATCATCATCACCATCGTCATCATCGTCGTCGTCGTCGTTATCGTCATCGTCACAATCACTATCACCATCGTCATCATCATCATCATCGTCGTCGTCGTCGTCATCATCATCATCATCATCATCATCATCATCATCATCATCATCATCGTCGTCGTCGTCGTCGTCAGCAGCAGCAACAGCATCATCATCATCATCATCATCATCATCATCATCATCATCATCATCATCATCATCATCATCGTCGTCGTCGTCGTCATCATCATCATCGTCGTCGTCATCATTATCGTCATCGTCGTCGTCGTCGTCAAACTTAAGAACTCACGTAGTTGAAGCCACAGCACCTAGAACCACAAGACTGCAGCAGACAAGCCAAGTCCACATGCTGGTTACCATGCTGACTGACTACCCCAGACTTCTACTGGTTTCTGTGTAGTGTCAAGACTCTCTTCCACTACCTGTGTAGGACAATGAGCGAAGTGCAGATGAGTGTGACTTCAGGATACAGCACATTCATGGACATGTCATATGATTGTGTACGACTTCGCGGACGAGGAGATTATGTTCATGAAAACTAAAAAGAGTGTCTGTTCCGGTTTCTGCAGTACGTATACTATATCAATTCTCAGAGGGATTCGTTATTGATCTTTAAAACACAAGCGCTGTGTCTTGCTGGTACGCGGACAATACTAGTTTTAACAAAAAAGATTAATACACGAATACATTAGGCGAAAAATAAATACGTGAATACATACATAAATTGGTACGTACACAGCAAGCGTGCGGTTTGCTGTACGCAGGCCTGCCCTTGGAAACATGTTTCCAAATGCAGTTATACATTCTAAATGTACATGAAGATACAGGCACAAATTAACTTAGCTATAACTAAAACGGTTATCAATGTTAATGAGAGAAATTCAAATGCATCTCAAAACAGTTTACTTACGTCGGGAACTTAAAGTGAACTCACCAATGTGCACTGGCACGTACGGAGCAAAACCTATAATACCAAGTCTACAGTCTGTTTGTCACTTTATATCTACCAGAACAAGCGTCACGGAAAGCAATAAATGCAAACGTACGTGGTTTTTGGTCCAAAAATACACAACTGTTCCCCATTCGAAAGCCAACTGTGCATATTAATGTTCTGTTATAAAGCATATTTGATGAAAAACAACTTTATATTTTCCCACTTAAGCGAACTGCGAATAAATCCCATATCTATTTTGAAGTCAAAAGCGGCTTCGAATATTGTACAATTTAACAGTGGTTTTTGGGGGGGTTATTGTCACATAAATTATACCTTTCGTTTCCTAGCACTTAAAGTGACGAGTTTTATGAGGAACCAAATAAACTCTCGTCTGTCAAAAGAAACAGCAGTATTTTATTGTCGCAATTTCTGCTCTTACCTTATTGATAGAACATTAAAAGCATGTAACATCTGGAAGAAGGGAACGCACCTCTTTCGACTGAAATACAATTTTTGCAGGCTATATTTTGGGTTCAAGTATTTGAGGGAAAAACAACATTCTTGGCAAATGATTATTTTTCTTCTTTTCAGAAAACAATATACATGTATTAACGAGCAATAACAGTAAACAGAACCAAAAAAACCCATAACAAACATTAGTCACATTGATTTTATAAAACATAATTATGTGTATTAACTAAAACTGAAGAAAAACTAAACTTCTGCAATAACTCATCAGATCTTTGAGTACAGACACATGTCTGGCTGGGTATTCCTTTGCCAATTTTCTTCCCGCGCAAACGGTCACATCCGTCCAACCTTGGACATGGAGCAGGAGCATGTATCCACTTTGACACAGAGTATAATTACACTGGCTGAGTTGCCATTGGTGGACGTTTTTATGATTGAAAAAACAACAACTTCAAAGTATCATTTTTTGTTGGAAATTAAGAATAAAAGTTGATGAGGAGGATTCGTAGTATCTTGTGGTAATGGGGAACAGCGCAAATCTTTATCGTTTTTGTTCTACCCTCTTAAATGTGTGAGTGGCTTGACAAAAAATAAGCCTGACTGATGCACTACACTGACCTTTTTAGCCAGTCAGATGAACCGTCCGTGTGCACGTTTCTTCCACATGCCTGTTTTGGTTTGCATCACATTCCTCGGTCATGTTTTGTACTTTGAGCGTAACAACTTTAAGAAGCACCATAGTCCAAACGAATATATTTAAATCTGTCGTTGAGCGAGGGGCTCAGGTATAAATTTGGTGGATGTTCTATTGATTTGAGAAAATTAACGTGTACAGAGCCCAAACCGCTTTTTAACACAATATCTACTAATCGTCCTCAACCATTTTTCTTTTTTGACGCTAAGTTGCTTCGATTTGCTTTCTAACTAATTTTAAAACAATTAAAAAAGAACGTTCACTACAGGCCCCCCAACCGGGCTATACATTCTACTATGCAGGTCCCTTTTTAAAAGAAACTGATCATGAATTTACATATTTCTATTTTTAGAATTTTGTTCGAAAGGTAAACAAATGTGGTACATTTTTAGCCGAATTAATTTCTCTGGTTGACATTAGTATCCGGAATTAAATTATTTCAGGGAAAAAAATCCTCTTTCTGCAAAAAAAACGGAACGAAAACAATGCATTTCTTCTTCAATTTCTTCTTCTGCGTTCATGGGCTGAAACTCTCACGTACACTAGTGTTTTGCTTTTTTCACGAGTGGGTTTTTAATTTTTACCCCGCCATTTAGGCAGCCGATTTCCGAGGATATATTATGATTATTATGTTGATGTTTCTACAACCCACCGAACTCTGACATTGATTACAGGATCTTTTCCGTGCGAACTTGGTTTTGTGCTTGCGTGTACACACAAAAGGGGTAAGGCAGCTAGATCTGCACATAAGTTTATGTTGAAAATCGGAAAATATCTCCAACCTTAACCCACAATGCGAAGCCAGAATCAGACACTCAGCCTTCCGCTTGGGAGTCCGGTGTAACACGAAATTTTTACTCCACGAAAAATTTACTCCGGAGTAAATATTTCGTACGAAATTCTTACTCCGAGTACACTTTTCGTGCGAGAAAAGAACTCCCCAAGACACGAAAAAATTACTCCCTCCACGAAATTTTTACTCCCCATTTTTTTACTTCCAGTAAAAATCTCGTACGCAAAAATGGGATGCGGGCGAAGGGATAATGCCAATAAGTGATCTCGCGCACACGAATGTCGCGCTACCCTCCCTCCACCCCTTCCACCACCAAGACTAACAGGGGACAAGGGAGTAAAAATTTCGTACACCTGGCATGGGAAGTTAAATTGCTCGTGTTGGGGTGAAGTAATTTATTCGTTAGGGGAGTAACATTTTTGTACGAAATGTTTACTCGGAACTCACCTGTCTTGAGGAGTCATTTTCTCTTGAAATGGGGGAGTGCTTTTTTCGTAAAGGGAGTAACTTTTTCGTACGAAATGTTTACTCCGGAGTAAAAATCTCGTGGGAGTAATTTTCTCGTGTTATACCGGCGTCTTATCCACTGGGCCATTGCGCCTGTCAAAAAATAAAAATAAAAAACAATCAAACACGCAGTTGCATTTCAGTGTTAATCAAAGGCTGATTGTCGTTTTTATGGGTCAGTTGATTGTAGCTCTTATTTCTTCATTTGTTGATATTGCAGGCGCAGTGCTTTACGTGCGACATTTACTTTGATGAATTCGTTAAATGTGTCTCCAGAATGCCTGA